>NC_081435.1:36386080-36720247 GCF_949786415.1 Peromyscus eremicus
TTGTATGGTTTATGGAATATTTTGGTAACTCTAGTATACTATAGCTCTCCTTTGTTCAGAAAGTAGAATGAATTGCTGTAAAAAAAAGTTCTATTAATTTGCTATCTGCAGGACACTAATTAATATTCTGTGATATTCATCTGAATTTTGTCAGTGGCGTCTACCAAGAATTGCAGGCCACGTGATACAGTGAATCCTGCTTTGCTTCCAATCTGCCCTTCCTCTCCTTCTTCTTCCTTGATTGATTTCTTCCTCCTGTAAAAATCCTTCTCTCATCTTTTACTTTCAAAAGTATTTTATGGAACTAAGGGGCACAGGGAGTAAAAGACTTTGTTTAAATGTATCACTGTGCTAAACTTTCTTCTACCAGGAAAAAAATAGTTCACTGTTTATTTTAGTATCTGAGGCCATGACGTAAAGCCTGTTCAAGTGGCTAATTATTAAAGCATGAAATACACACTTTTAAAAGGCAGGAGGAGAAGCTTGGTTTTTAGTCTACCTTCTGTTTCTATTGGGTTGCATTTCCAACAGATGGCAAGAGCATCTGGGCAGCAAGCCAGCTAGGAGCACTGATGGGCCCTGTTCTTACTTAGCAACAGCTTCTGGTCATTTCCATGAGTTAAGAGTGAGGATGAGAGAGGCATTAAGAGCAAGCTTTCACATAAACCTGAGCTGTCTACCAGAATTAAACTAAAGTAAAGGAATCACAGGCTTGATAGAGCTTGGAAAGATGGTTGACTTCCTTGTATTATAAAAGTGGTCTGTGTTGCTGAGAATTAATGTGTGTGTTTTAAATTATCAGAGGTTATCTCTTAGTACAGAAGACCACAGCCAGCATTCATTAAGCATGCCATTCACTGCTGGCAACTGCTTGGCTCGCACGCTGTTTTTTAGTTCTCTTTAAGTATTTGCTGATATAAAATACTCTAGAATCAACAAGGACATACATGTGATGGAAAAAAACACGGACATCTTACAATTACTATCTCATAAAAGTATGAATGGCAAGATCTGAGAATGCAGATAGCTTTATAGAGCGTGTACAATGTATTCATGAATAGACCTGCAAGGAAACTTGGGTAAATACTGACAGAGTCACAAGATGCTGAATGACTTTGCAATGCTGATGATGTTTCTTGGAGGTGGTTTGCAACATATTGAAGGAATGTTAGTGTTTTGTGAAGTGCGATGGACGGACGCTGCAGGGTAAGAAGAGGAGACTGCGTTCTCCTTAAAAAGGAAAACATTTGGGGAAAAAGGAGAAGGTAATAGGAGAGGTGGCAATTTCAGGGAACACCAGAAAGAGTATTGTGTTCAGTTCCAAATGCCCACAAGAATTTCCGTAACACATCACTGAATTTGAAAGTGAAATTGGACAACAGAAGCATTAGGAACATCAAGATCATTTCAGTTAAAATTAGGTCCCAGTCGAAAGCAAAAGCTTTCACAGATGATTTCTTCCCTGCTCCTTCACTACCTGCCAACACCTCCACCCTACCCAGCTCCCCTCCAGCGGTGGCCTAGGGCTGGTAAGCTATTTGACTAGCCTTTAAACAACTGGAAAAGGTTTCATCCTTTCATTTTTGTGTGCCCATTGCCAGTCCGGAAGGTTTCAGTAAGGATTGAATGTTCCATGGCTGTACAACTCTATAGGGCATCTCCAGCTCACCCTACTGCTGGCTTGCTATCAAGCCCCGCTCTGTGTCTACAGTCTGGTTGTGCACCCTGCTCCTTGTAGGCCTGTTGCCCAGATTCTGGCTTCCCATTAGTTGGGCGTTCTGTAATATGCTTTTCTATCTTTTGTGAGGCCCCACGGGAAGTAGGCGATGTGCCTCTGGAGAGGTTCTTTTAACAAAATAGAAAATTGTGTAATGGTAGATTAAGCCCCTCCCTCATTTTCCTTCCTCTCTGAAGGCTCCTAGGGACAAAGAAAATATGTGCACTCTTGGTAGAAGTCTTCTGCAGTTGCTTTGTCAAATCAGGAAGTCAGGTCTTTGTTATGCAGAAAAGGCATGAAGTGAGTTTCATTGAGTGTAAAATCAGAACAGAGGAATGACTCTTTGCTTTATTTGGGGGGAGTGTGACAGCTGGGACTTTCTCATCTACCAAGTTCTCCTTTCCACTGTTGGAAGCTTCTAGCAGATGGCATTTGTTGTCCCACTGAATGGAAGAAACATGCAAATATTCTTGGGAGAGGTATTAGATGATCAGCTGTACAATATATCTATACCAGGGAAATGTTAGAATATCTGTCCCTATACTTCTTTCATGAATCATTTTACCAACTTCTTTTTGTTGTTTTTGTTTTTGTTTTTCGAGACAGGGTTTCTCTGTGTAGCTTTGGAGCTTGTCCTGGAACTCACTCTGTAGCCCAAGCTGGCCTTGAACTCACAGAGATCCGCCTGCCTCTGCCTCCTGAGTGCTGAGATTAAAGGCATGCGCCACCACTGCCTGACGATTTTACCAACTTCTTGATCAAAGAGGATTAAGACTAGGTTTTCTTCAAAGGAAGATAAATTCTTACAGAGACAAAAGATGAAAGCATTTAACAGCCATGTTATTTAGCTAAGTGAATACCTGTATTACCTAATCATATCTCTTGACAGCTAAGGTAAGTGTCTCCATGGGGAAGCAACCAGTGGTCTGTGAGTTTAGTGGATAAGGGCTCTCAGGTATGTTAAAGCTCATCTCGTCTGACTGGAAAGCTGTTTCCTGAATGTTCTGGATGACTGAATCTTATGCATGCTTTAGCTTCCATTCACAGTCTAGAAAATTCCTAGGCTACTGAAGTAGGAGAAAATTTCTCTAAATAAGTCGAAGTCAATAGTTTCGCTGTCAAATCTTATGGGCTATCTCTGAAATCAGATGAACAAACACTCTGCCTACTTGTCATCCTGTAGGAGTCATGGCTGTCCTTGTTACTCATATTTTTTTTCATTCATTCAGAAATTTATTTTTTCAAGTTTTTGTTTTTTTTTTTTTTTTTTTGTTTTTTGTTTTTTTTTTTTTGTTTTCTCCTGAGTATTTTTCAGGGGTCATTTTCCTCACAGGGAGTCTCATCTATGAGAAACCTCATGTGTGTGTCATCATGGCTGCAGGCAGTGATGGAACCCTCCCATTTTTTTTTTTAGCGAGCGCTGAGTTCTTAGCTGAGGTGTTTGTTCACCAGCCTTGTGAAACACGTGGATCTGATGTCCCTGTGAGAGACGGAGTCTGCTCTGCATGAGAGATACTGCACCATTGTCTCCTCTATGCTCTGTGCCTGGTAAAGTGGAAATTTCAATATTGTTTCCCACTGTCTCCTTTCAGCTCCATTCCCATTACTTTTATTAGGCAATTCAGTTAGTGACAAGAATATGTTGTCTGAAATATCTCTTGAGAATATGCCAGACTTCTTATTACAACCCAGCAAAACTGTCAAAATAAAACACCCCAGGATTGAAAAAAAATCACTTTTGAAACCCAAGACCAGCAGTTCAAGGAAATAAAAAGCTTTAAACTCAACAAAACATCAGTGAAGCAACAAACTCCAAAGATGGAAAGCCCCTGTACTCCCGCTTTTGTGTATGTACTTAAAAAATTTATCTCATAATAATAATTTATCAGAGGGGAGAAACCAACTGCCCAGATTGAAAGCACATCTAAAAAAATTAGAACCAGGGCTGGAGAGATGGCTCAGAGGTTAAGAGCACTGGCTGCTCTTCCAGAGGTCCTGAGTTCAATTCCCAGCAACTACATGGTGGCTCACAACCATCTGTAATGAGATCTGGCGCCCTCTTCTGGCCAGTGCAGACAGAACATTGTATACATAATAAATAAATAAATAAATAAATAAATAAATAAATCTTTAAAAAAAATTAGAACCATAGAATTTAAGTATGGAATGCAATTCGGTATCCTTTGGTCTGCTCTTTCTCTGAAGAAGGTTTCCTGGCTTTAGGTTACCTTGAGAACAGAATCTAAGACAAGAGCTTTTGTATTATTGCTTCAATAGATGGTATTAGTGAATCAGAGCTCAGAGTAAGGGGCATAGGGAATGGAGAAGGAGACATGGGGACCTCTTGTCAAGCCTTCTGCTACTGAAGGATCCACTCTTAGGACTCTCATTTGAGATAAACAAAACCCGGCTCCTGACAGTCACTTTGACTGAGGCATAGTCAGGAATGTGTTTATTTTCTAGTTTGATAATTTCCCTCTTCTGTCTTTGTTGACTATGTTGTTTAGCTCCTGCACACATTCTTGCTGGTCTACTTTTGTTTGAACATTGTTTCATATCTAGTCAAAACTTTCGTTATCATGGGAATCCCAAGCTCAGCATTATATTACCTTTTAGCTGGACAATTAGGGCATTGTGATTGATTGCTCACTCTTCTAATCAACTTTCCTACTAACTGGGTCTACCTCACACATCATGATCAGGTTTGTCAGGTATTCATCCTCTTCTTAGAAGTGTCTGCGATCCTTCACCTAGGGTCTGACGTGGATTAGTTGGCATTCTTTAGTCTGCGTGTTCCACCAATGATGCATTAGATAGAAGAAATACAAAATTCAGTTCTAAGTGGATTAAGCAAAATAGAGACATACTATATCTCAAGCATGAATACGTTTTTACTTACTCCCCATTGTTGTGTCTAGATAGTTGTTTTGAGTGTATATTTTCTTTGTCTTCTTGGATATACCTGAAAGTTGATGAAAAAATATCTGCAGAAGTTTTAAATATTTGGAACCAACATTAGAAGGCGGTCTACTTCTTCTAATATCTAAGTGAAAAGAAACATTTGCTAAAATACAACAGAGGACCCTTGCATACCATCAGTCCTGTGTTTCTTCTATACCAACTCCTAATAAGTAAGATCAGTAAGTAAATATGCCATGACTGACGTAGAACAATGAGGACAGGGTTAAACATTGCTGGCTCATACAATGGCTGAGGGGAGAGGTAAAGATGTTCATCTGTTTCAGGCACTCAAGATCTGCCGTATCTAATCAGCTCAGTTCCCTACGACCTAAGAAAATGATGTTCATACTCAGCTACTTGTCATGGTTTCATCTTGGCATCCCATTCACCCTGTACAACAGCTCTTTCTCATTGAAGTCTCTTACAGTCATGCCTATCCTCCAAGGTCAGTCTTCAGTATAACTTTGGTTTATTCATTTAGATTTTGAGAGGGAAGGTCTCACAGTGTAGCCCAGATGAACCTCAAGCTCATGATCCAGCCTTAGCCTCCAAAATATCCCTCATGAATCGGAGTGTCATCACTAAATGGAAAATGATTTCCCCACTATCTTGAACAATAAAATGATATTATTAATCTACTATGTCATATTGTAATCACCTTCAAGTCCAAGCATGAAATAGTCTTAGGTTACCCCATCGTGCCTCAAGCAGAAAACAACAGTCTTTATCTTTAATGATTAATATTTGATGAGAAGATAAATCATTTAAAAGTTAGTCAGGTGAGTCTAAAGCTTTCAACTTGGGTACTTTCTTGGAAGTAGGGATTTTCTGGTTTTCTTAACTTCCTAAGAAAATTTAGAATTTACCAGAGTATATATCAGTATTACAGAGTGAACAGATTATACATAAGTGAAAAATGAAGGGGCAGGGTAGTGTCATATTTTCTCAGTGGAAAAAGTCCATTCTTAAAAAAAGCAGACAAGAAAGAAAAAGTAATTAGCAGACTTTGATGGATATGACTCAGTAAAGGGATACTGTGCAGACAAGAAGACCTGAGTTCAAATCCCCAGGACCCATGTAAAGCTAGTTAGAACAGTGCACATCTCTAAGTCCCTGCCGGCTCTACGTCTTTCCTGTCACCAATAAGTGCAAAGAAGACATTACTGACTTACAACTTTAAAGTCTACACTTCTATTTAGAGGAGAGAATCCTCTAGAATTCTACAATGTCACCTCTAGCTGGTGCCACACTTTAACAGATTCCTTCCCTTTCATTTATTACCACAGCATCCACGGCACATTTGCATTCCTCAAGATAGACATTATGCTGGAGTTGAAACAAAACAAAGTAAAATTAGAAGGTGATCTTGGATCCTGCCCCAGAGGCTCTAAATGCTGCTTCATTGTAGTGAAGTTTCTGTGTCTCCCTGACATTCAGTAAGGGACTGTAACGTGGATGCTGACATTTTATTTGTGAAAAAGATAGGTAATTTTATTATGTAAATTCCACTGGGTATATAATATTAATTTATATTGGGAAAGTTATATAATTTCCTGCCTCATTTGGCTCACGTGTTAATTCAGGATCCTACTAATAACTGTGCTTTCTGATTGAGAGGATGAGATGGAGGTTAAAAGTTTTGGTGATGGTAGAATTGGCCTGTGTGATAGTCACTAGCCAATGGAACCACAGAAAACTTGAACTGTGACTAATCTCAGCAAGTGAACCTATGCTTTTGTGGCATTTTCATTCATTTTAATTATATTTAAATGGCTACTAGGTACCATATTGTACTGGTATAATAAATGATTAATAACTCCTAAATGCCTATGGTTTCTTCTCAGAACAACAGGCCCCCAAAAACATTTGCAAGAGACTGAAAGAAGACCTGGCTTCTGTGTTTTATTAAAGGGATGATCGGATTATACCTAAAAAAGTTTTAAATGTCCCTTTTTTATCTACGTGTTAATTCAGATGTATGTATACATGAGTCCGTATGGATCTATGTGTTTAGTGAATTCATAATGTACTGACTTGTCTGAGTTAGGGTTTCTGTTGCTGTGGTCAAACACCATGACCACAAACACCTTGGGTAGGAAAGGGTTTATTTCCATTCACATTTTCATATCACAGTCCATCATTGATGGACATCAGGACAAGAACTCAAGGCAGGGACCTGGGGGTAGGAACTGAAGCAGAAACTATGGAGGAATGCAGCTTACTGTATTGTCCCCCATAACTTGCCCAGCCTGACTTTTCATACCAACTAGGACCACTTGTCTAGTGGTAGCACCACCCACCGTGGGTTGGGTCCTCCCACATCCATCATCGATCCAAGCACTTGGGAGGCAGAGACACGTGAATCTCTGTGAATTTCAAGGCCAGCCTCGCCTACATAAAGAGATCCAAGAAAGCCATGGAAATGTAGAGAGTCCCTGTCTCAACAAACAAACAAACAAACAAGCAAACAAACAAACACTTTTGTTTTAGTTCTTGTTTTAAAGACAGGGTCTCATTATGTAGCTCTGGCTGTCCTGGAACTCTCTCTGTAGAAGACGCTGATCTTGAATTCAGAGATCCACCTGCCTCTGCCTCCCAAGTGCTGGGATTAAAGGCCTGCACCACTACACCCAGTAATATTATTTCTTTAAAAATTTAAAAACCATGTAATAGACAAACAACACATTTTTTCAATAATTCCTCTGTTCATAATTCTCCAATTGTTTTTCTACCAAAATTGAACCAAATTGTCCCATTCAGACCTTTGAAACCTGTGTACCACAAAACTACCTTTATTTAGCACCTGGCAGTTCTAATCACCATAGCATTCCAGGCACAGTGAGCTCCTGGTGCATCTAGGATGTTTCCTGGAACTACATAGGTTTTTCACCCAGAGCTTTTATACTTCCTAGTATGACCTTTCCCACACCTCACATCTGCAAGGCATACTGCCTAGCTTCTTTCAGATCCTTGTCTGATGTTGTCTCAGTCAGTTGCTGTGATAAAATACCATGATCAAAGCAACTTGGGGAGGAAAGGGTTTATTTCATCAGGAGAAGCCAAGGCAGAACCTCAAGGCAGGAATCTGGAAGCAGTAACTAAAGCTGAGACCATGGAAGAAAGCTGCTTACTGGTTTGTTCCTCATAGCTTGCTTAGCCTGCTTCTTATACCATTCAGGACCAATTGCTTAGGGAATGGCACCACCCACAGTGAGCTGGGTCTACCCACATTCAATCATTAGTCAAGAAAATGCCCTATAGACTTGCCTACAGGCAATCTTATGGAGGCATTTTCTCAATTGAGGTTCCTTTTCCCAGATATTTCCAGTATGTTGTTAAATTGTAAAAATACCAACCAAGACAGATGTAAAGGACTAACTCACTCTGTCTTGATGTTCCATGGTTTAGGTTAGTTTTTGCTTGTTTATTTGTTTTATTTTTAATCATACATTTTGCTGCATTCGTTTGGTTCAGGAATCCTTCCCCACAATGGAATGTTTTATCTTCTTTATTTATTTGTTCATATTCTCATGACAAGTTCTATCTTAACACAATGAAGAACATATGGGGGTCAATATGGACACATAGTTGTAGTAGGACTATTAAGAGAGACTGCAGAAAGACTCTGAAAAATAGCCAACAAATACTTCTTGAGAAACTAGCATATTCTCCTTTCTTTCCTGAGCCCTTGGGGGTAGATCAGGTTGCAAACAATGGTAGGTTGTCATACAATTTACATTCTAGCAAAATAAATAGTAGACATTTTAAAGAAAATTAACCAATGGATATGAAGACATAGAAAACTAGAACAGGGTAAAGGTTGGGGGATGTATGTGCTATGTAAAATACAGCTGAGTGTAGAAAGAAGTTGAATGATGTGAAGGAGTAGGCTGAGGTGGTGTTCTAGGGAGTTGAGAATTGGAATGGATTATAGGATCTAGGCTGGACACATCCTTGGTATGTTCAAGGGTCCATGAAGAAGTCACTGTGTCTAGAGATGAGTGGCCCAAGGAAGTAGTGTGAGAAGAGGTCAGACAAGTAATGGGGGGGGTGAGTTTTGCTGGGTGTGTGCAAGGAACATTGAGGCTTTTTACTCTGTGGTAGATAGGGAGGTTGGGGCCCTTAGCAGAAGTTGCTTTTCTCTGCCCAAGAGTGTGTCCTGTAGTTAGGCAATGTCTTGGCTCTGGCCATCTACTATTTTTCAGGCAACATACAGGATTCAAGGACAATCCCAGATTCAAAGTATTTGCTTTTAGTACTTTCTAAACTAAATTTCATATCTGCTAGTACACTCTCCCTAAGCCAATTAAATTTTCTCATGAGTCAACTGTTAACAACTAAATTAAAATGCCCGAAAAGATTTAGGACATTTTTAATTGTTCAAAGTAAATTAGTTGGAAAAATTGTTTTGGGAGCTGGTTGAAAGTAGAGTGAAATTGTACTGAAAAAAAGAGTGGGGAGAGATAAAATTGCAAAAGGAGTGAGCTACATTTTATGAACTTGAACATGCAGAATTACTAAATGTTTTTGGAAAGCCATTTCTGGCATTTCCAGTTATGAAATGTCAGGTAAGTAAATCTGTATCTTTAAACTGAATTTTGTTTTTTTGTTTTTTTTTTGTTTTTTTGGGGGGGACAGGGTTTCTCTGTGTAGCTTTGCGCCTTTCCTGGATCTTGCTGTGTAGACCAGGCTGGCCTTGAACTCACAAAGAACTGCCTGCCTCTGCCTCCCGAGTGCTGGTATTAAAGGCATGCGCCACCACCGCCCGGCTAAACTGAGTTTTAAGGCTGTCTCTGTGAGTACAAGGCTTAGTGTGCAGGCATGCCAGTTTTGCTTTGATTCCCAGGACCCTTGTAAAGGTGGGGGGAGAAAACTGACTCTCAAGGGTTAGCCTCTGACCTCTAAACTCTCTCTCTCTCTCTCTCTCTCTCTCTCTCTCTCTCTCTCTCTCTCTCTCTCTCTCTCTCACACACACACACACACACACACACACACACAGACAATAAATATAAATGGAGATTTCACAGACCACCATTTAGATAATGGGTTTGCAGATTGTTTTTGTGGCCCGCTCTTTCCACAGCGCTGTTACTGAATTTGACTTCATGTAACTGCAACATTTCTGAGTCTCTCTATTTTTCTGTGTTATTCCTATGTAACTGCTTAATTTTTAGAGAGTAAAAAGCCTCAGCAGATGTGAAGACCATCTTGCTTCCTTTATGACTATTAAGTCTATGTTGAATATGTCTCACAAATCTCTATTTTATTGTAGGAAGCCGCTTGTCTGTGGCAGCAGTGTGACAGAAAGGTAGTTTGTAATTGGGAAGACCGTGGACCACTTCAGAATAGTAGCCGAAGTCAAAGATGGGATAAGATGGCTTCTGTCCTCCCAACTGAATGTTAGCATGTAGAAGCAACTTTGTGACTTGAATAATTATAGTATTCTATACATGTATATCTATTTATGTAAATATATACATATTGCTAATTTTGGGGATTTTTGAGGCTGGGGGGCAGACATGCAAATCAAATTCAGGTAGACTCTAATTTACACTGGCTGAACTCAAGCTCTCTTGACTTTTCAGTGGTGTGAACGTGTTAAAAGTTTGCTAGATACTGCTCTTCAGATTGTGAATTTGCTCTGATCTCTTAGCTACAGAGCTACTGTAGAGAATAGTGCCATAGAATTTTCTTCTATGTTGTGTTGTGGCAGTTTTACACTCCAGTTCTTAGGTGTATGTCTTTAACCCATTTAAGAGTTGAGGTCAATATCTGTCCATGTGAGGTAAGAATTCAATTTTATGCCTATGGTTAAGCGTTTTCCCCAACATATTTTTTGAAAAGACTATGCTCTCTTCATTGTGTATCCATAGTTCCTTTGTCAGAAATCGATTGATCATTGTGTCTATTTCCAGATTCTATTCCTGCTTCATTAGTCAATATGTTTTATGCTGGTTTTGGTCATAATCACTTTACTATTTATTTCGTATTTGGGAATGCAATTTCTTTGTATTTAGTTCAAGATTGTCTTTGGAGAACAGATAAGCCTGTAATTCCAGAACTCAGGGGGCTGAAGCAGGAGTGTAGGTAGTTCAAGGGGCACTTCTACCACACAGAAAGTTCTAGACCAGTCTCCATGGTATAATGGGAATATATCTTTAAAAACCAAGCAAAATAAAAAATGCTTAGTCTCGCCGGGCGGTGGTGGCGTACGCCTTTAATCCCAGCACTCGGGAGGCAGAGCCAGGCGGATCTCTGTGAGTTCGAGGCCAGCCTGGGCTACCAAGTGAGTTCCAGGAAAGGCACAAAACTACACAGAGAAACCCTGCCTCGAAAAACCGGAAAAAAAAAATGCTTAGTCTATTTGGATCTTTCATGGTTTCCTATCTGTTTGAAGGTTGTTCCAGGAAGATCTACTGACAGATGTGTCAGGACTTTCCCAGAAGTGAAATCTATCTTGTCTCTTGCTTCATCTTCTACTCCTCCTTTGTCTTTGATTTCTCCCAGTTCGAGTCTCATGTGATACTGTTTATTGGGGTGGAAATTATATTTATCAAATTACTGTGTTAATTTTATCATTTCATAAAAAATATAAACATTATTGGCATAGAAGTATCTTTTGGCATAGAAGTATCTTTCACCCTTTGTGTTGTCATATATATATATATATATATATATATATATATATATATATATATATATATATATATATATATATATTAGGAGCCACAAATAAACCCTCCCTTTTATAAATTGGTCATGGTATTTTAACTCAGCAATAAGAAGGTAACTAAGTCAGACACAGAGGATTTGGTTTAAGGGGTAATATAGATTAATCCTTCTGGTACTCAGCTAGAAGCAGAGGTTTGGAGCATGGCTGAGGAATGTAAGTAGATAATATTGCTGGAGCCCAAATGCTGTCTTCCATCTCCCTTAGTTTTCCCAGTGAAGTGACACAAGATCAACACATATAAATGAGGAATTGGAAGAGAATTTTAAGATTTAGAGAGGAATTTATTAAACAGACATTTGAGTTAGGTGAGTTAGTAGTTGTTTGAATGTTTTAATTTTTCTGCATATTTTTAATTTACCAATGAGCATTTGGTCGTTGGTCTTTTGTCCATCTTTCTCAGTACTTCATAGACGTATTTATAATGAAGACCTGTTTTTTCTTTCAACTTCGGTTAGGGCAACATTGTGAGTAAACACAGGGAGCCCCGTTGAAAAGAAAAAAATCCTTATGAAAAACAATGTGCCAATGGCATTTGCAATCAGATAGGACAGGTCTTACATGGAAGCCTAGGTTTATTTAATGAGAGAACATAACGCTTTTGAACTGAAGAGCCATGTGTTTCCTAGGATACTTAAAGAAACTCATCTTGCAAGTGTCCTTGAGATAGTCAGTGTCCTAGTGAAAGAAGTCCTCTTACTGTGAATACTGTGAGGCCCTGTCTCCTTGGATTTCAGCCTTCTTGCATTAGTCAATGCTTCTGGGATTCTTGATCTAGAGAGACATTCACACTCACTCTGCTAGTTGTGTTTAGCTCCCCTTAATTACAGCATCCTTACAGCTCTGGACAGCTTGGTTCCTTTACTACCCGTTTACTTTATGTGACTACATAATCAATTGAGATTATGTAGTTTGTTATTTAGTTCTGACTAAAAGTTGAATACAGTGAAATTGCTTGTGAAGTTTTATAATAGCTCCTAAGACTATGAAAGTGGCACATGCAGATCAGCTGGATCTGAATTGTACTTGGCTGGTCTTAGTTGGGTCTGTGTGCTAAATCATGTCACTGTGACTCACACACCACCTTAATCATGCCAGCCACCAGCAGGCTGAGGAGGCCACTTTTCAGTTCTTATTTCATTTTTCTCTAAGATCTGATTTTCTCTCCATGGTAGAGTCACAGGTACATGGCCACAGCAGGTTACAGTGCACACTATTTAGACTGAAAGCTATTTATCTCCATTAATGGAAGTGAGGTTGATAATCTGTGTCTTAGCTACTGGGCATCAGTTCAAAGGGGATTTATTTAGTAAGGAATTCATCAGGAAGACAATTTATTGAAAGAAACGGTGTATAGAATCTGAGAAAGAAAAGCAAGAAATTTCTTCGAAGTCATAAAAGACTCAGAGGCCCTCCAGTGTCCCCAATCCTTCCATAAAGCCTGGTCTGGATGCTGACTGTGTCAGGATAAGGCAGGGCTCACCTTTGTGTGAAAACGATTACCTCCGTTCATATATGTAAAGCTGAAATGTTTTCTGATTGACTGGATTTTTTCTTTATAATTTATCAAGTGTGTGTGTGTGTGTGTGTGTGTGTGTGTGTGTGTGTGTGTGATGAAACTATTCATTTCACATTGATGGCTCTGCACAGATTTATAGTTTAGAGTTGTTAGCAAAGAGCCACGGATCCCAGGGTCCTTAATTAGGAAGAGAAATAAAGCCTGTTGGAGCTTTAACTAGATCCAACTACTCACATACTGCTAGATAATTCATTTCATTTTGTGTATGGATTGCCATGTATATTTACATAGATAATTTACTTTCCAATCCTTCATTCCTTGGAAAAAGAGTAACTGTGCATTTGATGATAAATGCCATCCAGAGAAATGTCTGGAAGGTGGATGTTAACTCAATTTTAATTTCCGTTTATTTATCATTTGCTCCGTTCTTTAATCCAAATTCATCCACAAAGTTGGGTGCACGCCAGTTTTTCCAGACAATTTTGTGATGGTCCAAGCTGAAATGTCTGTTTTCCAGAGAAAAACTACCGCAGCAATCTCATGCATTTTCATTCAATTTATTCTTTTAATGTCAGGAAGAGAACCGACCGAGCAAGCATGGCGGTGATATTTCACCAGCTAAACTTGTTATTTGAGAAGCAGTATTTTGATTTAAATAGAATGTGAACATTCTGACCTCTAAATCCCCAACCCTGGAGCCTGACTGATCCCATCTTCTCACGGAAGTTTCCAGGGTCCTGCTTGAATCCCCTGACTGGTGGAAGGATGTTGTACCCTGATCAGATAATGATTTTTTCGGGCCTCCTGATATATAGACACCTTTTATTAATCATATGAAATATGTTCTATTACCCTAATAGAAAATAGATTTTCATTCAGAAATGATTACTAAGCTAGGTTAAAAGTAGGTGACTTAAATATGATGATAGAGAAAATATCCCATAGTGGGCCAATGTATCTCTGGAGGGTCAAAAAGCATGAAAAAGGACTATGGAGGAAAAATAATAGGGGTGGGGCGAGCAGTTGGGGACAATTAGAAGTCTTTTCTCTATACCTTCAGCTCTGCCTTGGGAAGCACCTCTCATTTTGACACTTACTGGTATCTTTTAATACAAATACCCTCACAATTGGCCTGGACTACATAGGGTTATATAAGAATTCACAAAGGGACAAAGAGAAAAGTATAAGAAAGCTGATATGTATTGATTTTATATGTTAGACAAACCACTGAGTGAGTTATGACATTTAATTTTATCAATAGCTCCCTTACCAAGTGAAGAATTCAAGAATAACTTAGGATACTCTGAACGTGTTGTGAGAAGAAAGTCAGCATGTATTTTTTTTAAAGCAGTAGCACAAGCATGATTGTTACAAGTCTGTAAGTTCATGGTGGACTTCTAGGAAGAAACTCCCCAAGCTTCTCTAACATTCAGGGTTCTTAAGATTGAGGAACTATTGTAGAGTTTTTGAACTTTCCCCCGTGATGCTACTGTCCTGTTAGAGAATGAACATTTATATAGTTGAAAAGGTCATGTTATTTTTTAAAACTTTACCTCAGTCTCTGTCTAATGTCTGGCTGTGGGTCTCTGCATCTGCTCTTATCAGTCGCTGGAGGAAGCTGCTCTGATGACTATTGGGCTAGGCACTGATCTAGGAGTATAGCAGAATGTCATTAGGAATCATTTCACTGACTTTTTTTTTCCTGTCAGCTGTGTTTTGTTCTACTCTAGGTCTCTGAGCCATCTACTTTCCTGTTTCTGGCCATCCATCCAGGGAGGATCTGGCATGGGCTCCTTCTAATGGCGTGGGCCACAAGTTAGACCAGTCATTGGTTGACACTCCCACAAGCTCTGAGCCACCATTGCCCCAGCACATCTTGTAGGCAGGACAGGCTGTGGGTCAAAGTTTTGTCTCTGGGTTGGTGTCCCAGTCCCATCACTGGAAGCCTTGCTCAGTTACAGGAGATGGCTGATTCAGGCTCTGCATCCTCTATTACTAAGAGTCCTTGATAGGGTCATCCCCATAGGTTCCAGGAAGTTTCCAGGACACTTTTCCACATCCCTCCCAAATGTCCCCCTGTTCCAGTCATCTCTCCCTGAACTCTCTTTCTCCATCTCCCACATGCTCCTTCCTGTTCCCATCCCTACCTGACGCTAACCTACCCACAAAATCTATTTTATTTTCCCTTCCCAGGGAGATCCATGCACCCCCCTCATGCCCAGAGCCCTCCTTGTTACTTAGCTTCTCTGGGTCTGTGGGTTGTAGCACAGTTATCCTTTACTTAACAGTTAATATCCCCTTATAAGTGAGTACATATCATGCTTGTCTTTCTGGGTCCATGTTGCCTCACTCAGGATGACTTTTTTTTCCCCTAGTTCCATCCATTTACCTGCAAATTTCATGATGTCATTTTTTTTCTAACAGCTGAGTAATACTCCATTGTGTAAATGTACTACATTTTCTTTATCTGTTCTTCAGTTGAGGGACATGCAGGGGACCCCTAACAGTGGGAGTGGGGGGGTGTCTATAACTCCATTGCCTGCTCCTAGGACCCCTTTCCTCCCACTGCATTGCCTTGTCCAGCTATAATATAAGTTTGTGTCTAGTCTTATTGCATCTTGTTATGCTGTGTTTGGTTGATATCCCATGTTCTGTTGATAGCCCTGGAAGGCCTGCTTTTTTCTTCTGAAGGTAAAGGGAGGAGCAATGGATCTGGGGAGAGAGAGGCGGAAGTGGGAAATAGCAGGAAGGGAGGGAGGGGAGACTGCAGCCAGGATGTATTATATAAGAGAAGAATAAATAAAAAGAAAACAATATCTCAATATGATAAGCTTGAGTTTCAAAAACATAATCCAAGCTTTATTATTTGGGGGAATAGCAATCTAAACTGTCTTCAAGTATTTCTTCCTCAGCTGATATTCTTCAGCCCTGTCTCCAACCTTCTGGCTCATTTAGATGGTCTTCTCACCCAGTGTGTTCATCTCTCTGATAGCAGCTAATGTCATATGCAGATAAGTGGAAGTTAGATATAGGCTGTGCCCTTTTCTCATAGCCCTTATTTATAACTAGCATGGCCTGCCATATTTTGAATTTATTTTTATGAGATGTCTGTTTTAAACATGACTTTGAATGGAGGTAGCGATATTCATTATTTGAATCTCAAATAAAAGGTTGGCTGTTTAGTGGACAGACTGTGTTTGACCACTTTCCTTCTCTTCTGCTCCTGATTTTCACTATTTGTTCAAATTATTTTCTGGCCTTTGCATTAATAGAAAATGACAGGCCTTGGATTATACTTCTGACTCATTATTCAAATGAGTAAATAATTTCTGCATTTCTTTGTAAATTCTGGATATTATCCCCTTGACTGAAGCATAGCTGGTAAAGATTTTCTCCTGTTCTATGGGCGTATGTCTGATTGCTCTGCTGATGATTTCCTTTGTTGTACGGGAGCTTTATTTTCATATAGTCCCATCTGTTGATACTTGGTGCTGTTGACATTCTGTTCAGAAAGTTCCTTCCTGACCAAGCTCTTGAAGAGCTTGCCCTATGTTTTCGTCTAAATGTTTTGGTGTTTCATGTTTTAAATTAAGATCTTTGACGCATTTGAATTCGTTTTTGGACAAATTGAGAGATAATGAATCTAATCCTGTTCTTCTGCAGGTGGCTATCCAGTTTGCCATCACCATTTGCTACCTAGTTGATCTTTTCTTTTCAATATGTGTTTGTCTCTTTTGTCAAAAATTAAGTGGGAATAGCTTGTAGGTTAATTTCTGGGACCTAGATTATATTCTATTTACCTACCTGTCTGTTTTCATGACAGTAACTGGCTATCTTTATCACTGTGTCTCTGTAGTATTATTTGAGGCTGGGTCTTGTAATACCTCCAGCATTGTTCTTACTCTTTATGATTGCTTTGATTATTCTTCACCTTTTGTGATTCTATATGAATTTTTGGATTGGTTTCTCTAAGTATTTGAAATAAGCACTACAAATAACAATCAACAAATGGGCAAATAAATTTAATAGACAATTTAAAAAAGGAAAAAAAAGAATAAAAATCTACCAGTAGCTAATAATTATTTTTTAAAGTGTTTAACGCCTAGATATCCAAGAGATGAAAAATGAAATTACTTTGAAATACCCTGTAAGGATGGCTGTCATGAAGAAATATGACAACAAATATTGGAGAGGATGTGGGGAAAGAGAAACCCTTATTCACATCTGGTGGATGGGAATGCAACTTAGTATAACCACTATGAAGATAATTTTGGAGGATCCTCAAAAAATTAAAACTAGATCTGTATTATTCAGTTCTCTTACATCTAAAATATACTCCTTACCTCATCACAGAGATATTCGTACCCCATGTTTATTGATGCTCTGTTCACTATAGTTACAAAATGGAATGAACATAGTTGTCCATTGGCAGATGAATGAATAGTGGAGATCTGGCACACACATAAATTAAAATACTATTCTGCTCTAAAAAAATGAGATAAAATTTGCAGGAAAATGGATGGAATTAGAATATATGACATTAAGTGAGGTTACCGGTCTCTAAATAAATAAATAAACAAACAAATAAATAGAAACCCACATGTTCTCTTTCATATGCAGACTATAATATATACATATATGTCTTATACAATGTCCTGTTGCTGTGATAAGACACCATGACCAAGGCAACTCGTATAAGAGAAAGTATTTCATTGGGACTTGCTTACAGTTCAAAGATTTAGTGCATTTTCATCATGGCAGGAGTACACATGTCATTGGAACAGTAGCTGAGATCTGCATCCTGGTCCACAGGTACAGAGAGAGAGAGAGAGAGAGAGAGAGAGAGAGAGAGAGAGAGAGAGAGAAAGATACTCAGCCTGGTGTGGGCTTTTAAAACCTCAAAGCCCACCCCTAGTGACACATTTTCTCTATCTAGGACACACCTACTCCAGCAAGACACCTGTCAGTCCTTCTCAAAATAGTGCCATTTCCTGATGATGAAGAATTCAAATATATGAGCCTGTGTGGGGTCTTTCTTATTCAAACTATCATGCTACATATGCAAATAAATGCACATGTGAGTGTAGTAGATGGGTCTTATTCAAACTACCTCAATATATGTGTAAATAAATGCAGTATATAGGTCTTATGCAAACTACCACCATATATATGTAGCTAAATGCACATGTGAGTGTAGTACATGGGTCTTACGCAAACCACCACCATCTATGTAAATAAATGCACATGTGAGTGCAGTATAACATGAAGAAATGAGGACAAGGAAGGGTGATGTTAGCTGACAAGAAAGGACAGAACATGAGGGGAGGATTGAGGACCTAAAAAGGTTTATAAAGCTAATTGCTTTCTAGTTTTATCTCCGGTGTGGATTTTTCCTTCTCTCTCTCTCTCTCTCTCTCTCTCTCTCTCTCTCTTTCTTTTTTCTTTCTTTCTTTCCTTCCTTCTCTCCTTTCTTTTTTTTCATGCATAATTACATAAAAATGTAATTGATAGTAAATGTGTAAAATCGAAGGCAAAGGTCTAAGGCTTTAGAATCACAATGCCAAAGGCAGAGAAGTTCATCAAGAATTAAAGACTTTGGGTCTAGGCAGTGCTTGTTTGAGTGACTACATTAATCTAGCTTTGTGATTGTATTTTAAGTTTTCAAGTTTGTTTTTTTTCCAGTAAAGTGATTTAAAATACGATGACTAATTAGTTAGCTAAAAATTTTTAATGTGTGATACACAAATACAAAAATATTCCTAACAAAATATTCCTTCAAACCTTACCCTTTTTAAAAAGAAATTATACTGTGGCTATACTCACAAGGTTGGAAATTTTGAACAGCTGGATTTGTTTGTCCAGAATGTTCCATGTTGTGACTTTGAATCAAACACAATCTTCAAAAACTTATTAAGAGCTTCACCTGTTCTTAATGCTGGGGACAGTATGAAGCTGAAGGGATTTTCAGCTCTAATGACTTTGCTGGGTTTGAAAAAGCAATTTAATAGTGCCTGAGACCCCTTTATGTACATGAAGTTCCCCACTGCTTTTGAGGGGCAGCCTATTGCCCGAGAATCTTTGAACAGTCACTGACGAAGACATTGTACCAGGAGGGTGCAAACGGTGCATATTAACTGCAGCAACTGCCCACCATCCACGATGAATGGCTGGTCCTCTCCTCCACCCCCATCCCCAACCCTTGTGATTAGAAATAAATTTGTTAGGTATGTCCAGGAAACTAATTGCATCATCATGAGGAATATCCAGTGGGGGGAAATCTTTTCTTTTCAGATCAAAAGGATGGCTAACAACTACTGTGCTCAATCTAGTCATCTGCAGGAGAGAGTGCCAGGGAAGAGAGAGCAGCTTGGCTCCCTGGGAACATCTGCGCCCAGAAAAGGATGGGAAATGAACTGTGTAGTCGGGAGGCAGCTGCAAAGCACACAGTGAACAGGCATCAGGGAAAGGCTCACCCAGGCAGAGGAGGCAGTGTGGGAAGGGAGCTGATGAGCGCTGGAGGCCCAGGGCAGGGTGAGGATCTTGGGTCGTTGCAAACAGCCTTAAGAAGCAGGAGTCCTGGTGTGTCACCAGTCTGATCTTTACCTTCCACAGCATCTTTTCCCTCATACCTTGAGAGGGACAAGAGTAGTTTCTAGGTTGTTACAAACACTAAGTATGCTAATTATAAGGCACTGTATATATCATAGTTTTTCTAGAGTAATACCAAGCATTATGATTTGGTTTGGTTTTTAATATTTTTTTCCAGTTTGCAGGAACAGATCCGGAGTCTTGGGCATGCTAGGAAAAACACACTATTACTGAGCTATATTTCCTTCCTTACAAATTTCATTATTAATGTTTCACATAGCATCAATCCACTTTCAAAATTTAGAATTGTCATGTGGCATGTAATGAACGGGCATGCTATTTTTAGGAGAGTGTTTTCCACGGAAGTGACATCAAGTATAGGTGCTTTTAACCCAATATTGGATGCCACAAACCATCAGTTGATGCCAATGACAAGAAAAGAGAAATTAATAATCGAAGAGTAGATAGGCAAACAGCCCACATTTATTGTTTTAAAAATAAGAGAAATAACGTTATATCCTTAGATAAAAATGATACATTTTGTATACCCATACCACAGATGTGAAATATGCCTCAAGTCACATAGGTTCCAGTAATTGGGGGAATCTAAAGTGATCCCTGGATTTCAACCCACAATTTATAGAGGAAGAAATAGAGGCCAGAGAAAGCCCAGAGTCTTGGTTGAACAGTGTGATAGATTGCTGGTTGAAGCACACCTGTTCTCTACCCCAGATGGAGTGACTGTCAGAATGGGGATCAACAGTGAGATGTGTCCACCAGTCTCTTAGCAAGCTGGGGCCACTCTACCAGCCCTCACCAGTAGATGATGCATGGAAATGATGTCAGTCAACTGAGAGACAGAGAGGTTAAGAAGCAGATGACTCCCTCCACCCCACCCCTACCCCCGCCCCTGACTGCCTATCACACGGACAGTCTCAGAATCCATGTGCTGAAGGTGGCACAGCCAGTCTTGGATCTCTGGAGACAGTGAGAAACTGGCCTATCGTTCTCTCCTTTTTCCTCTTTCTTTTTGGATTTTGACCAACCGAGCAAGTCATAGATTTCTTTTGTGTGAAGACAGAGTTTATTCATAATGGCAGCTTTCTTTTAACAATGAGGTGGGGAGTCCTTGACTTTGCTTTTTATAATTCATTTCTTCAGCAAGCTGTTACTCTTTCCTCTTTGGACCCATATTTAAAACAATGGCACTGGCATATGTATGCCACCATACTTTTAGCACCATTGGAAGTAAGACACCAAAAAAGAAAATCATGATGTGAAATAGGCAGGGAGTAGATAAACCAGAGATGATGCAATGAATTTTTCTTTAATTATTATGCTAATAATTAAAACTGCTTTTTCACCGCCTCTCTCCCGAAACCAAAGTTTTAAGGAAAGTTTAACAAATGTGGTATTTATTTCCATTTTTCAGAATAGTTCTTTTGCTGTTGATTGACTATCCTAAGTAGTGACCAGTATGGCAGAGCCAAGGGAAAGCATTTGTTGGTGTAGCCTAACTGCTAAGCTAAGCTTACAGATTCTGGAGTCAGATTGTCAAGGGCTGTATCTTGATGATACCATTTCTTGGCTATGTGACCACGGGGGTGTAATACTGTAGCTGGAGTATTCCTGTGTCCACTTGGCTCCTGCAGCTGCTCAGACCCAACCAAGTAAACACACAGAGACTTATATTACTTATAAACTGTATGGCCGTGGCAGACTTCTTGCTAACTGTTCTTATATCTTAAATTAACCCATTTCTATTAATCTATAAGTTGCCATGTGGCTCACGGCTTACCGGTATCTTACATCATGCTTCTCCTCGTGGTGGCTGGCCGCGTCTCTCTGCCTCAGCCTTCTACCTCCCAGCATTCTCCTCCTCCTAGTCCCACCTACACTATCCTTCCTGCCTGGCTACTGGCCAATCAGCATTTTATTTGTCAATCAATCATAGTAACATATATTTACAGCATACTGGACATCCCACAGCATAATACCATCATTCTGGTCACAGTTTCTTTATCTGTAAAGTGAGACAGTAGAGGTTCATGTTCTCTAGTACTATTTAGAAGATTGCATGAGACTGAGTTTGTAAACGTCTCAACATAGAGACACTCAACACATGCTTCCAAAGAGGCAGAATTTAAAAGAGAATACACTATTTGATTAAGAGATTTATGGGAAGCCAAACCAATTAAAAACAGAATTATATATGACTTTGGAAATTCACATCTGTCTTATAGTACTTTTGTTCTTTGAACATTAGAGAAATTGGGTACTTTCCATGAGCAGAGTAGGATGGATGTTGTTGCTGTTAGCTTACTGCAAGATGCAACAGGCTGGTAGACTTTTTACTACAGGTACCTGTCTCCATCCCTTCCCATAGTAGCCAAGATAAGGCATGTGAAAAGCCCTTTGTGGGCTGCAACCTTTTATTCCAATGTCATCTATTTGTTTTCCTGTTCAGTGTGCTTGTCAAGGGTTGAGGAGGTAGTCACATTCGGTTCAGAGCTAGTGGGGTTATTTGAATGTTCTAGGTACAGACTAGCCATCTAGCAATGTGATATGATAGATAAGGACACAAAGTTTTATAATCAAGTGTGCTATATGACTGAAATATATAAAATATTACAGAATAGAGAAGAAAGTGAACATTATTTTTATTATTGTTCAGTTGCCTTTTTAGAATAATTAATTGAAATCTCTATTTGGCTTCACTTACATTAGAAGGTCAGGATGAAGAGATTATTATATTTTTCTAATGTTAACAATGCTTGTAGCATGAAACAAAATTTGGGTTTTCTTATTATCAGGATTTATGACCTGGGTAAAATATTGATCTAGGCTCTGCTTGGGCCAATATTTGTCATGTGTGCTTGTATGCCATCTCACAAATGTCTGCTTCAACCTTATGTTAGCGAACAGATATTTGTGAAGCCTGAATTATTCTTTGAATGTACCTGTAGAATGTAAATGAACTCCATTAGGTGAAACATGAAATTAAGAATTCATGTGAGCTCAGCCTCCCTGGGTCCCCAGGAGGGTTGTATCCCTTTAGAGCTTTGTATGACTGGGTAGTGTCACACTTCAGCCCTAGTCTCATTGGAGCATACAACTGCTGAAAGAAAGAGGTCCATGTCCTCCAGTGCCTGGGAAAGGTGCATGACCAGACAGGGTTAGCAAAGGAGCAAGAAGGATTTATCTTTCTTCCTGTTTATGAGTCTACTTGCTGACTACAGCGTATGACTAATGGTGCTGGGATCATAGATGTGTTTGGAGAATAACTCTCAAGCAATACAATTTTATGTTTTATTTTAATAACTTTTTTATTGTATAAGTAATACACATTCATTGCAGGGAACATAAAACCATAGATGAACAAAAACATAGCAAAAGCTTTCCATATCCTGTTACCCATGGCATATAGGCTTTTACAGTCATATATATTATTCATGTTTGTAACTTTTGTTATTATGAGTGTCAAGGAGAGACTGAGAACAAGAAATTGTTTTACATTGTCATTCTGCCCCAAGGATGTATTGTGTTCCAGGATGCTTTCAATATATACTTTGTCAAACAGGACATAGAATGAACTTAGGGGAGCTATTTATGCACACATTCTCTCTTTACTAAGTTCCCTCAAGTGTTGTGGGAGAGCAGACACAATGATGGACTTTGGAAGCAGAGGGAGGCGTTCAAACTGTAATCTCTTCATTTTATGGTTCTGTCACCTTGGTACATTATATATCAAAATTATTTGAGATAGCCATTGTCCGATCTCTTTACATGTTCAAATGTGTCAATTTCATGGGGTTCAGCATAGTTCCTATATTCTTTGAATATAGCTTTCTTGTGTAGAACACATAGCCTAATGCTATTGGACAGAGTTGATTAATTAAATTATATATTTGTAAAGAACTTGGCACACAGTAGGTTTTTAAAAAGATCAGCTCCTTGTTCTAAAGTTTTTGCTGAAGCCATAGAAAAATTTTAGGAGATAAATGAGTCCAGATCCTCAAAGATGCAGGTAAGAAAATGAAATTAATGCACATAATAAGTTTTAATGGCGTCGCTTCCGAGAGAAATTAGATGTGAGTCCCTAGATCATCATGCAATTCTGTGAAAGTTTGCCAAGGTTTCAGGAGTGCTGGAGCCTAACCTCCCTGTCGCAGGAGCCCCCTGTCTCACCAGAAGTCCTGTCCTGTTGTCGCTGGCCAGTGGGTGGATATAGAGAAGGCGACACCCAGGGGCTTAAGGCAGCGGTCAGACAGACACACACTCGAAGCCATGGCTCATCATTTTCTGTAACATATTTAGAAATGTTAGAATTAGAACTGAGAAGATACTGAAGATTTAGAGTCTAGAGTGTGAGATTTTTCCAGCATTATTTACGTCTCTTCTCAGAAAGGCTACATCCCTACCCACAAGCTCAGCCTTGACTTCTCGACCCTTTCTTGTCTTAGTCAGGCCCTGCCTGTGTCCTCAGTCAGCTCTTCTTCCCACTCTTGATGCTTGTAGTACCAGAAGTCTCTCAGGATGAGGCTGGGCTGGGCAGGCTGTTGATAAATTACCTTTATTTTGTGTCTTATTTGTCCCATTAATACCAAGAGTACTGACATGAAATTACTATCATTTTATCTCTGAGCAAGGAAGTCCCAGAAAAGGAAACTAGAACAGCTGACTGGTTCAATGTTTAGGGCTCCCTGATTGTTACTAAGAACGTTATCACCTGTGGTTATGATAATGCCATTGGGATTTCGATATATTAAAGAGCTGATAAGATGATATAAAACTTCAAGATACAGCTACTGGGATTTATTTTTTTTATTCTGTAACTTTTTTTGTTCATTACTTAAAAACATAGCAATCAATAAACTTAAAATAACGTTTTAGTTTGGAACCATAATGAAATTGTCATTTTTTTTTCTAGTTAACAGAAACAACTAAAAAACCACATGCTAATGTCACCAAATCAGGACAAGAAATGATTGACAACCCTGTCACGTGTACACATTTTTTCCACTTTCTCTAGAGATTTAATATATTTTAGCAGCCATTGCAATTGTGTTAGAATTTATTCTTTGCAAAACTGTCAAAGTCAATGGGCAAATATCAAAGTTTATATTAACAACTCAAAATAGTTCAAGCCTTTAAATTGTTGACATGGAAACACATCTTTCTTCACCTTATCAGAACTCTGCACATGTGCGTATGTGGACTGGGCCCTGGATTAATCAAAAATGTGCCATTTGATTATGCCTTGAAGTCAGCAAGAGTTAGGAGGAAAATCATTATTAGTAACTGTTCTGTGTATCTACAGAAAACAATCAGCCTGATGGTGCTACCATGTTCGTTATTTATTTATTTTTTTGTCCTGCTTTTTCAAGCTGGTACCATTTTCATACAATCCAAGGTTTTCTAGTTTCTAGACCAAACCAGCAGATACGTGAAGAAGAGGCAGAAAGCCCATTTTTTGTGTGTGTGTGTATGTGTGTGTGTGTGTGTGTGTGTGTAACACTGTATTCAAAAATTGAATATATTTTTAAAATTAAGTAAACAGAATTAGAAGAAAAAGATTCAGAAAAAAGATGATATTCCATCCAGGATAAAGTCTTAAAGCACTAAAAAAGAAAAAAAAGTGAAAGGGCTAGGGTTAAGCATAAGGCTTCTGGAACTTATGGAGCCTGTAGCTCGGTGGTTCGCTGGGGTCTTTAAACCATAGCCCAGCCATCTGGGACAGGGTTATGGATTCTTTCCTGACCAGATTGAGAATCTTAAAGCTGGGTGGCATGGGATTCTTGCTTTCCATCACTTCATAGGCATTTTGTTTGGGAAGTGGTCTTTTCTCACTGTCCACCAGCTGTTTCTCAGACACCAGTATAAGAAGGTGGACTGTGTTCCTCCGGAGGGGGAGAACTGACTAGGGAAAGAGTGCCCTGCATGTGTAGCAAAGCTTGAGTTTGAGATTTTTCTCTTCAGTATTGTGTCCAGGTGACCTGTGGCCTGCTTCACTGTAGAATAACACAATTAATAGATTTTTCAAAAACCTTCATTATTAGACTTTGGAGACTCTACTCAGACAAATCTCTTCTTTCTCAGAAGGGAATGTAATTTTCCTTTCTTTTAGTTCCTAAGATCATCAGGGAGTAAGGAGGTAGTGCTGACAAGCCTTTGAGCAAAAGAAAAGGGTGTGTGATGCTGTCCAGGAGAGGGCATTTGGTGGAGGACCAGCCTGAGACTTTATGGACGTCACAGGACCTGCCAATTACACAGCTAAGTACTCCAGTTTCATCATTTACTAATAAGTGACAATATCTCCCATCTGTATTTTGTTAGAATGCAATTTCACATCTATTCATTCATCCATTCCTCCATTCAACCATTGCACATTTATCGAACATTGGCCATGTACCCTGAACTATGCCTATGTTGAAGATAGAAAAGTTGCTGCTTTCATGGATTATAGATACCAAGGGTAGGGCCATGGGTCAAGTGAGTAGTCAATCTCTGTCTTCTCTAACAATGCTGACAAGTCCTATAGAACAGAGTTAACGTGACCTTGGTACCTGGTGAAGGGCTTAGCACAACAAAACAGTGTGTTCACTGGGGCACATCTGGTGCAGTGCAAACTATGGGTTTTTTCATTTAGAGCAAGTTAAGTCTATTCAGATTCTTTCTAGTGGTAATAAGACAATCAGTGTTATAGTAGTTGGCAAAGATAACACTTTCCCCGTCACATTCCATCACCTCCTGCACACATCTGCAGAGCTGGTGGCTAATCCAGAATTCATTCTCCACAAGCCCTTCTGTGTGGGCCCAAACAGTCAAATAAAGCCATGTGCTGCTATCAGCATTGTAGCAACTGGAACAAATCTAGGTTGCTGTTGTCAACTCTGATAACAACCCATAGACATCAATTAGTTAAATCAAGAACCCATTCACTGTATTTATCTTGACAACGGCGACAGAAAACGAGAGGGAGCAGTATCAGTTCCCTATCAGACAACTTTTTACCAGATCTCTGTGATCAGCTTCGTGACAGTCTTATTTTCTCTTTGTGTTATCTTTACTTTTTTTGTCATAAAGATTGTTATTTGCCAATGAAAACATGGCTACCTGATTCAGTTTTATGGGGTAGAACAGAAAAAATCCAAGTGTGTGAATCATCAAGCTGGAAGTTGTTTTTGTTTGATGGTAAGTCTCCATCCTGGTGATGGGAGCTAGAAAGTAGCTCCAGGGGCTGTGACCACATTTGCACTTCAGTGACGTGATGCCAGGGCAGTAGCTGCCCCACTGGCAGGACACTCTTACCCATAGATCCTACTTCCTCAGAGGACTCGCTTCCTTTCCGTCAGACACACCTCCGTTCTCTTCCTCAATGCTTTCCATTAAGGCATCAAGGGTTGGCTGCTTTGCTTAGGCCAAGAAGCTCCCAGGGACATGAATACACACAGAAGAGGACTGTATCTAGAGTTATGAATGTTCTTGAGGCTCTCTACATACACCCAGGCACTAAAAGAATAATTCACTCTTAGGGTATGAATTAAGGTCCAAGCACAGCTCAGTGTCTCCCTCTTTGATGCTCAGAGTACCAATTCCACTTCTTGGAGACATGGATTTCAGCAAACTGACCTTGCAACAGAACTTCACCATCAGTTAGGATCAAATTACGGTCAATTTGCAGGTTGAAGATGTCCCCTGGCTGGTTAGAGACCAAGTAGTACCAATAAAGATTTTAGGGGCCTAAATATGCTAAATATCAGTTATTGTGGGCTATCTATTGATAACTGAATTTAGGATTGACAGATAGGACAATTTAGGACAATTTCACATCTCAATATGAATTTGCTATTAAATGGCAATAATATTTTAAAAACATTGCTGTGGTCCAAATAAATGATAAAAATGAAATTCCAAGTTGTAGGTCTTAGATTAAGAATTCATGCAGGGTAGTGGTGGCACATGCCTTTCATCCCAGTACTTGGGAGGCAGAGGCAGGAGGATCTCTGTTTGAGGCCAGCCTGGTCTACAAAGTGAGTTCCAGGACAGCCAGAGCTGTTACACAGAGAAACCCTGTCTCAAACAAAAAACCAAAAAAAAAAAAAAAAAAAAAGAATTCTTATGTGTGCACTCCAGGTTGTCTTGTATTGCTATCTCCTGAAAGCATGCCTGTTGGAGTCAAATACACAGCCTTTGATGTTTATCTGGGGGGCAGAAGCTTATCCTTCCTTTGGCAGAAGGAAATCCAGGTAATGGTGCCCAAATTCTATTCCCCAGGCCTTGGATTTCCAGCCAGGAATTCTTTGGGTTGAGCTGAAGCTGCACTGAATTCTGGGAACTGAATTTGCAGAAGCTCCACTTGATCTCTGAGAAAACAGGAACCAAGGAATCCTGCAAGGAAAGCTTCAGCCATCAGGAAGAGAGCCTAACAGATGATGTGTGGTCACCGAGTTCATCTCCGCGGAGATGCTGATGAAGCCTTCGCCCTCTGGTGACCTCCATGTCTCACAAGCCCTTCTCCATGCATTGCTTCATTAGTGTCTAGTCTTGAAGAAAAAATATCGCTGATACATAAAAATAAAATAAGGCTCACCAAAGTGAATTATCAACCCAGTTTCGTGGCTAGGAAGTAACTGCTTTTCCGTTGTAGCCCTCAGCCCAGGGTTCTTACATCAGACCATCCCACATTTTCCAGCAGAACTGCAGATGAAATTGAACTCTCTCCCCCTAAACTCCCACAAGGCCACACAAAGAACCGACACAGTGACATAATCCAATTACAGAGAAACCCCTCTCTTAGCCAAATTACTATTTTTGACAACTGTTACTGTATGTGTCTGGTGGCAGTGGGAAATTAAAAATTAAATTATTGATAAAGCAAACTCAACCAATGACAGGCCCTACTTTTCCTAATATTGCAGAGAACATATGCTATTTAAAACATATTAATCTAGCTGTTGATGTTAATATTATTGATCAGAGGACCATTTCATACTTAACAGGTCAATACATCATTTTGACGTAAAAAATAATTAGATGATAAGTTCCATCACTAAAGAAATTTATAGCTTTTAAGTTTCTTCAGGAGCTCAAAGATATGAAGACATTACCACTTTCTTCTAGAGCGTAGAGGGTTTAGTTAAAATATAGATTCTAAGGAGTAAGTGTGGAGCTAAAGAGTTTTCCTTCCTTCCTTCCTCCCTCCCACCCTCTCTCCCTCCCTCTCTTCCTCCTTCCCTCCCTCTTCCATCTCTAATTCTTTTTCTCCCTTTTCAACCTCCTTCCTTTTGGGGAGAGGGTCTCATGTAGCCCAAGCTGACCTCAGACTTTCTATGCAGCTAAAGATGATATATTTCTTCTTTCCTGCCTCTACTTCCCAAGTTCTGGGGTTACAGGCACCTGCTGCTGTACCTGTCTTACTGTGGTGCTGGGGATTGAACGTGGGCCTTTACTTCATGCTAAGCAAGCATTCTTCCAACTGCGCTATACTCCTGGTCTGAGATTTTGCATTCGAACAAGCTTCTGGTGTCTGCTGCTGCTGCGGAGACCATTTTTAGGACTGACAGTGTTACTGTAGTTCTCCGTGGGTGGAGAGACTGCTAGCTTAAGAGCCAGCCTGGTGTGCAGAAACTTCCAATCTGTTTGAAGTCAGTGGTTGAAAATGAAGTCTTTCCTTGAGTTTCTGTTTCATTTTTATTGCATTTTTTTTTCACAGTAATGTGCGACTTCAGTGGAAATGTTCTTGCATGCCTGACAGTAGCTTGTTATACACTAAATCAGCGGGGGCTCGTCTCACCATTTCTGAGAACGACTTATATAGCAGCACACATTTCCTAATTTCATATACTCAAAAACCTTTTCATTTTGTTGTCTAAACAATTCGTTCGAAAACGCCAAGCAATTTTGCCCTGTCTTTGCATTTTCTCCCCTAGTAAGCAAGTCCCCTGTGGCACATAACGGTTAACTGAGGATATCTATGGGCTGTGCTCACAGTCCCTGCCAAGCTGCCTTCTTTCTGGGCCAGATAGGTTTAGCCAGTCCTTGGATTCCTGTCCCTTGTTTCTTGTTTTCAGTCCTCTGTGCATTTTTATACTGATGTGGAGGATAAGAAGAAGGAAGACTCACTGACAGACTACTGATTTAGATTGTTTGTCAGAGAACTGAGGTTTACCAGGAAATGGAATAGTAACTGAGGAAACAGAACCCTGTCCTCTCCTTGTCCCTGTCCCCAGAGTACTTCTCATAGGGATTGCCTATGCTCCTGGAGGGTAGAAGCAGACCGACTCCTTGTATTAGAAAAGGTCTAATTTATGGATTCATTTCCAATTAAGATTCTTTTAGGGTGCTGAAATCCCTCTTACCCCATTTCAATATTTACAGCTAGTTTACTTATACATATATGAAATAAAAACCTGGTACAAATATTACATATATGTTTGTACATGTACCCAAATATATATGGCAAAGAGAAAGAGGTTTGTTGGAAGGAATGGCTCATACTTTTGTGGAGGCTGGTGAGTTTGAAATCCATAAGGTGGGTGTGGTAGTTTGAATGTGATTGGACCCGATAATCTCACAGAGAGTGGCACTATTAGGAGGTGTGGACTTGTTGGAGTAGGTGTGGCCTTGTTGGAGGAAGTGTGTCACTGTGGAGCCAGGCTTTGAGGTCTCATATGTATTCAAGATACCTCCCAGTGTCACACTTCACTTCCTGTTGCCTTCAAGATGTAGGTATCTCTGCTACTTCTCCAGCATCTTATCTGCCTGCATGCTGCCATAGTCCGCCATGATGATAATGGACTGAACCTCTGAACTGTAAGTTGCCACCTCAATTAAATGTTTTCCTTTATAAGAGTTACCATGGTAACTCTTCACATCAATAGAAACCTAACTAAAATAGTGGGACATAGCCAGGGCAGTCTGGAACTCTCAGACAGAAGTTGAAGCTACAGTTTATAAGTGGAATTTTCTATTCTTCATGAACTCCAAGGAGTTTGTCAGCCTCAGAGAAGCAGTGCATATGGTCTTGGACCTGCCAGAGACAGGGACTTGAAACATTTATCTAAAGATGGAAGGTAGAAAAAGTTTTCTCATTCAGTACAAGGAAGTATTCTTCAACTAACAAAGCAAATGAACAGGAAAGTGAGAGAGAGAAAAATCCCCGAGAATGAGAACTGTATTACCTTAGTTCCCATGTAAATGTTCTAATGTCCATTATTTATGTGGCATGAGAAACTGAAATCTATGTGTTCAATCTACTCCTGCATGTATGAGGGGTAGGGTACCATGGAAGCCAGGCAAGGAATGTCCTGGAGGATGGGCTGGGAAGCATAGGCAGCAGTGAAGATAAACTCACAATAAGATGTATACTCACAAACCACACGAGGAAACATAGATGGCAAGTGTGTCCCACCCCTTTGGAGCACAGACTGTTACCTATGGTGATATTGTGTCCTCCAATATATTGTGCACCTTAATAAACTTACCTGAGGTCAGAGAACAGAACAGTCGCTAGATAGACATAGAGGCGGGAAAATGGTGGTACACATGCCTTTAATCCTAGCATTCTGGAGGCAGAGATCCATCCAGATCTCTGTGAGTTCAAAGCCACACTGGAAACAACCAGGCATGGTGGTGACACATGTCTTTAATCCCAGAAAGTGATGGCTGGAGGCAGAGATCCATCCAGATCTCTGTGAGTTCAAAGCCACACTGGAAATAGTCAGGCATGGTGACTCACGCATTTAATCCCAGGAAGTGATGGCAGGAAGCAGAGAGGTTTATAAGGCATGAGGACCAGGAACTAGAGGCTCTTTTAAGGTTTTAGCTTTTAGCAGCAGTTCAGCTGAGATTCATTTGGATGAGGACATAGAGGCTTCCACTTTGAAGAAATAAGATCAGTTGAGAAGTTGGTAAGGTGAGGTTAGCTGTGGCTGGTTCTGTGTCTCTGATCTTTCAGCGTTCACCCCAATACCTGGATCCAGGTTTGTTTTTATTAATAAGAATTTCTTACAATTCATGCTACAGTTACCTTTTTTTCCTCTCACCATATTAGCATGTTTAACATGAGAGTCTGTAGTTTGAAGCTAACCTACAAAAACAGATGCCAAATCTTTTACTCTGTAGACTCAAAGAAGTGGACCTGACAGAGGTCTTCCAGGTCTGGATTGGTGAGGATTTATGTCCCACAAACACTGGCAAGTCTTCTCTTTTAAAAAATGGAGCATCTTAGGGCTAAGGAGATAGGTTAGTTGGTAAAGCTCAGCTCCTTAGAACCCCAGTAAAAACACAGCAGCACAATGGCATGTGCTATTGCATAATCTCAGCACCGGGAATCAGGGGTCCCTAGAGCTTACTACTGGCCAGCTAGTACCTGAATCATGGAGTTCCGCATTCAGTTGAGAGATCTGGTTTCATAAAATACGGTGAGAAACCCATTGAGAAAGACAATCGCTGTTGGCCATTGGCTTCCTTATACATATATACACATATGAATACATACAACACCCCCAACTACCTTCCTACAACCCAAGGATCTTTAAGATTCTGTTTGCTTTGGCCCAGACTCAGATGAAACTGTCTCTAAAACAGACAGTGGAGGCCACCTAGAGCCCAAGTCTACAGCTAAAATCTCCAGAGACAATAGCTTTCATCTTATGGCTTCTGTAGATTTTGAAATGGCCATAGGAACAGTGGGGAAGAAATTTGAGACCTCCTCACTTCTGACCAATAGTAAATCATTTTCACTCACTAATTTCTGCTTCTTTATTTCTTAATACAGGAAAACTGAGGTAGCTCATTTATGAATCTAAGGGCTTGGTAACAATCTGACATAATGAAATAAATAAGTTGTAAGTAACTCAACAGACACAAAAGTAGATTACACAGTGAAGAATTTTTGGGTGGGGAATAGATTTCTAAAAAATGCACAAAGAGCTTCTGGAAACAATAAAATAAGTTGGGAAAATGTAATTCATAATCACAAATAAAATTGTTAAGATAATTAATGTTTAATTCTTTAATACTTTTCCTATGTGCCATTTGCTTACCCATTGTTGAAAATATTATGCACAGAAACATCTAAATAATTAAGTTCTGCTAATAATTAAAATGCAGACGTTTGAAAAGACATTTCTAGACACACAATGATCTCAACAAAACTTTCAAAACCTTTAAAAATTCCCTGAATCTGATAATGTGCCACCATTACATTAAGTTCTAAGATGTCTTGTTACCACACACCTGCCTTCCAGTTATTGTTAGGACACATTGCTATCAGTAGTCATAAACCATGACCACTGTTGGGGTACAGTTAGATTGATTTGATGTATGAAAGACTTAAACCTTACTTTATACTTTCTTAAGGTTTTATTATTTCCCATCTCCTCAACTGGGCTGAAAAAAAATCATCTTATACTCCCACAAAGGTTGTAAATTAAGCATCAGTGAATAGTGGATTTCTTCTTCTTCTCCTTCTTCTTCTTCTTCTTCTTCTTCTTCTTCTTCTTCTTCTTCTTCTTCTTCTTCTTCCTCCTCCTCCTCCTCCTCCTCCTCCTCCTCCTCCTCCTCCTCCTCTTCCTCTTCTCCTCCTCCTCTTCCTCTTCTTCTCCATCTCCTCCTCCTCCTTCTCCTCCTCCTCTCCCCCTCCTCCTCCTCTTGCTTCTTCCTTTTTCTTCCTCCTCCTTTTTCTTCATTGATAAAATATCAATCCAATGTCTGTGGCATGGATTTCTTCTTAGACTCCTTTCTGGTCATTTACTCCATCAGTGGGACTTTTAAAATTATATTTCCCTCTGGAACAGTGGTTCTCAACTTGTGGATTGCAACCTCCTTGTGAGGATGAATAACCCTTTCACAAGGGTTGCCTAAAACCATTGGAAATCACAGATATTTGCATTGCAATACATAACAGTAGCAAAATTAGTTGTGAGGTAGCAACCAAAGTAATTTTGTGGTTGGAGGTTACCACAGCACGAAGAAGTGTATTAAAGGGTCACAGCATTAGGACGGTTGAGAACCACTTCTCTAGGACAAGATATGACTTCTTTTAGCCAACACTTGGTGACAGGAGTCCCATCTCAGACTCCAGGGTGTTTGATGAAGTTTTATCAGATTCTTCAGGAAATATGCCTTTCAGAAGTGAGTGATTTGTGGTGGTATTGTGTTCCCCAAAATATTGTGCATGGTAATAAACTTATCTGGGGTCAGAGACAGAACAGCCACAATATTAAACGTAGATGTTAGGCAGTGGTAGCACACGCCTTTAATCCTAGCATTCCAGTGACAGAAATCCCTCTGGATCTCTGTGAGTTCAAGGCCACATTGGAAACAGCCAGGCATGGTGACACACACCTATAATCCCAAGAAGTAAGCCTTTAATCCCAGGGAGTGATGGCAGATAGCAGAAAGGTATATAAGGCATGAGGACCAGAAACTAGAAGCATTTTGGCTGGTTAAGCTTTCAGGATTTCGAGCAGAAGTTCAGCTGAGATTCATTCTGGATGAGGACTCAGAGGCATCCAGTCTGAGGAAACAGGATCAGCTGAGGAATTGGCAAGGTGAGGTAGCTGTGGCCTGTTCTGCTTCTCTGATCTTCCAGCATTCACCCCAATACCTGGCTTCAGAGTTGTTTTTATTAATAAGACCTTCTAAGATTCCTGCTATAGTGGCTAGTGTGCACAACACTGTATCATGGATGTTTGACTACTTACCTTTCTGTGGGAGGCCAGTTCTTGCTTTTTCTCAGGGTACTCTTAAGGAGAGAGGGATAAGACATATTAGGTAGAAAGAGAGTGTGGAGAAGAGACAGACAGAAATACAGGGCAGCTTTAGTGGTCAATCCATCCCCTAATGCAGCCCTTCTGGGTAAAACAAGCTCAGATCTCACTAGGAAACATTTGTGGGCCCCCACACCTTTCCTAAGGAGAGCCTTTCATGTCAGAATATTGCATGCTTTCTCCTTTAGAGAACTGACGGTTTCTTGTACCTACCCTCCTTCACTTACATATGTAGAAAGTAAGATCTTACTTGATCTCCGTGGATGATTTTTTTTTTAATGTGTTCTTGGATTCGGTTTGCCAGTATTTTATTGAGTATTTTTGCATCAATGTTCATGAAGGAAATTAGTCTGTAATTCTCTTTCTTTGTTGCATCTTTGTTGGTTTGGATATCAGGGTAACTACAACTTCATAAAACGAGTTCAGCAGTGCTCCTTTTGTTTTTATTATGTGGAACAATTTGAGGAGTATTGGTATTAGCTCTCCTTCGAAATTCTGAGGGGTGGTGTGCTGTGGATATCGTTCTGTATAAATAAAACACTGATTGGCCAGTGGCCAGGCAGGAAGTATAGGCGGGACAAGGAGAGAGAATTCTGGGAAGTGGAAGGCGGAGGAAGGAGACACTGCCAGCCGCTGTCATGACAAGCAGCATGTGAAGATGCCGGTAAGCCACGAGCCACGTGGCAAGGTATAGATTTATGGAAATGGATTAATTTAAGCTGTAAGAACAGTTAGCAAGAAGCCTGCCACGGCCATACAGTTTGTAAGCAATATAAGTCTCTGTGTTTACTTGGTTGGGTCTAAGCGGCTGTGGGACTGGTGAGTGACAGAGATTTGTCCTGACTGTGGGCCAAGCAGGAAAACTCTAGCTATAGTGGTGGTTGGTAGGCCTGTCTGTGAGAGTCTTGCCTTCTGGCTTGCAACTGGGGCTGCAATGGGTGGGGGTGGGGGTGGGGCAAGGGTTGTGCCCCTGAGCGTAGGGCCTAGTGGATGGGGTGACCGGCTGGGCGAAAAATCACTCACCTCTTGGTCTAATCAGAGCTGGCAGAGTCTGTGTCTCTGCATTTCATTTTCTTATTAAATAGTACTTAAAGCTTCCATATCTAGAAATGCCTAAATGTGTCAAGGGATATATGGTAACACTGAACCTAGACTGTGCATTTGAGTTAATTAAATAAAATCAAACTTTGGTCATGATAAGTAAAAATATCCTGCTAGGGGGTAACTCCACCAATGCAATAAGCCAATCAAGCTGAATTAATAAGACCGGATTTAATAAACAGAGCAAAGCAACTCCTGGGTGACTCTCAGAAAGACGGGAGAGAAAAATCACACGGCAGGTGTGGTGACCAGGTCTTAAACACCCTATAGGTATGGTCTTGAGCAGCCCCAGGAGGAGGAACTGACCCTTGGGGGGCTTTCTGAGGAGTCGGGGCTATAATGGGAGGAGTGAGACCCTAGCGGAAATTCCCAACAGGTCGGGAGGCAGAACTAGCCACTAGTTGATAGAAATTAATTGTAGAGAGTCAGAGGCAATCTGGAGGACAAACAGAGATATGCAGAGGAAATAGGGAGAGACTTTGTGTGTGGTGGTGTTTTTTTGGTTTGACAGAGGGGAGGGAACCTCACTTTCCGAGACTCCAGTGAAGAGGGATGTTAGGACCCTCCCAGCATCCTGAAGTCATCTTTGATAAAGCTCCCTTTAAGAGGAAAAAAGCCCCTCCCCCTCCTCCTTCCTCTCTCTCTCTGCACCAGGCTGCACATACCTCTGCTTTCCTTTCCTCTTTCTCTCTCTTCCTCTCTCTTTCTCCTTCTTTCTCTCCGTTCCCTCTCCCCTTCCCCTTTTGTAAAACTTTCCACGTGGATGCCGTGCCTGCATAGTGTGAGTAATTTTCCACCACCATGGCCCCTTGGTCGTCACCCGCATGGTGTATCTCTTTGGCTCAAACTTGCCAAGGCCTCTCTCTGGCTGTTCCATAACAAGGGAAGGTCAGCTGGCTGCTCCTCAACAACCTCCATGAGCTAGAAGGTTTCTACCCCTCGGATTCCTGAGTGTATTGATAAATAGAAGGATAGAGATTTAGTTAAAACTACATTTATTGGTGGGGCAGGGGGCAGATCTGGCAGAAAAGTCCTGGCTAGCTGCTACCAGAGAAGCAGGTCAATAACTGCAAAGCCACAATGTTTGGCTGAAATAGCAGTAGCTCCAGGTGCAGCCACTGTGATGGAGAGAAAACAGCATAGATGTGGTTGGGAAGACTTGAGAGTCAGAGGTTGCTTCAGTGAGAGGTGGAAAGGACAGCGATTTTAAGTTGTGAGTGAGCATTGATAGTTTTCATGTCAGCATTCGGCTTTCTTGTTCCTTTGCACGGTTTTAAAGAGCATGTAGCCAAATATTTAAGTTCTCTAACACGTGTGTCTTTTATTTGTACTTTTTCACAAAAATTTCTGTTGCAATTGTGCCCTTTATTCCTTTTCTTTATTATTTTGATGCAATGGCCTTCTCTTTCATATTTTATAATCAGATTATTGCCAAAAAGAATATGATTTGCAATTTCAATAGAAACTTAAATGTGACCTCAACCAAAGCAAAGAAAGAAACTAAAAAAATATAGGATACTAGTTAAAAACTCTTAACAATTACATTTATCTGGGCTCTCTCTCTCTCTCTCTCTCTCTCTCTCTCTCTCTCTCTCTCTCTCTCTCTCCCTCCCTCCCTCCCTCTCTCTCTCTCTTTCTTTGTGTGCGTGTAACTTGTGTGTAGAGATCAGAGAACAAACTGTGGTAGTCAGTTTCTTTCTTCAATCCTATCAGTCCCAGGGCTGGTATTCAGGTCATTTGGTTTGGCAGCAAGTGCCTTTACCTGCTGAATCATCTTCCTTTGCCTGAGAAAAACAGTTAAAAGAGGCATAAAGAGAGAACTGATTGAGAATTTCTAATTTTTTTCCAGTGGGTACTGTGAAAGAACATAAAGGCTGAGAATTTTTGAAATAGGTGATCGGAGAAATCCTAAAAAAGAACTATGCTGTGTAAGACAAAATTGAAATTGAAACTCCTGATTCTGTCCTTGCTGAATACCAGCCATATTATCTTCATTGAATTGACTGAGACCTGTGGATGTGATAGGGCTTTACTCTCATGATTTAGATTATGTGTTATGGTGAAGATGATAGGTTTGCAGATGTAATGAAGGTATCAAGTCAGATATTTTTAGTTAATAAAATTGAATTTGCTGATGCCTGGTAGTGTAGCTCAATCATGGAGCATATGTTCAGCATAGAAAGGCTTCCAGTTGGAGTCCCAGAATCATAAATAAAAGGGAAGTAAGAGAGGAAAAAAAGCTTCTTCTAGTTGGATGGGACTTAGTCAGATGGATGTCTTTAATAGAGGAATTAAATTCTCCTTGAAGAGAATGAGCCGCCTACTAATTGTGTAGAAGCAAAAGGCTGTATTGTGAATGCACTGCATTTGGCAGGGAACTAAAAGCATGTTCTAGAACTAAGAGTGGGTACCAGTTAACAGAGAAGATATGGACAACTTGGCCATGTAGTTACATGGAGAGGAATTCTGTCAACAACTTTAGGGAGATTGAAAGTGGTTTTCTTCAAACCTTGGATGAAACTTCAGGTCTTATCATGCTTAGAGTGTAGCCTCCTGTAACCCAAAAGTAGAGAACTCAGTTAAGCTATGCCTGGATTCTTGAACCCTAAAAGAAAATGTCAGATAATTTTTAAAAAATGTTATTTTAGGCCACTAACTTGACAGCACTCTGTTAGGTAACAACAGTATACTAAAGTAACCCATGTTGATAAAAAGTTTGGTAATTGAATGAATATACAAGTCACTGTAAGTGGTAATTTGTTATACCTTCTATCCTTAGATCTCTGTGGATATAGGAAACAGTATATATACCACATCCAAGATTATAGATTCAGTCCATTCTTCAGTGACCCTCAAGGGTACCACATTGGAATAGAATGTAGACCAAGAGATCTGTGTAGCAGGGACAGTCTGTCCTGCCTCTCAGTTTGCCATAACTCATCATGGTGGATGATGTTAGATGTATGTATTATGGATAAAAAAGCTTGGATGCATCTCAGAAAATTACCGTAGAACAACTGCGGGTCCAACATGCTTGGTTCTGGAATAAAGTTATGCCTTTTGTAGCAAACAAATGTTCTTTATTTAAAAACAGTTCCTGGCATGTGTGACTTCTGTAGAGCCTGAGGAATGGATTGGATTTGCCCATTATCTACACAACTAGAGCTACCTACCATGAGCTATGCATTCATTACCAGAGGCCTCAAGAAATTAGATTAGGCAAGGCAACAATAATTCATTGTGTGGTGAAAATGGGCATATTTGGCATTAATCCTACATAGAGTCAGAGACACTAATAAGTTACATAAATAGGTAGACTGTACCCAGATATCCCCTACATGCTCACAATATGTTTTTCTGGAGTAGAAAAACTATTACATGTCCACATTAGTAGTTCACTCAGAGATTACTCCATAGATTATTGTGAAGGAAAATTCATTAGGCAAAGATGCTTGTTTATCTGCTTCGTGTAGAGAGAGGAGTTGTTGGAGATATGAGCATACAACAAATTCAAGTTGTGACAATTCTATGTGAAGTATTTCCTGGGGAGAGATGAGCAAACATACTCACTCTGGATAGAACACCAACAACAGACCAAAGTGTTAGTTATTACTGGTGTTCCTTACAGGAATTTGAATGAAGGATTTCTTAGAGGAGCAAGTACCATTTAAACTCAGCTTTACTACTGAAAAGGCTACCCCAAACACAAGGCTCTTTGTGTGACCTGCAGACAGCTCAATAGATTGAAGAGTTTCTTCCCCAGCAACTGTTTATTGCTTCTATAATCCTGGTAGGGGCCTCATATTTTTTGTTCATTTTAGGAACTTGTTGAGACTTGTGAGTTGTTTACTTCCTGAGTGGTCTCATGACCATCCCCCCACCCCAACCCCACCCCCCACAACTCCTTTTTGGAGAAAATGTTCTAACTTGGAACTTTCTGAGCCTTAAGGAATTTCTATTCAAGATGGGGTGTTCCAACTCAGAGGGAGTTTTTATACAACAGAGAGGGAATTTGTCCACTTGTGCATTAAATATGGAAAAAATTCTAGAAAAGTAGCAAGAAGATGGACCAATTAGACATAACCAAGTACATGAAACTTTTTGTCTCACTTTTCAGGATGCTTTCAGATACTAAATATGCAGGATGGTTCATTTTATGAATGTTACCCAGCTTCTCTCTTCAGCCACATCTGTACCACAATGGTACCTGAACAGATGGCCCTGATGCCAACAATAGAGGCTCTTCATGGACCCCCAAAAAAATCAATTATAAAGGTTCTGTAGCTGCTGCCACTGCTGAATGTCCTACTGGCCAGTAGTAGTGAGATATATTGAGTCTCTGATTTGGATATTGAGTTATGTAATTTGGATGGGGAAAGAGTAGCATTTTTTTTTTTTTTTTTTTTTTTTTGTCAGTTTGGAGCACTCTAAGAATGCCTGCTATTCCAACTTCTGCTCAGCACTGCCCTGGAGATTTTCCCTGCCGTCCACAAGGCAGGTCAGGTTAGGTATCAACTGGATGTTAGGGCACTCTCTCAGAGAATGGTGCCTCCAAAGTGATGAGGAAGCAATTGCATTTCTGCTTATCAAAATAGTCCCCAAAGCCTCTTCTGTTCTAAAGCATAGGAGTATCTGGCTTCACCAGTTTAGAATTCAGAATTTAGGATTAATTAAATGGGGTAGGGAATATTATTATTATTATTATTATTATCATCATCATTATTATTATTTAGGGTTTTCGAGACAGGGTTTCTCTGTGTAGTTTTGCGCCTTTCCTGGAACTCACTTTGTAGACCAGGCTGGCCTCGAACTCACAGAGATCCACCTGCCTCTGCCTCCTGAGTGCTGGGATTAAAGGCGTGCGCCACCACCACCCGGCCTAGGGAATATTATTTATGCTTGAGATGTATTTTATTAAAACATTTTAATTTCAAGGCCAATGAAATCAGTAGTGTAAAGAGGATTTGAGAGGGGTGTTGTCCCATTGAAGATGTTTGTTTTCATACCAACGATGGTGTGATAATCACAAGTTGCTCTTTGGGAATTCAGACATTAAATAAAATCTTTATTTGTAAAAGTTTTCAGCTTGGGGCTAAAAGACAAGGGCGGGAATCCAAGAAGTATTGTATAATTCCTGTTTTAATTTGGAAGGCCTAACACATTCTTTTTTTTTGATTATGCCAAATTCATGAATTTTTGTTGAGATGGCCAGTGAACCCAAGAACATTGCCCAATTGGCTGGCCAGTGCTTGCAACATTAAACTCCCCCCGCCTTTGTTTCCCAGAGTCTAATCCAAGGTGATCCTCTCTCAGTCACAACTGGTTTAAGTGTCGGTTTCTCCTCCACACCATTAAATGGAGTTTGTGGAACACTGCAATGTCTTTCCGGACTCTGAGTGCCTGGATGCACAAAGCCAATTTACTTCTCGCTGTTTTGTCTTGGGCACCTCACTATGTGCTCTAATGACAGCTCAGCAGTTTTCGTAGCCCCTTTTAATGGGTAAAAACAGACCCAGTCTGTCTAAACATAGCCCATTCACCAGCTCTCATCAAAACAATTCGGTTTTGCTACATAACGATGCAGCCGAGCACGGAAAGCTGCCACACAAGGCTCCATTCAGGTCCAAAGCTGGACCCTGGGGCGATGGGTCAGCCCAGCAATGGGTCATACTGAAGAAAAACTATCTGTTTCTGCTTCAGTGGGACAATACAGGCTCCTTGGCAAAAGCAACTCGGCACGTTTAAAAACCTATTAGAGAAACTTCCTCCTGGAAGGCGTGAGATGTTCATTTTGACTGTAGGGTGTCATTTGTACTCAAACACCTTCATTCCACAGCTCAGGAAAAAAAAAAAAAAAAAAGCAGATCTGAAACAAGATGGTAATTTGTTTAATTCTCTTGGCAAGGGAGCGTTCATCAAGCCTGTTTCCTCTTCTGCCAATGCACAAGAGAAGTAGTTGTGTCTCGCTGTCACTTTGCGACTTCTTTATCTTAGTCATCAGGAGGTTTTCATTTCCAGACCTTTATCATCGTGTCCTGACCTACAGAGAGAGAGCAGTAAAGGGAATACCCAATGACACTTAAAATAAAAAATAACCACTCTCCCCAGGCTCCCTGAGGGACGTAATTTAAAATGTAAATGTATTAACGATCCTTCAGTGAGAAACCTCTTCCCTGTAGCTTTCAGTGCTTTAAGAAAGGTGGATTTCTAGGTAATATTTAACAAGTGAACATTTAATGCTGCTGCCCTAAATCAATTCATCCAGCTCTTCTTCCTGCATGGACACAAATTATGAAATGTTTATCTCATAATTACTTCTTAATTCTGTTCACCCTATATGCAGTTTTAGGTCTAGAGTTTTTAGTTCAGAATAAGCCATGTAGTACGTGATAAAAATATGACTGTATAGTTAGTGGAACTACATTTCGAATCACTTCTTCCTCTGCTGGGACATTGTGTGTGCAGTGACAGGACATTGTAGGCTCAGACAATAGCTATATGTACCCAAAACTGTGTGATGTGTAACCTTTTAAGACCCCAGGAAGATTCTAGAACAATGACCCAGAATTTCAGAAAATGTAGTTACAGAGGCATTCATTAATTTTTACGAGTATGATTCTTAGATGACTTAAAATCATTTATTTTTGTCTCTAAAAAACAGGCCTGGGTTAGTAGGGTCAGAGAAAAATTAGCAATCTATTCAGCAGCATTAGAAAGTCAAACCTGGAGGAATGGTTCAAACCTGGCCATCAGAAAAGGGTGGGGAATAGATTGGCAGGTTAAGTCCAGGCTGGTCATGGGACCCATCCCATATTGCTGCTGAAAAGGGAATCTGCTCAGGAGAAGCACGGCAGCCATTTGTCCTGATGTTTTCTGCTTATGAGCTTGCATTTCTGAAGGGGTTCCATGTGGAATCAGGTGACCAGAGGCTGCTAGGAGCATTTCTTGAAAGGAAAGCCCCATTTTGAGAGGCAGATGGGAGTGGGGGCATGGACTAACCATTGCTTCCCAGTTGATGCAGTGGGAAACTCTTCCAAGGTCTGGCGTGGAGAACCTGTGCTGCATTAGTACGCTCCTACAGAGAGATGGCGTTAGTTCACAGACAAGGATGTGAGAAAGAGCGACAGGATAGACCAGCTGAACTCCTCATAAAATCTAAGTGCTGGAAAGAGTTCTAGTGTAGGGAGCAATACTCTCAAAATGAGAGGCAGTCCATCTAATGAGGCCTGCGCACCGAGTAATGAGAGTCGGTACAGTGTTTGGATATCAAGTAATGAGAGTCTGTGCAATGTTTAGTCAGCAGCCGGAGCACAGGTATTTGATTTAAAATATGCAAATGTATCCTGGTCTCCCTTTCCTGGTGTCTGGGTCAAGTCTGTTCCAGCTGAATCTGAAGAGGTCTAATTTGGGAATGGGAACTCAATATTTCAGACCCAAGCTTGGAACCCTGGCATTTAACTGAAGAAATAAAATTAAGTAAAACTGTCTATATCCTACTAAAATGACTTTGCATCCAACTTAGAAACGTTAAGAGGCCAGCACAGTCAAGACTTGGTCTTTTGTTCTTGTAGTTGTTGGCTTTGTTCTTGAGGAGAAGGGTGGAGGCAGATTGTTCTTTTACTATGGAGTGAAGCAGTAGGAGTGCTGTCTTCTGCTCTGAAGGGTGACAGTCCCCAGTTCCCTACACCTGCAGAGCCCTAGACAACATACCACATTCACCTAGAATGCTCGGGAAAGCATACTGTTTATAATATTTGTGATTCTTTGTCCTTGGAGATGAGATTTACTTCCAGTTTGTTCTAAAATCAAACACAGTTGTCCCAGTATTGTCTACTAGGGTGAAAGTAAGGGAGTGGACCTGAAGCATGGTCTGTGCTTTGTCACTTTTAATGATGTAACCAGACTCTGCCTTTCCCATGATTGACTGATTGACTTGTAGCCTTCAGTGTTCTTTCCAGGACATTTAGGAAATACAGTGTTTTCTTTTCTCTGTTGCTGACATTCCTGACACTAAATATTTAATCACTGATGAGGACTGCAGAAGCTGTCTTCTGAGTGATGAATAATGAGTCCCTGTACATTTGTGACTCCCTGTTGTTGGCTGATTAGCTTGACTTTGGGTGGTTTTCAGGGAGAGGTTGAGCAAGAATGGCTTTGTGCGGAGGGTGGAAGAGAATGTAATACCAGGGACTGTGGTGAAGGTGAATGTGTGTGGCTGCCTGCCTTGATGAGTAGTTTCAACCATAGCAAGAATAATTATGGGCCTTTCAGCTTTTCTACTTTGTTTACCTTCAAAGACATCAAAACATATTCTTATCAGCTTTCTGAAGTTTACCTTCCTGCACTTCTAGGACATATTCTTTTCCTTGTAGGTATAATTTTACATTTGTACAAATGGAAAAACCAAATAACAGAGAAAATAAATTACTAATCTTTGACTATGCATCGGTAATAGTATGGTAGTAGAATCAGCTATTCTGATTGAAGTGGCTTGTAACACTAATCTGAGATGGAAACTCAATGTCTCTGCTTTTATGGAAATGCGGACACAGACATGTGTAATAGGAAGGCTGTGTGAAGACATGGGAAGAAGACACTGTCCACAGGAGAAGAAGACACTGTCCACAGCAGGGTTTTCAGGAGAGGCTAACTCCACTGACACCAGATTTCAGACTCTCACTAGTTATAAAACCTAAGTTTAACTTAATTATTGCTTTTATGATCCTGCTTTTGAGAGAGAGAAAAGAGAAGCAAGGTGACGCTGGAGGTCTTAGGGCTTTGGAACTTTAATTATTCAATTATGTGAAAGGGGAAGGAGCCCACGGCTATTCTCTCTATCTCTATTTCTATCTCTTTTCCTCTCTTCCTCTCTTTCCCTCTATATACCTCTACTCATCACTCTTTCTCTCTTTCTTTCTCTCTGTCTCTAGCTCTAACATGTCTGTGTGCTCTGAGGATTGAACCTAGGGCATATGCCCTACCACTGAGCTATAGCCACAGTACTTTTTGTATTATTATTATTGTTATTGTTTTAGAAAAAGTCCTTACTATATTGCTCCAGAAGGCCTTGAGTTTGTGATCCTCTAGCCTCAGCCTCAAGAGTAGCTCCATCTGGATCACAAAGCCCAGCTTCAGAACATACTTTCAATAATAAGTAATAACAAATAAGTAAATGTCATTATCCTTTGGAGACATACTGATTATGAGGGAGAAAGGTCAAACAAGTTATTATTATCAAATGGAAGAGCAGTTAGGAAACAGTTGCTGTTTCGAGTTCATGTGTTAAACCATGTCTGAATCCAAATCAATAACTTCATCTTACATAGCACCTGAATCTGAATAATTTTGTTGGAGACATGTGATACATAAGTAGGGCAGCAGAAAACAAGAAGTCAGCTCAAGGAGTGTTGCTGAGCGTTCTCTGCTCTGGCAGCTGAAACCCTCAGGGAGAGATGGCTTAGAACAGTAGTCCTCAACCTGTGGCTCAAACGACCCTTTCCCAGGGGTCATATAAGGCCATTGGGAGACACAGATATTTATATTACGATTCCTAACAGTAGCAAAATAACAGTTATGAAGTGACAATAAAAATAATTTTGTGGTTGGGAGTCACCACAACATGAGAAACTGTATTAAAGGGTCACAGCGATAGGAATGAACCACCAGCTTAGAGGGTGTCTCAGGCTATTCCACATCAGGGAATAGGACACAGGATGACAAGACACTGGCTTCTGTGTCATTTGTCTGTAGCCACTCCCTCAACTCTTCTGGGAGCTCCTTAGCTCTGCTAGACTCAAGCATGGTCCTAAGGAACACTGTATGATTGCACTAGAAATAATCAATACAGAGGTTTGGTAGGTGGGCATTGTCTCAGTATTTTTTTTTAAACATATTAATATCTTGTTAATGCTTGGCTGGTCAAAGTAACACAATTTCATCAGTGATCATACTATGGTTGTGGCCTATTAATGCAAAATGTAGTAAGTACCTACACTCTTATTAATAGCAATAAAGAATGTAAGTCTGTGGAATAATGCTTTTGTACACTGGTTTAATAAAATGCTGATTGGCCAGTAACTAGGCAGAAAGTATAGGCAGGATAGGCAGACAAGGAGAATTCTGGGAAGAGGAAGGCTGAGTCAGGAAACACCAGCCTGTCGTCCAGGGAACAGCATGTAATGGCACACAGGTAAAGCCATGGAAAACGTAGCAACATGTAGATTAAGAGAAATGGGCTGAGTTTAAGTGTAAGAGCTAGTCAGTAGTTAGCCTGAGCTAATGGCTGAGCAGCTTATTTAATATAAGCTTCTGAGTGATTATTTTATAAGCAGCTACAGGACCTCGAATGAGAGCGATTTGTCCCGATTGCTGGCAGGCTGGGACACAGAAAAACTCTCGGCTACATAAGTCAGACTGGACAGAGAGCTAAAAAAGGAAATAAACTGTTAGTGAAGATATTGCATGGCCATTAACAACATTGGCTTTGAAATCAAACTGACATGGGTATAAATTTTAGATCTGATGTTTACCAACTGTGGGGACTTTATTAAGACATTCCCTGAGGGTTTCCTGAAAAATAAGAATACTACCCATTTTCTTACTGGGTAAGGTGAGGCTTCGTGGAGGCTTTGTTGTAATGACCTTTAGGTTACGGATGTCCAGTATGGTAGTTGTTATTGAGGCAATAGCAGCAATATACAAAAAAGGGTTAGGGACGTATCTCTGGTAAGCTTCAGCATCCATGACCCATGTGATCAGGGATGTCTCTTGCTGCTATGGTGTCAGAAAATTTTCCCTCTGTCCTCCACAGTTAGACATGAGGCAAGACATGTACCATTTTTTTTTCTCTTAAAAACACGCAGTATAAAACATGGTTATTTGCTGTGTCTACTCAACAGCGTTTGCAGGTTCAACCTTGCTAATGAAGCTTTTATGTTGTAAAGTGAGACATGGATATAAGCTTTCTGATACAACATGCATAACAGCAGTACAACACCCCGTTTCTCTCTCATCTGTTGAGTGGAAATTTAGGTATAGCATTGAAGTTTCGCTTCTGAAGCAATGTCCCTTCTCTACAGACCCTGAGAGCATCAGACTCTTAGTAAGTTATTTAAAGAACACAAGAACTGTGTTAGGATGGAGGGAAGAGCAGGTGTTTCCATACACCCAGTTACAGAACGTACGTGCTCAGAAATCATCCACCGCCTCTGAGTTAATGTGCTTTAAAACAGTGCTTTTGCTCTACACATTCATCATCTCCATTATCTCCCATCTCTGTGGAATTTTTCCCTTCTCTCCATGTGCCAGGTGCAAGCTTGTGATGTCAGATGAAAATTGAACTCTTTTGCAGACACTTGACCCTAATCAAGGATTTGTCATCTTGGGAAATGCACGTGGCATATCTTGCAGAAAAATCCCTGCTCCTGGCTACTGTTTGGCTCCTTTGATCCAGGTTTATTATATAGCAGCATCCTTACTGAGGTAAATGCTCCCTCTGACTCCTTTCTTTCTACAGAATTCAACTGGCTGCCAGTCAAATTTAAGACAAAGCCTTCTGATACAAACCTTTGCAAATACAAGAATCAGGGAATTGTGTTGTTACGGGGTGATAGAAAGTGCTGAAGGAATGTCTCTTCACAATGATGCAGTTTGGGGCTGGAAAGATGACTCAGCAGTTAAGAGCATTGACTGCTCTTCCGGAGGACCTCGGTTCAATTCCCAGAACCCACATGGCAGCTCACACAATGATGCAGTTTACTGTTTAACAGGAGTATTATGCCACCATGTTCAGTTGACTGTGCATAGTCCCCCTACGCCTTTTTCTGCTTCTGTCAGTATCTTCCAGTTACAGTTGTTGAAATCCCTTCCCTGTTTCACTGTACCAGGCTGTAGCCCTTCCCACCCAGTTCCTTCCTTCCCAATGTGTGTTAGACACTCTCCACTCAGGAGAAGGCACTTTTTTAGGTCAAAATCCCACTCGTACTGCTTAGGGCTGAGAAGGTAATGAGAGCAGGAATTAGCATTTAAGTTTCTCTTTCATGTCTGTGGTAGTCAAAGATGGCTACTGGGTAGATGGACCAGGAAGAATAGGAAGAGGTAAATAAATAAATAAATAAATCTTCAGTATATTTTCCAGATTTTTCTGTTAGGACAACATTTAGTCCCCACCACTATGGGAGAAAAATGGAAGTGGGAGTTGACTTATATTATCAATGACATTTAAAGCACCCCATGCTACTATCTGGCTTTCTAGTCCTGTAGGAAGTTTTGATTGCACTCTTAACTCTTTTATGTGGTACATTGCTGCCATGTAGTTCACATGAGATTTTTCTCCATCCCAAGGTCTGGGACTTCTTCCTAGGTACTTTTTAAAAAACTTTTTTCTCTCATACATTACATCCCTGCAGGAAACTACAGTTTCCTTTCCCTCCACTCTCTCCAGCCCTTCCCCATGCCCAGATCAACTCCTCCTCTGCTTCCCTTCAAAAAAAATAAAAAAATAAGAGCAGGTCTCCCAGAGATATCCACTGAACAGGGCCTAACAAAATTGGGCACAAACCTTCATATCATGGTTGGATGTGGCAACCCAGTAGGTAGAAAAGGATCCCAAGCACAGACAAAGGAGTCAGAGATGCCCCCACTCCCGTTGTTGTGAGTCCCACAAGAACACCAAGCTAAACAACCATGTGTATATGCAGAAGATCAGACAGGGTCCATACAGATCCATACAGGGTCTGTGTTTGTCCCTTCACTCTCTGTGAGACCCAATGAACCCTGCTTAGTTGATTCTGTGGCCCATGTTCTCCTGGTGTCCTCGACCTCTCTGGTTCCAATAATCTTCCTCCTCCTCTTTTGTAGCGTTCCCCTGGCTCTGCCTTGTGTTTGGCTGTGAGTCTCAGCACCTAGATACTTTTGTATATTACTGAAAATAATATAAAAATAAAAATTCATTTGTAACAGTTATGCAGTAAAAATGACCACTCTTAGGAGTATAGTTCCATTATTTTTTGGTTATCTATAAGACAGGGTAGATGCCTGGATACCATTATTTCATTTTGCATTGTTTTTCTTCTTGAGTTCTGACTTGACATGTCAACAACTGAAGCCATTTTTGCTGTTGTCATAACTTGGTATTTTAAGGGCGAGTGTGCCAGCTATTCATTCTAGCTCTTACCTCTCTGTCTGTGAAGACTGTCTTACTGTGTTTTGTCACTTTAGGCTGAGACTGTCTTAGGTAGGAATTTTGGTGTGGGGAATTCTGACTTGTGTTTGCTTTTTTTTTTTTTTTTTTTTTTTTTGAGATCCAGTTGGGTTCTCAGTAGCTTAGGCCACATTTTTATGTGTCTTTTTAGTTTGAAGATTTATGAGCTCTGTACATGGAGTATATCTAATTCCAAACTGACAAGATTATTTTTATGACATCTACCTCAGTCCTAGATATGGTTTGTTGGTGGCATCTTGAGCTGGCTGGTATTTTAAGCAACCCTGACTATAAGAGCCAATTTAACGCAGGGACAGTGTGATTTCCAAAACCCACTTTTCCTATGACATGTTTATTTCTTCCTGGTTCCCAAACATCAGGATTTAGATGAGACCAGTGATCCTACCCAGGAAAACTACAGCCCCAACAATTTTGCTCTATTTTTGCTTTGTTTTGTCCTGTATGGATTTACTTTTCCTCATTTTCAGAGATTGTTTGTGCTTTTAAGTAATTTAAAGTAGCTTTTAAAGATAATATCCATCTGCCATAAATTCACTTAAACTGATCATTCTGGGTTTTAATACTTTGATGGAGGTGAACAACCGTCGCCACTGGAGCCTTTTCATTATCTTAAAAGAAGCTGTGTACCATTTGGCCATCACTACAATTTCTTCATCTTCTAGAATCCCAGGCAGGCATTAATCTACTTTCAATCCCTGTGGATTCACCTGTTTTGAACATTCACATTGATGAGATCAGACAATGTGCAATCTTCAAAAATTCTCTTTTGATTTAGCTAAGCATTGGAGGGCTCAGCTGTACAGTATGCAATACATGGCAGTACGTCAGTTTTTTTTCTTCTTGTTTTCCTAATTAATAAAATTGCACAGAAATTACAGAGACTATCATTGTATTGGAGTGCCTCCCCTCCCCTCCCCTCCTTGGACACATTGTAACACAGGCTGTTCTATCACACTCTCAACCCAAGTCCTGAGTTTATATTAGGGCTCAGTCATGGTGGTGTATGTCCTCTGAGTTTTCACAAATGTATAATGAAAAAATATCTTCGTAGTGTTGTAGGATAATTATGCACTGAAAGTCTTTGGATTTTCTCCACTCTCCACTGCTTCTTCTCTATCTGCAATAGCAAATCATCTTATTTTTTTCCACCACAGATGCCAGCTAGGCCTCATTTTTCTTTTTGTTGTAAATAGTTTTTTTTTCTAAAAATTAATTAAATTCTAGGGTTTAGGGGATGGCGAGATGACAGGGTGGTAAAGGCCCACTAAATCAGGCATGAGCTTGACCTCCAGCACCTAAGTGACAAAGCTAGATGCAGTGGTCATGAATCTGTAATCCCAAGGGTTCTTCAACATGATCATGATGGAGATAGGTAATCCCAACATCTTCTGGGCAAGGTAGCTTGGAGTTCATAGCACTAATCAATGCTTGAGTTTTAAAAGTCATTCATTATGGCAGGGTACAAGCATGGGCCTACATATTCATACACATACAAAAATAGAAATTAAAATGTTCAGTTAAAAGGAGTTCAAAGTACATTCATACACTTACATATTTGTTTTGTGCTCATGCACGTGTGTGTGTGTGTGTGTGTGTGTGTGTGTGTGTGTGCAACAGCATGTGTGGAGGTTAGAGGCCAACCTAAAGAAATTAGCTCTCTCTTTACACCTTGTGAATACAGGATCAGAATCAGTGCTCAGGCTTGGCTGCAGGAACCTTTACTGACTGACCCATTTTACTGGCCCAGGAAAATTTAAAGAAAAAAATACATATGTACATATATGTATTTTTACACACATATATGTATACACAAATAATTGTATATATGTGCCTTACACATATATGTATTATATGTATATATAAATATATGTATGATATGTGCATATATGTATATATATATATATATATATATATATACATTTCTGTGATGATTAATTCTTTTCTGTGTTTTCACCTGTCAGTTGATTCAGATATTCTTTTTTGCTCCTGTGGGTTAGAGGTCTGTGTCTTTCTGGGGCCCTATGCTACATAACCCCATATTTATATTTTCACTGGATAATAGCAATCCTTCTACCTCATTTTGGCAAGATTAAGAGTGATAACTATTCCTTTATTGCTTCAGCAATTTGATGCTTCTTTCTTTTGGACTTCTTTGTCTAGTTGAATTTTTTCCATTTCTTTATTTAGAGAATGAATTTCTGGCTTCGTTTATGTCCTTTGTGCATGCTAGATAAGAGCTCCATCACTAAGGCATAGCTAAGGACCATCTCTCCTACGATTTTTAAAGAGTCTCACTAAATTACTTGGGCTATCCTTGACCTCCTTCTAGGATTTCTTTGGCTTTTCTTTTCTCTTTTTCCCCCTTCCTTAATTTCTAGAAGATCTTCCTGAGATCTAGGTTGTTATTTGTATCTGAGAAATACTCTCCCCTGTTTATTGTAAGCTGCAGGGCACTTGATTCCCATACAAACTCATAGCTCATACCCCTTCCCCTCAACTCCCAAATCTTTGCTTATATTTGTCAGTTGAGATATCTACAGTAAACAAGGGCATCTATCTAAGCTCCCACACCAAACTAGAAAAGAACTACGATATCTGAATCTAAAACACATATTTTCACTTCTAAGAAGAAGAAATACAAATTGCCAATGATAAATACTTGAAGTGTTCAGCATCCATAGCCGTCCAGAAAAATGCAATTGAACTGTGCCTAAATTCAATCTTATCCTCATTTAGAATGGTTATCAGCAAGAATGCAAATGACAACAGATACTGGTAAGGATGTGGCAAAGAGTAACCCTTGTTTGTTTCTGGTGTGACTATAAACCACGACAGACTCAGTATGGAGATGCCTCAGAATCTAAAACTAGGGATATCACACTATGTATACCATGTCTGTGTATATTCCCCCCAAAAAATTTATGTCATTATACTACACTTTCATATGGATACTTGCACATCAAGGTCTATTGCTACATCATTCACAATAATGGTGGTCTACAACTATGTAGGCCTTTTAGCAGGTGAGTGGATAAAGAGGATGTGGTATACATAGGTAGCTTTACTCAATTACAAGGAAAAATTAAATTATGTAATTTTTAGATAATGTGCAAAGATTGGGGACCATCATATTAGTGAAATAAACCACACTCAGAAAGAGAAGTACCATGTGTTTCTCATAAACAGAAAGTAGATTTGAATGTGTGTGTGTGTGTGTGTGTGTGTGTGTGTGTGTGTGTATGTGTGTGTGCATATGACATGAAAATAGAATCAGGCCTGTGAGGGGAAAGCAGAAGCTGTAGAAGGAATAGAGAAGGTAATGTGTGGGAAGAGAGAAAATATTGTACATTTTCCCTCATTTACAGAATCTAGGCATACACACACACACACACACACACACACACATATATGTAATAACATGAAAACAGAAGGGGTCCTTTTTGTAGGGAGGAAGCAGATCATTGAGGGTGGTAGAAAAAAGATGGAGAAGGTAATGGTCAGGGACAAATGAACAAGGTACAATTTTATATTTATATATATAAATGAAAAGTGTTATTACGTTGTATTTTTTTGCCACAAAAATAAACAAAACATGTATCTTGTAGACAAGCATACGTAGCTGGGCCCAGTTTTCTATTCACAATCTGGTTTGGAAATCTCTGCTTTTTGCTTGACATATCTAACTCATTCACATTTAATATTATTCATATAGTTATTGGTGTAGGTTTGTGCCTTTTAGCTTTTTTTCATTTGTTATGCACCTCATGAAATCTTTTTAGTTCCATCTCTATTGCTGTCTTAGTCCACTTGTATCCTTTAATCTGTTTTGTGGTGCTATACAAAAGAGGCCATCTGAGACTGGATATCTACAATGAAAAGCTATTTATTGGCTCTTAGTTCTAGAGGCTGGCAAGTTCAAACAGGGCATTGAGATCTTGCTATGGCATCACAGGACAGAAGATGAAGGGCAAGTCTGTCACAGAATAAACAAGTTCTATAGAGCCCATAACCTCATTCTTCCAAACACTATCACATTTGGAGCCAAGTTTCTTGCACATGAATTCTTTGAGACATTTAAAAAGTATATCAATATATTAAATACATATTTTATTATTTATAAAATGTAAATATTTATAAATAAATATTTTATAGTGAATGATTATTAATGCCTCCAATGAGGTTTTTTTGGAGTTATTCTTAGGATTTAAAGATGCACTTTTATCTTATCAAAATCTTTCCAGCTTGATGCTGACATCATTCCAATGACCCAGTTATGTTTACTTTACATTTTGTGTCTATTAAAGTAGCCTAGAGAAGAAATAAATTCTGTTAGCATCTAAGTATTTCTTGCTTCATCCTTAAAAGACCCCTTGAGTAGTTCTTGCAAGCCAGGGCTTTTAGCAACACATTGAATATTTTTACGTATTTGAAAATGTTTTTATTTTGCCTTTATTTTTTGAAAGATAAATGTATTTGGTAGAAAAGATTCTTGATTGGCATTTTTTTTGCCTCTTAACAGTGGCATCCTACTCCTGCTACCTGCTGTTTCCGGTGATGGGGTGCCTACTCATCCCACTCGGGTCCCTTGAATGAGATGGACCTTCAGGTTGCTGTCAGATCTTTCATTTTATCTTGACGCTCACCATTTGTATTTTGATGTTTCTGGCAGAGTACTTTCTGTGTTACCTTAATCTGAGTTCAGTCAACGGCTTGGCTGTACTCAATTGAATATATTTTATCAAACTGGAAAAGTACTGTCTTTTTTTTTTCCCTATGGATTTTTTCCCCTTTCTCTTTCTTCTGCCTCTCTGGGCCTCCTATTATTTATTGGTTCAATGACATCTTCATTTCCCCGAGGCTCTCTTAATTTTCTAGTACCCATTTTTCCTCTTTGTTTTTAAAATCATGTAACCTCTAAGAGTACATTTTACTTTGTTGATTCTTCTGCAACCTCACATTTGCTCTGGACCCTTTTAAATTTGTTTTTAAATTTGGGCTTGTAGCTTTTGGAGTTTGTAGTTTTCAATCCAAGAATGGCCATTAAACTTTTTTTTTTCTGTATGACATTTACAAGGTCACTGATAGTCCCTTTTAGATGATGCAGTGTTACCTTATTTTTTTTATGTCTTTCACTATGGTCTCTTTAGTTCCTTGGCATATTTATAATAACCCCTTTGAAGTTTTTTTCACTGTCTTTCACATATGAACTCCTGTCACTTTTAGATTCTTTTTGCTACACTTTCCTAACGAAAGGGTCTCATGTTCCTGTGTGTGCATTGCTTTAGGTTTTGGTATTTCTCATATATCATTTCAAACACATCATACTGCTTTTTGAAAACTCTTTCAGGGTCAACATTTTAGGGATTATCTCTGTTGTTTGCTTATTATTTATGTGCTCAATGGCTCAGCTAGACTGTTTTAAGGAAGCTTTCTCTCACAGCAAGGATAATCAGCTCTCACTCCTCATAGGATACAGTCTTGGGCAGGTGCACAGCACACCTAACTTTAGCAGGACCCTTTTTATTTCTTCTCGAATCTTTCTATAGAACCATCTGCTTCATTTTGAGTCATATCTATCTGCTTAACTTCAGGAATCAGCAACTGGTTGTTTTGTTTTTTCTAGACTTGGGAGGATTTTTTTTATTTTTTTTTTTAACCTGTCTGTCACCACAAGGGAATTTGTGATACATTAAGGCCCAAGACCATGATTTCACATGTTACTGATCAAGGTTGTCAACCTTTGGAATTACTCACCACGCAAGTCTTTGGGAGAGGACCTTTCCGTGAAGAGCACCACAGTCTTTTTCAAATAAAGTCATTTATTTTGTGAAGCATCCCAAGCTTCCAGTCCTGTGGATTTTCTTTTACTCTGTGCAAAACCTCAGAACCATTGTTATGAATATGTGTGGGACTCTTCTTGGCTTGTTTTTCTGGTACTTGAACCTTCCTGCTACTGTAATCTGGAGTGATGATAACCAAGGATTCAATGGTCTTAGCCAGCTGTGCCTGTAGTGGGGGCTTAGGAAGAAACAAGGAAACTAGGGGTTAGACTTTGCAACTGGAAGTCGCTGGGATGAGAACTAACAAGTGTCTTTTCCCTTGATGTACAATCCCCTTAACTGGGAGCCCAACATAGAGAGGGGAACAGATACTCTTGGGGCAAAACCCTTATAAAACTGAGCTATGGAAAGACAAATAAGGAGGCAGTGACCGGGTCATGACTCAAGTGCTTCTTCCTCTTCTTCCTTGAGATGTAGACATTCTGGGATTATTTCTTGCCGTTATGTGTTGTTTAATTGTGTCCATGACCAGTGTAACAAGTTGCCACAGGCTGGGATGTTGATAGTCCTACAATATTGACAACTATGGTCTCCACAAGGCTCCAGGAAAAGTTCATCCCCACTCGTTCAGCTTCTAGGGGTTTCCATTGTCCTTTACACTACTCAAAAGTCAGTGCTCTTAGTCAGGCGACTGTCTCCACCTCAGTTCACGTCTCTGTCTTGCTCCATCTGAAAAGCTCACTTGGTTACTAAATTTGTGACCCATCCAAATAATCCAGGTTAATCTTTCCAGTTCAGGGCCTTTAAATAATTCATTTCTGAAACTATACCTTTCCCTCATAATGCAACATTTAGTTCCCAGTGATTAGGACTTGGCATCATTCTTGGACACCATCCATCCGGCTTACCATAAGCCTCACATCACAGTTCCCAGATAAATGAAGTGTCCTTTAAAAAGTATCACACACTGCCGGCATTAACACTTATTCTGGAGGAGACTAGGTCTGCAGATCTCACACTATATTCAGTGTCCATAAGTCTTTAGAATGCAGAATCCCATGTTGTCTGAACAGAACAGTTTTTCAATTTGTGCCCTCAGTTAAATTTAGAAAACAGGAGCTCTGTAATTTCATAAAGACTCAGAGGCGTGTAAACTCAAATTGATACAGAAGAGTTCCTGGTTAATGGCAATTAACTCCCTGTGGCTATTCATTTATTCATCCACAGATGTGTTCTTGCAATTTCTGGTTGTAAAACTGGATATTTTATCATAATGGTTCATACAAATATCTCACTGAAGAAACTTTAAAAGATGCAGTGACTTGTATCTCCTTGCAGGCACCAATACACAATGTTAGGGAAGTTGGGATTACCAGCAACTTGAAGAGTTTGGCTTGGAACATGTCTTACTTCTCACATTTCGTATATCTACTCTGAATTTCTCTCGGAGAATTTACTCTACCATGTGGTGGTATTGTGTTCCCCAAAATATTGTGAACGCTAATAAACTTATCTGGGGTCAGAGAACAGGACAGCCACAATGTTAAACACAGAGGACAGGAAGTGGTAGCACACGCCTTTAATCCTAGCATTCCAGAGGCAGAAATCCCTCTGGATCTCTGTGAGTTCAAGGCCACATTGGAAACAGCCAGGCATGGTAACACATGCCTTTAATCCCAAGAAGTGAGCCTTTAATCCCAGGGAGTGATGGCAGATAGCAGAAAGGTATATAAGGCGTGAAGACCAGGAACTAGAAGCATTTGGCTGGTTAAGCTTTTAGGCTTTTGAGCTACAGTTCAGCTGAGACCCATTCTGGATGAGGACTCAGAGGCTTCCAGTCTGAGGAAACAGGATCAGCTGAGGAACTGGCAAGGTGAGGTAGCTGTAGCTTGTTCTGCTTCTCTGATCTTCCAGCTTTCACCCCAATAACTGGCCTCAGGTTTGTTTTTATTAATAAGACCTTCTAAGATTCCTGCTACACTACCACATGTAAGGCAAGTGGCTCTACTTTCTGCTTTAATGTGGATCACACATACCACAAGTCCATGAGGACTGCCTTCTACACTAAGACAGTGAATGGCATGTGACTTAAATGTGGGCATTTGTCATTGCTAACCGTAATAGTAGCAGCAATGGAGTGTATTTGTGTATCTACCATTCAAGTTTCACTTTATGAATCTGGAAACATCAGAAGCTATATCTGCTACCATTTAGAAAATTTGTGTAAAAATTTACTCAACAAAGATGATGGACCTGGGGAACAGGTTGATTGTAAATAGCATCATTTGCTATGGCATAGCAATGTTTAATAATAGCAAAAGTATGACTTTTTCATTTATAGCCATGTGTGTTTCCTCTATTTCTAATCTACTCTTTATACATTTCTTCCTAGTTATGAATTGAGACAATTTGAATTGGACTTCTATCTTTCACAATGAAAATGTTCCTGTGAAAAAGGTATGTAAATGTTAGTTTTCCAAAAGTATGTAAGTCCCATAACTCAAACAATGAAGGCAGTAAAATTACCATTGTTTACAAATGGACAGTATCTTTTGACTTCTTAAAATACACCAGTGGCATGTTTCCTTGAAAGCTTTGGAGGCCGTTTGTCAGGAGTCTGAGACCTGCAAAGCATAATGGTTGCTTCACAACTGTCTAGAGACCAATGACTTTTTTTTTTTAAACCACCAGTGTTGGATTTTTCCAGGCAGAACGTCTTTTGATTCATGCGTGTGTAGGAAAAGCATGCATTTCATAAAACGAGGCACTTAGGTAGTTCCCAGGGATACCCAATTACGAAGCCCCTTGTCAGCGGTTCTGCTGCCCTCCAACAGTGAAAGCCAAGAATAACTTCAGCCTTCTCTTGAGCCTTCATTACCACCAAGAACTCTAAACACACATACCTAAGGGAACCAAGAAATGACAGCCCGAGCTCCCATAGGCCGGTAAGCACATTGTTGAACGAGTTCCAGAGTTTTCTCCTAAAGGGATTGTTGGGAAAAGGAGACATACTGCAGGCTTTGAGTCTACAGTGGGATTAGTGTGTTGCACTTCTCTGTGCTACTGCTGCTTTGGGAGTTTGAGGACAGGCTGTGTAGATCTGCAGGGACTCACCCAGCAACATAGCAACATGGGTCTCTGTAAGAGGACTGTTAAAAACTGAGCCCCAGGAAAGCAGGGCTGGGCCCAGCTGCAATGACTTAGGCTCTTCTCCAAGGACAGGCTCAGGGGAGCCTGGGCACTTAAAAGAGCCAGTTGTGGGCAACATCCCCTGCTTTTTTTTTTGAGCAGTGGAATTTTACTAAATTAGGAAATAGAAGAAAGAAGACAAACCAACTGTTTGTAACTTAGGTCCTTCCCCCTACACAGTGAGATAGTTCTTTTCTAGTGTGGTGTGGGAGCTTGGATAGATGCCCTTGTTTATTGTTCTAGGATTTCTTTGGCTTTTCTTTTCTCTTTTCCCCTTCCTTAATTTCTAGAAGATCTTCCTGGAATCTAAGCTGTTATTTGTATCTGAGGAATGGTCTCCCCTGTTCATTGTAAGCTGCAGGGCACTTGATTCTCATACAAACTCATAGCTCATACCCCTTCCCCTCAACTCCCAAATCCTTGCTTATATTTGCTGGTTGAGATGTCTATGCTTAGCTTAACTTGAAATGTGAACAAAAGAGAAAAAAAATGCTTAAATTGTTTTTTTAAAAAATTTTTATTATAATATGATATGAGCTCTCCAATGATTGATAATAGGGACAATTAGATAAGATGTTAAGATCGCAGAGAAGTTTAAATTTTAGCATAATGGAAAGCTGGGCTTCTAATGAGTTATCCACAGTGTTTCCTTGGTGGGGTTGGGAGAGATCTGAGTCTGAGGGAATCACAGGATGCCCGTCTACAGGACTCCTTGTTGCTGGAATTTGAGATAAGTTGAGAAAGCCGTGGTCAGGCCAGTGAAGGAAGACTGGACTAAGAGGTCAGGACTAGAGCCTCCTTAAGGCTGAGTGAGCAAAGGCCGGTGTGATGGATCTGGCACACCGAGAGCCCTTGCTATAAAGTTACTGCCTTTGCTTGGGGGCATACAAGATTCATAAATGAATTTTTTTTTTTTTACTGTTCTTCTGTCTACATTATTAATCAGCTTAGCAAAGCGTTCTTAATTGACTTAGGACCTCACATTACTTTCACATATTTTCCTCAAGCCTGCCTCTTACATGGCAAGTGGTATTTCTTTTAGCATTCTTGCCCAATTCCTATATTATCCATTGTATTTTATTTGCAATTCTCTTTAAAACTCCTTCACTTTGGAATACTTTTAGACTTAAAGCAAGTTACATAACTGAGGGAGGTGGAGGTTGGAGGACCAGGAGTTCAAGGTCAACCTTTCATGCCTTGAGAATTTGAAGCCAGCCTGGTACGTGAGGCCTAGGTTTAAAAAATGAAAAAAAGCATGCTGCGTTACTCATTGTCTTCACCTGGTTCCCATAATAACAACATTTATACAACCGCAGTACAGTGAGCTGTAAATTCAAAACTACAATAATATTCAGTCAGTATTCTTTTTTTAACCATATCTTTAAAAAAAAAATCTGACCTAGGAATGGAGAGATGGCTCAGTGGCTAAGAGCGTTGGCCGCCTTTACACAAGGGCTGAGTTCAGTTTTTACCACCCACATGGCAGCTGACAACCATCTGTAATGCCCATTCTAGGGGATCTGATACCACCTTCTGGCTTCTACAGGCACAAGGTATACACTTTGTGTATATAAATACATGAACCAAAAACCTTACACTCATAGTAAATAACTAAATCTCAAAAAGATTCCTGAATTAGACCTTAATGCCATTTCCCATATTTCATTTCTCTTTTTACCCTAGTACCCTAGTTTTTCCCAATCTTGGTCCTTTGCATCTGGCTTTGTGTGTGTGTGTGTGTGTGTGTGTGTGTGTGTGTGTGTGTGTGTGTGTGTGTGTGGTGGAGAAGGGGGCTTTGTTTTCCCTTTATCATTTGTGGCCATTTTTTTTTTAAGTATCAGTTATTACTTTGGTAAACTTCATCATTTTGAATTTATTATTTTCTAAACATCAAATTGATAGTATGCATTTTTGTCAAGAGTAATGTGAACGTGAGGTTGTGTCCATCCTAGTTGGTTGTGTCAGGAGCTCACAATATTTGGTGATGAGGTCCATTTTGCTCACTTTATTAAGGAGGTGTCTGCTAAGGTTTTGTAAGTTAAGTTAATGTGTTCATCTACTAATGCTGTCAGAGCAAAGCTCCAGAGGGTATATGACTTAAGGTAGCAGAACTTTGTACTCTCATAGTCCTTTACTCTGGGAGACTGAAGTGAAGCTTTTCTCGGATTTTTTTCCCTCTTCAGCTTTGAGGGAGAGTGGTCCTTTCTTGCCCTTTCCAGGCTCTGGTATCCTCAGGCATTTCCCAGGTTCCCACAGTAAAACACCAGCTTCTGTCATCATTGACACATAGAACTCTCTTGTGTGTCCCTTTCTTTGTCTTTTTTCCTCCCATGTAGATACCAATCCTACTAGATTAAGCACCCCCTCTGGTATGACCTCATTTTCATGTAATTAATTGCATCTGCAGTGACTCTGTTTTTGTATAAGGCACCCTGTTTTTTTTCTTGTTACTATAATGAAATACATGAGGCTGTGTACTGTATAAAGCAAAGATGTTTATTGCATTAGGAATATAGCTCAGTGTTAGAGCTCTTGCTTAGTATGGAGAAAGCTCTGAGTTATAGCACTGCTTTAAAACAAAAGAAGTAATAGGATGAAGTTTATTAAGGCCACAGTTTTACAGGCTCAAGGGCTCAGTGCCAACATTGTGTTGGCTCTGGTGAAGGTCTCATGGTGGAAAGCACCATAGTAGGATGGTTTCTGAGGGGCACTGACCATGTGGTGAAAAGTGAAGGGGGTGGGGGAAGGGCTAGTCTTACTCTTTATGTAATGGTGCTCTAGAGAGCATGTGCTCAGGGTTCCTTAACCCCTTCAGAGGTGCCCATTCCTAAATGAACTAACCACATGTTGTTGAGTTCCTGCTCTTAAAAGTCCTATTTACCTTTAAAACTTCCAAAACATGAACCTTCAGGAGAGAAAGCACATCTAAACTACATTCTGAGTGACATTCTGAGGTTATAAGAGGAACTGAATTCTGAGGGAACGTCATCAAATGTTGAGCTACATCCTTGGAGCAATGAGCATCCTTGCACCACACAGTACTCAGACTCAAGTGTTTCATTATAGTAACAACAAATGTGACCTTATGCATAACTAGGGTCACAGCAGATGGAATTAGCTCAATGAAAATGAGGACCTCGTTCTTCTTTTGTAATAATGAAGAGCTTTGTGTACGGTTGAACTGAAATCATACAAATGTCATTTTTCTTCTTGGACTGCTGCTCACTGTTCCATCCCAAAGACGGATCTTGCCAGAGTTCCCTCCTCTCCCATCTACTTACTTTAAAAACTTTTAATGTTAATATGAGCTCATTTCTAGTTTTTTCTTTTGTTATAATCTACTACTCTAATTACATTACCATCATTTGCTTTAAATTGTCCCCGATTTGGCCCCTGGGAGTTTGTGCACTTACCTCTTGTCCTTATAACCGTGCCATGTGCCGAGCAGTGACATTTCTCCTGGTGACTCTGCTGGATTCCTGGTACACGTTACTTTTGAGCTTGAAGAGTCTCATTTTTTTTCTTAACTATTCTTTTGGTTTGTTTAATTCTCCAGTCTCATCTCTCATATTAGTTCCTGTATCATTGCAATTTTCTTTTTACTTTGAAGATGAAGAATGAAATCTCAGGAATAACTGTGTAAATTACTCTAGTTTGCTTAGTCTGATACTTTATGGTGTTTTTTGAGGAATCGGATAACTGAACATAGAATGTTCTTTCTGAGTATAAGAGCACTCCACTTTCTCCTGGCATTGATTTCTAAGCACCTGGGTTTCTTTGCATTAAACACTAAGTACTGACAATGCTTGCTTGGTTTTAAATTCCCTACTAACTTTAATTAAATACACCAAGCAGCTTTCCCCCACATTCCTACAGCCTTAATTATAGGAGCAGAGACACAATGACGAGGCCCTTCCTGTGACAGGGTGGAGTAAGAGCATCTGGATAAGTATTTGCTGGAGGATTAAGTCAGAGAGAGCCAAGCCATGTCTCTCTCTCTCTCTCTCTCTCTCTCTCTCTCTCTCTCTCTCTTTTGTTGAGAAAATGCATTTGCAAACCACTTTTGCCAATTTCATTTGAGATTGAATTTGTGAACACATACACACCAGCCATAACTTGATTAAGGACAGGGGATTGTTTTCAAGCCTGTTGCATACCTGCCATGAATCTGCTTAAGAAATGAACAGTGAGTGTACTCGGAAAAGTTGGGTTAAATCCCAGATGAGGTTTTTTATTGCATTATTAGAAGATAGAGTCTGTCTAGCTAAAGTAAGAATGTGTATGCTGCAAAAATGTAGAACATTTTATTTCTTTTAAGTCTCTGCCCTCTGTGAAGAAGCAAGTGCACACAGCACCAGTAGAACTAACGAGGATTATCCTCACACATGGCCACAATGCATTCTTATGGGCATGTAGTTTCATAAACCCTTGATTATAGTTAACTATGGTGATATACTAATCTTGACATCATTGTGGACAGGAAGCTCCAGTCAGCTTTCTATAGCTACAGGTTTTTTTCTGCACAGTTATCATAAAGTAACTGTTTAATATGAGACAAATATTATACTAAATTATCTGGAATTTCTTATAATGACAATTTTGATTTGTAGAGGAAAGACTATTATGGAATGGAAAAGCGTGGCTATGTTGTATTCTTGATGGCTTAGCCTGTGTAAATTTGGGAGACACAGAGAGGAGAGCTACCTTATTATGTTGAATTTTGTATTCCAAAGACAATGTAGGATATAGCAGTGAGCCATCAGCTTCAGAATATGAGGATGAAATCTGCATGGGAAGAAGTGGGGTCAGAGGAGGTCTATAGAAAATAAAAAACAAACTGCAAGCAATGAATCAAAATCTAAGAGAGGAGAAATGTCTGGAGAGTGCTTTCATTTTGCTGGCTTTTGGCTGAGAGTCGTAGTTCTTATGTGATAACCAACAGCTGCAGCAGAGTCCAGGCTACAAACGCTCTGCATGGCCAGGCTTTTGTTCTTTTCTGTTGCACAACTGCACCACCTCGAATCGGGGGACAGTATTTGAAACTTGGAAGAAGGAATTCTTTCTGGTTTTTTTTTTCTGTCTTGGAAATACTTCGTATTTGAGGATATGAAATGAGCTATTAATGAGCTAATCGTAGTTGGCTCCTTAGGCATACAGAGTTATACACACCAACTAATACCTCATCTGTCATTAAACATTACAGGATTAGGTGTTATTATCTCCATGTTACACAGAATAGAAACCTGGAAATTTATAGCAACTAACTAAATTTGAACACTAATTGTCTGATTCCTATGTTACCCTGCCATCTTAATTTCTGTAGTTATAACATTGTCAGTTAGCAGTAGATGCTAATAGGATTTTGTAAGGTACATGCTGAGGACCTCTTAAGCACAATCTGTTCCTGCAGACACTAAGAAAGGGGTGGCAATAAGCACAAGGTCACAGTTCTGAGTTCTGTGCATACACAAATGCGTTTGTACCCCAGAAAAGTCCTATAGGAGAGGTGACTCACAGGAGCTAAGGACCAAGGCTCCAGTGTTCCAGGAGGCAGACTGGCAATCAGAATGTGACTACCTGGCTCTCCGCGGTTGTCACTGTGTCCTGTATACCCTATTCCTCAGACACACAGTTCCCTATGACTGAGGAGCACTTATCAATAGGGGAGGGGCTGTGTTAATTCCAGTATATGTCCTAATTAGTAATCAACCAGAGCTACTCTCAGAAGCAAGTTTAGTAGGTCCCAAATGGAGGAGGCACAAATGTAAATTGCCCAGATCTCACAGAGATTACCTGAAGTATGTAATGCCATTGGCTCCAGCTAGGAGAATTATTCTCTGCCTAACTCAATTCCCAAAAGATGCTGTGTGAGAAGAATCAGAGAACAGTGCCCATCAAAGACTAATTTTCTGTCTTCCCTACCATTTTCCTAAATTTGAGAAGTGGGGGAAATCATCCACTTAGTATGTCTCCTTTATGGAGATAGATTAAATCTCATCCGTCTTTTACTTTGAATTCTAAACTTCCTATGTTTGTATATTGCTGTGGGATGGTCTGTATGTCAAGTGTGTTGCTGATTGGTCAGTAAATAAATCACTGATTGGCCATTGGCTAGGCAGGAAGTATAGGCGGGACAAGGAAAAGAATTCTGGGAAGTGGAAGGCTGAGAGAGAGACACTGCCAGCCGCCATGAGGACAAGGAAGATGTAAGGTACCAGTAAGCCATGAGCCATGTGGCAAAGTAAAGATTAATAGAAATGGGCTAAATATAAGAGTAAGAGCTAGACAATAACAGGCCTGAGCTAATGGCCAAGCAGTTTAAATAATGTAAGAGTCTGTGTGTTTATTTTATAAGTGGGCTCTGGGACTGGCGGGACTTGGTGGTGGGAGCTGGAGAGAAATTCTCCAGCTACAAATGGCGTCCAACGTGGTGGCAAGAATTTCCACTTAAAATCTGAGAAAAAAGATTCTAAAACGGAGCTAAAAACAGTTCCTAATTGTCTCTCTCAAATGAGCGGCAGCTGCTGGTTTGAGCTACTGGCAGGTTCCTAGAGTGTGTGCTCGACCTGCCGCCGTATGGCGGGAATGAGGCCTCTGCAAGTGGCACATTAAGCTGCATGGATTTAGCCTTTGCTGGAATAAAACAAAAAAAGAGGTTTCTGGGCTACACGCTGCTTTGATAGAAGCATAGACCCACTATTTCTGAGAGTTGATGGCTCCCAGAGCTGGCGGAAAACGTACTGCCGCCATTTTGGGAAGCTGAAGTGGGCGGAGCCAGCAGCCACAGCGCCAGTGCCGTTTCAGGCTTAGAAGGCTGCAGTTTAAAGCAATAGGCTCAAGCTAATATAAAAAAAAAAAACACGTAAAGATGACTACCACACAGAGAATCTGGATTATGTTCTCTTTGATATTCGTAACTGCAGAAAAACATTTGATTGTAAAAGCTGTTGAGTTATGCCAAAATGTATATTTTAAAGGTACCTTGACTTCAAAATTTGGATATAAGGATATGTTGCTTTGGAAAAGAGTCTCTGCTTTTGTTTCCACAGAAAGCCAGAGACTATGGATTTGTTCCAGATTAAGATACATCAGGTTTGACCAGCCCAGACCCCCTGAAAGGTCTCCAGTGACACCATGGCCCAGATGATTCAACATCCAGAATGGTTTCAAGTCAACTGGCTCAGATATACAGCCTCACGGACTACTCCATGATCCTAAAATTTTCTTTCTGTCTCCAGAAGATACAGCGCCCCCCTCCAGCAGGAAGTAGTAAGAAAAGCTACGCCCAAATTCCCAAATATACCAAGCTGGCTTTAGAGATGGAATTGGCTCACTCCCCCTCTAAACCCAGACATATTGCTCAAAAAAAAAAAATGGTTAAGAGATTCTTATGTCCCAAATCAGAAGAGCCCTCTGGTGTGGGACAGACAAAAACCAATATTTTTATTTAAAGCAGGTTGATTATAAATACAATCTCTTTCTAAAGAAAAAAAGGGGATAGTTTAGATATGATAGGATGAAAGGGTAGATTAATGAACCTACTTTTAAAGAGTAACAACTTGTTTAAAATGTTTTACATCGCTATAGATTTTAGTTTATTGATACAAGTTTAAACTTAATTTTGTTATACTGTATATATATTTCTATTCTTGTTTGAGGTATTATGTTTATGTAACGCATTTAAAATTGTAATGGATAATTAAAAAATAGATTAATAGTTAGTCATCTATGATAATATTTGTAGCCATGTTAGTTAAGTCTTCTAGGTATACATAGATATATTTCAGATAGATAGGTAGTCTTCAAACACTTCAAAGACCTACAGAATATGGCATTTAAAATGTTTTAAAAGTTTAGACTTTTTAGACAGTGAGACATGTCTGCTCCTGACAGCACCGATTTACTTCAGAGAGGAGGATGGGCATCGAAGACACTCCATATGGAGTTTATCTTCACCTTGACAAAAATAGCCATTTGGGCAAGAAACTGTTCTTGCCTGGACTGCTTGATCAACTGGACATGCAGGACCCATAGAAAGGTGACCACTGAACTTTGCTTGACAAAATGGTCCTTCAGGTTCCTGCTTTGCAGAGAAAACTGCCAGACATTCTACAAGACACAGAAAAAAGTGAATAAGAGATTCTAGGCCTGTGGGCTGAAGACAGATGCCCCAACTTTACAAGAAAACTTTGCATGACTGTCCAGGCTCAGCTGTCTCTGTCTACCCTGCAAGACTCCCAAAAGTTGCTTGCATCCTTCTCCCATTTCTCAGGCAGTGTTATATCCTTCTGAGGTCTTTGATGTGGTTAAAGACTAGATACTTACAATTTTCCTTAGTTATAATAAAAGATAAGTTAGATATAAAACCTTAAACTTACAAATAGAAGATAGATAGGATCTCTTCTTTAATATTGTAACTATAATTCTTGCTTGATAATTGTTTTGTTATATGTAATTTTACTATGTTAAAGTTAAAACCTTCCTTTTTAAGAAAAGAAAAGGGGAAGTGCTGTGGGATGGTCTGTATGTCAAGTGTGTTGCTGATTGGTCAGTAAATAAATCACTGATTGGCCATTGGCTAGGCAGGAAGTATAGGCGGGACAAGGAAAAGAATTCTGGGAAGTGGAAGGCTGAGAGAGAGACACTGCCAGCCGCCATGAGGACAAGGAAGATGTAAGGTACCAGTAAGCCATGAGCCATGTGGCAAAGTAAAGATTAATAGAAATGGGCTAAATATAAGAGTAAGAGCTAGACAATAACAGGCCTGAGCTAATGGCCAAGCAGTTTAAATAATGTAAGAGTCTGTGTGTTTATTTTATAAGTGGGCTCTGGGACTGGCGGGACTTGGTGGTGGGAGCTGGAGAGAAATTCTCCAGCTACAGTATATTCCAGCCAGTATTTTTTTTTTCTACCCACAGCACCTATTTGAAGACCATCAGCTCCCACCAAGATCTCTTTTGGGTGCTCTGCCAAGCCCTAGAGTCTACTGCTGGCTTTCTTTTCAGTGACAAGTTTCTCAATTAAAGCTGGCAGGGAGACCTTCTCCTTCTCCTCTTTCAGAGTTCCATCATGGATAGTCTGTGCAAGGACTTGTTTGTAGAGAATAGTAGACAATCATCTCTTTAGAAAAAGATGGGTGGCTTTTGAAAGAGTTGATTAATACCAAATGATATTGCTTGAAACAATTGTGGGAAGGGTGTTGGCAACCATAAAGGCGTAAGCTGCAGATGCGTGCTGTGTCTTATTTTACTTGGCGACCATCATAAGCAATAAAACTTGTCTTTTGTGTGACTTCTTGGCATTGTCATAGGTGAGAACTAGAAAGTCTGTGTCCTATTCCTGCCTCTGTCCTTGATTTATCACTAAGCAAAACACTCAGCATGCCTCTTTTCTTTCCATTTCCTAAGGCAGCAGAAATATCCTTACTTGGACATTTCTGTCCAAACCTGTCATGTATTTTCTATTGTGACCTTAACTACTTTGCCTACCACGGGACTCTAAACTGTGACATAAAACTGCCCACTAGTGAGAGTCTGGCATTGATGGAGGGGGTCTCTAATACTGAGTGATTTCAGAACCCAAGATGGACTAATAAAAAACTGTGGTGAGTCCCAACAGGTGGAAGTCTGTCTCTTTGAGAATAGGGCGAGCCTGTCATCTCCACTCTGTGCACAAATGGTATCCCAAACCGTTATGTGCTCCATCTGGTCAACTCTGAGGCCTAAGCATCTCTCTCTTCTGGGGGAAGGAGGGGAGAATACTAAAAGAACAAGCCGTTTGGAATTGCACACCCATTCATGTAGCTTATAAATACATATGTGAAGCTGCCTACGCAGATTCTGGTTGAACAAGAGTGTTTGCTGTGGAATGCTGTCACTCGAGAAATGCGGCTGCATCTGCTCCTTCCCATTTTAGGATGCTGTCCTTAGAATAGTTCACCCCAACCCAGTTCTCTGCTCTGCAGGGATGGGTCTGAGTATCGGTAGGAAGGGAAGTGCGAATATGGTGGTGTGTAGACACACTGTACAACCAACACCCAGAATTGACCTCCCTGGACCTTTCCATCTTTTTTTTTTTCCAAACAAATGGCCGCCACAAAAAGAAGGGCATCGTATACATGGGACAGCAAGAGCGTGGCTGATAGTACAAGAGTAGCACTTCAGTTAGACAGCAAGCTTGTCCCACAGGCCCCACTGCCCATCTCATAGAAAGGCAGTGAGGTTCTTGTGAATAATGCCACAGATATTGATTTAGACATTGCTGTTAAAGATAATGCAACAATGAAATATAACAGAAGTTTAAGTAAAACACACACATATGCTTTAAAGCAAACATATCTATGTTCTAACCACATTATGTGAGTGTGTGAATTTAATAAAGCATACTGAATCAGAGTCAACTTTATATGCCATTTTATTTTATTTCATTGTAAAAATATACATTAAAAAGAAAAGATAGATTTGAAAGTGTGTATAGTTATTATTAAAGGATTTTGTTTCAAGGCCAATCATTCACTGTGTGAATTTCATGCATTATTTTTTATTCTGCTTTTATTTACTGCTGTATGTATGGGGTACATGCTTGTGGAGAAGCAAGGACTGTTTGGAGGGGCTGGTTCCCATCTCTATCATGTGGGGTCCAGAAATAGAACTCAGATCACCATATTTGGTGGCAAGTGTCATCCTTTACCCACAGAGTCATCTCCTTAGCCCATCAAAAGGCATGTTCTGATGAACAGTCCTTCAAGTTTGAGTGTCTTTTGGCTGTAAGGGTGAAGTATTCCTAAGGCAACATCTGTGAAGGGCCATGCCATTACCATGAATCTTAGCTTCTGGGGACCTGGACCACTTGTTTAGAATGTGATCTGGAGTTCCTGATAGAACATGTTAACACTTCAGCTGCCTCTGTCCATGTGTTTTAGTTTGTATAGTCCATGAAGAAAAAGGCAGCAATTATTTTCTTCCTATTTTGCTCCCTTGGGTATAGATGGGTGGCTTTCTGGGTCCCTGGTTGGTTTTCATGTTTCTCTTGACCTTTTTAAGGGCTCAAGGTTTCAAACTCATGAGTTTTTACATGGTGAAATCAATAAGTATTACTAGTGAAATGAGGTGTACAGTCGCTATGGTATCCATTTAAACTCCCATTAGTTACAATTTTACTTGTTAAGCATCATTAAATAAGCATTCTTTTTCCTGGGTATCTCACACCTCAAAGTCATACAAATGCTGGGTCATGAATCCTAATAAATGCCCGTGAATGATTTTGAGCATATGACATCATGTTTTTCGGTCAGTATGAGAGGAGACGATTGAGGTTAGGTAGGCATACGTTTCTACTGGCATCTGGGAGAAGAAAATGTGCCAAATGTGGCTATTGGAAAGTCCTGTTCTCAATAATAAAAACATTTCTGGACAGCGGTTAGTATATAAGTATTGGCAATTGTCCTTAGATGCTATTGTTGAAAGATGTTACACATGTTGGCATAGGGGCTGGCCTATACGCACTGAAAGGGTAGTCCATACTGAGAGGGTCAGAGTAAAGTCTGTATCCATAAACTACTCATGGTGTTAGTAGTTCAAGACAGAACAACAATTTTGAAATGTGAAAACCAGCAAGAGTTGACATTAGGTATAGAGAATCAAGAAATCAGCAGGAGGCCCGTGGTTCATACTGATCCAGCCAAAGCACATTTAAAGTCTGTGGTGGGGATAAGAGATGCCTGCAAGTCTATTGGCCTCAGACCCTATGAGGAAGTCCTATATGTGTATGTTGTGTGCTATATGTGGATCAGTTTCATTCACAGTAAACTTAAGTAGTCTGTGTTTTTGGTTTCTTAAGTAATCCCTTAGAAACCAATTTATTAAGCTAACTTTTTCATTCTCCAACAACTTCTAATTTTGCAGTACCTTCCTTTACACATAGCCTTTCCTACTATATATTTAGACAACTACTTTCTGTCTGTTTTTAATTCCCAAAACAGTCTCAATATTTTCTTTAAATAAAGTCCTAGTTATCTCTAGCTGTCAACTTGATACAGCCTAGAGTCATCTGAGGGAGTAATTGAGGGATTTCTCTGATCAGATTAGCCTGTGCAAATCTTTAAGGGACTGTCTTGACTGGTGATTGATGTGGAGGGCCCAGCCCACTGCAGGGCGGCACTATTCCCTAGGCAGGTAGGTCTAGGCTATATAAGAAAGCTAGCTGAACATGAGCAATGAGATAGCCAGTAAGGAAGTAGTAGCCTTGCTCCCTGGTTTCTGCTTGAGTTCCTGTCCTGACTTCCCTCTGTGTTGGATTATGACCCGGAAGTAAAACCATTTAAACCTTTTCTCCCTACCTCAACTTGCTTTTGGTCATGCTTTTGTCACAGCAATAGAATGAAGTAAGGACAAGGTGTGAAGCTGCAGGATAAATTAGAGATTCATTATCAATGACAGACTTGTAGAAACTAGTTACACAATGCAATATAAAAATAGCTTACCAGTAATAATCTGACTGTTTTAGACAAAAGAGACAGCTTTAGCTTTTATTATGCAAATCAATTTCCCTCAATACTTTATTTCCTAATTTACTCAGAAACTAGCTTACTTATTTTGTGGTCAGGTGATACACATTTAATTCTTTTAATGTTATATTGTAAGTCAATAATTTCTGTCTTTTCACAATTTTCTCTTCTTCTTTTTTATGGAGTAATCTTTCTGGATTATGACATGTCTTAAAAATTTGTTTTATTAAAAGCATAAAAGAAAAGAAGTAAGTATGTCTATAGCAGACATCAATCTGTGTAAGACAATTAACCAAAAAATAAATATAACCAATTGTTCAGTTACCTTACAAATCCCTCCATAAAGCACAATACTGCCTCACATAAATTTAATAGGAACCAATCAATGTGCTCTCATTATTATTTAATAGCCATGCAGTGCAAAAGTATATACATGACTCTATACACAATGTAATTGTGTCTTGAAACCAATAAAATAGGGATCATTTAGCATGTAATTCCTAGGAGGATTATTACCCATGGATATGTCATAAGTACAGTGATCTTGTCCTGGTATAAAAATACATTTATATTAGATGGGAGTAAGAAGTTGACACAGGGAATTATAGTTTCAAACTTTAAAGCTATTTATAGAAATTAACGATCAAAATTTTTGTTGGAATCAAATGGTTTAACCTAATTGCCATTACCAGGCAGATTTCAAGTTGAAGTCCATAAAATGGCTTCAGTCATTCAGTTTTTTTTTTTTTTTTCAGAAAACCCTTCCCAACGACAATCAAATGACTAGGCATTTGAATTAAACATGTCATTGAAAAGCATCTTACTAAGTTACTAAGCCTACTTCCAGAAGCACCTCCACAGAGCTTGTGTTTTCAAGATGGTGGTGAGTGTGGAAGAGGAAATGTCAACAGTTCAAAGAGGATGTAACTGCTTTTATCTTTTTAATTTGGAGAATTAGTGAAAATGTTGCAGCTAGGCATATTGGGCTATCAGCCTAGGTTGCAGAGACACGAGGCTCACTGGAAAATTATTAAAAATGCTAAGATTGGCGAACCCTTCAACTTAAGTAGCTCCTTACGTTTCTGAGAATCAAGGGGTCTTGAGAGTTGATTTTCTTTCTTACTTTTTCTCATTAGAGATTCAAGTGGAAGTAGTAAAAATTTTATCCTTTCCAATTAAAGCGGAGAAAAACATATCACTGAGTCCTTCAGAACAAACAGAAGCTGCTAAGTCCCTGGACTGTTGAAGATACAAACCTCTCCTTAGCCTGGCTGAGAGGAGCGTTTGTAAGGCCTCTCTACTGGACTTCCTAGAAATTCAACAGTTTCAGGTTAAACCACTAAATGGAGGGGGAAAGAAAACATGCCCAGTGAAACAGTGATTGAGGGAACAGAAAGTAATGTGCTCCGTCAGGACTATTCTGTTGAAATCCCTGTCTCAAGGTCTGAGACAGGAATGTCTCCCAAATGCCCTGGTATCTTTCCTTTCTTTTTTCTTGTTACTTCTCCACATAGTTGTGTTGGAGGGACCCATTTCAATACCATAGCACCCTCATCACCAATTCCAGATGGCATTCAGGGTTCCCATTTTCCAGGCATTACATTTTCCAGCAGAGTTGAAATCTGTATACACACTGACCTTTATAGCTCAAGAGACCTTGTATAAGAAGTTTGAAGTTCCTGTTCTCATGAGAATAAAATGTAACCCCAAAATGCAAGCTGATCAACTAGTTAGTCAAACACATTGGACATAGAAGGGAAATAGCATATTGTATATTGTACCTATTTAAAGGTAAGCCATGACGACGCCAAATTGAGTGTTAAGGTATTTCTGACAGCCTTCAAAGTTCTGATGAGTTCCTTAGTCATCTGTGTGAAGTGTTACTTGTATGTCTCCACTTATTTGAAATGAAATTTTATTGTATAAAACAATATATATTTCTGAAGTCGTAAGAAAGGCAGTGGTGCTTTATCTTAATACTGTATCTTAGTCTGTGGTGTTTTAGCACTCTTGCTTAATTCTACTTTGTTAGCACAATTTGACTTTGTTGTTTTACCCACTCACAGTCAAACAGGAAGTTGGTAAAAGAAAGATTTGTGCCTTTGATTCTCTTGAAGGTCCATAGCAATGCTTGCCAACTGAATTAAAACAGGTTAACCCATGAAAGAGGCCACTGACATCTCTCTTTCACTGTAGTTCTCTCCCAGGGAAGACACATTCATCTACATTTGCTCTTGAATTGATCTTATCATCATCTCACAGGGTTCTTAATTATTCCCTGATTCCTCTCCAGAAATCGGTGTTTTTCCCCTTAGGCTCACTTCTTTCACCCAGTGAACTTGTTCCACATCTCCCATTCCAAAGCATAGACTAGTGTGTGGGCTCTTCGAGAGGACCGTGGAGAAGACTTCGTTCATTGTGTGTTGGTTAGCTGGAGAATATATATTTTATTTACCATATACTTTATATACTTTTTAGTTGTCTTGCATTACAGATCTCCCAACCCTAGTGATCCATCCATCACTAAATGGCAAAGTAAAAGGCTCCATATGACTCGAACTGACACTAGGCAGAGAGAAGATGAAGAAGCTTCTGCAATAATTTTCCCACACTGTCCCCACAACTTCAGCTTTCTATTGTTTTATGTAACCCACCCTTTGTCTTTGGACCTTTCATCTAAAATACATCCCTTCATCTCCTGATGTCCCTACCTGTACCTATTTCTAGCTTCAATTCTGCCCCTGTCTGCTCTGTGATCTCAGGATCATCAGCAATTTAATTACCTTGCATGACTGGCCTATCAAACATGACTTCTCTCCAAGGATATATATTAAGAAAGCCAGCATCTTTCTGAGCTTCTTCAGTTTTAATAAAGCTATGGTCTTCAAGATGCTTCTTTGTCATAACATTTTTTTTTAACCTGAGAGCAACACCTGTATCCACTCAGAAACACCAAGCACCTTGCTGTAGGATGAGTCGATACAATTAGTTTGGTGTAAACTGAAGTTTCTTTCCCTACAGCAATTCCCAAATACCAGGCAGCTGCTTCTCAAATTACCATATAGAGGCTTATATTAATTATAAATGTTTGGCTGATGTCTCAGGCTTATTACTAGCTCTTACATTTAAATCAACCCATTGCTATTAATTTATTTATTGCCATGTGGTGCATGGCTTACTGGCCCTCTAGCATTTTGTTTCTTGGGCAGCTCATGGCATCTGCCCCAACTTGGTCTTTCTTTCTCTCAGTATCTCCGTTTGGCTTTTCTGTCCTGCCTTATTCTGCTAAGTTATAGGTAAAATTAGCTTTTATTGTCAACTAATGAAAGCAACACATATTCACAGCACACAGAAAGCTCCTCCCGCAGCTCTTTGGTGTTCTTTCCAGGTATGTACCCTTCTTTTTTTTTTTTTTTCCGTTTTTCAAGACAGGGTTTCTCTGTGTAGCTTTGCGCCTTTCCTGGAACTCACTTGGTAGCCCAGGCTGGCCTCGAACTCACAGAGATCCACCTGGCTCTGCCTCCCGAGTGCTGGGATTAAAGGCGTGCACCACCACCGCCAGGCTATGTACCCTTCTTATTTGTTCATTCCTACTTCCCCTACTTTATTTAGTATTCTTTGCAACACCTTGTATACTGGAGTCCTTGTCTTCAATCTTAATCCTCTAGGACTTGTTTTCCTACTAGTGTGATCTCTGAAACACATGCCTGTTCATCCACTGATTTCCTTTAATCTGCCAAATAAGGACCCCATTTCCTAGTCTAATTGTCTCAGTCCTACGCTCACAGGACATTTAATCCATTGGAAGTTCTAGAACTTCTGACCCATAGATAGTTCCCTGTAAACAAAATATTGCTTCCAAATTCTGTTGTTTTGTGCCCAGTCTTCTCTTTTTGGGTAAGGGTCTTTTCTTACTATCATTATCTCAGGGTAAGGGGCTGGTGCTCCAGTGCTCTCTTAAGAAGCTATTTCAGAGATGACTCCTATGCCACATATACCAACCTGGCCTCACTCCATCCTTGGACTTCCATAGCACTCATTAGAAGCTACAGGGGAAATCACTGGATCATCAATGGAAAAATCTACGGCTATGTAGAATGGGAACAATGATCTTCAAGTGTATATTCCCATTTTCTATTGTATAACCTCTAGCATAATTAATTATTGAAGTTATGTACATTCTAGCTGGAAAAGGCTTATTTGACTTTTCCAAGGGTAGTTATTCCCAATTGAAAGTTGAGAGTCTCCAGGAAAATAGGCCATACATAAATCACTGTGGATATTCTTTCCCAAGTATTTTTTTTCTTATTCTTTGTTAGTGGCATACTTCCCCTCCTTAGTAACATTGTACTGATTGGGCAATTGTTAGCTCACTTATGGCATTGTACAGATATATGGGATAAATTAGCCTGTTTTTAAAGACTGCAAATCTTTCTCCAGGAAAAAAAAAGTACTCAATGACTGAGAAATTCTAATTCCCCAGCTGCACTAGTCTGGCCAGAATGAACTGTCAGTGACTGAATGAAGTGTCTGTCCAACTGGCTGCAGTCTGAAATGCCGGCATGGAAGTAAAAGAATGGGTTTGTTATATAGGACACATTTCTGGTCTATAAATGCAAGAGGGTACAAGTGCAAGGGTTAAAAATAAACCTTCCGAAGTTCACAGCTAACAGAGAGGTCCTGGTGAAAAGTGCTGTGGGAGACAACTTGAGAGGCAGAATAAAATAAAAAAGAGAAACCATAATTTTATGATGGGTAAGTAATGAAGAGTTCCAAACACAGAAATGCCTGAGGGACTCTCTGGAGCATATTAAGTTTGTTTAAATATATAGCAAGGCTGTATGTTCTTAAAAGTGTGGGGGTTGTCGTTAGCAACAGTGCAAATGGATGCCATTAGAAGTTTGTTTCTCAATTTGAATTGACTAAGTGGAATGTTATTTATAAGTCAGAGAAAGGAGATATCATGATTTATTTTTTTTAATGCATTTGTTCCAGTGGGCTGGGAAATGATTCTCAGAGCACCAAATGTCAAGCTTAAGATGTGTAAAGTAATAGGCACACTATTAGTTCATACTCCTTCCCTTTTGAAAAGACAGCCCTGTGATGAGGATTATATAAAATTTTTCTTCACTTTGTTTTCCCAAAGCTGTGATATCTGAGGATGAACAGGCACTTTCAAATACATGTTCTTTCTAAGATAGTCAGAAAATGAATTTGCATACAGAAATGGAGAATGAGGTTATTAGTTTCAAGAAATTAGTCTGAGAAAGCTGGAAAATTGCTTTAAAACATGCTTATCAAATTCTTCATAGACTTGTCAAGTTGGCAACCCAAATTCCCCACTCCTGCCTGTATTTCCTTTGCAAGCATAGTACACTTTCAGTCTTCCTGTATCACGAATGCCAGTAGCATTTCTGGGGATCCCAGGCCGCACCCCAAAGCCTTATCCTCACTCCTCATAATTTCCCAAGGTTAATGATTTTGTGGTCTCATTTCCCAAAACGTAGTCTATGCTGATCCTTTCTGATCCCCTTGCCATTGAGGAACTGTACTTCCTTCCATGGAAGGGAAGCTTGGAGGCCAGGAGAGAAGGCTTGGAGGCACACATGCTTGGGTGTGTGAGCAAAGTCCGTCCGTGGAGGACTTTCAATAGCTGCAGTGGAAGTTGCTGGAGTCATTAGGTCACCCTTTGCCATTGCAGGTCACCAGCATGTTAAACAGTCCTCCGACCTGGTTTCTGTACACATCCCCTCTCCACTGGCTCTGCTGTTTCCAACTGCAACTGAGTCTCCTTCCTCCACTCTCTCCCCACTCACCTTTTTCTTTTCTCTTACACAAGTAATCATTTTTGATAATGGGCTCAAGACTGAGGGAAAATGTTAACTGCACACTGATTCTGTCTCCTCTGGGCCCCACATCCTGCTTTAGAAATGAATACATTAGCACACAGCGCCATTTTATCTTATTTTATTTTTCTATGGTTAGAAGCAGATGATTTATCACATGTGTTTTTCTTACTTCTGACTGTCTGTTCGCATCCAAGTGTTTCCCATCTGTTAACCCTGAGTGGTGAGAACTGCATACCAGTTGTATCATTTTTCATTTCTCTGTGATGTGAGACCACTATGACCTTGCCTACAGAGTAATTATGACCTCCAGGAAGTTAGGTTTTGACATACTTTCACCTTCTTTCAGAATCCTTTCTTTATGGAGACTTTGTCATATCAAACAACTCTTATACAGCTGGGGATAAAAAAATCACAACCCTCTCCCCAAAGGGGATAAGAGAAAGTTTATTCTGGAGCCACTTAAGAGTTACCCCAAATTCCATATTCTGATCTGGAAGTAGTTTTATAATGTTTTTACAGCAACATAACAAAAAGTCGTAAGTCAAGACACATTTTAAGTACATTAATAGAAACATCAGAGAGGTGGATTACAGCAAAGTAGTGAAATCCCAGCTGTAGGCTTCACACGCCACCTTTTCACATTTTTAGATTTTGGATTGATGGGAGCTAGTGGCTACTAGGTTCATGCACTCCCAGAGAGTTTTTTTTTTTAATTAAAATTTACTTATCGTATTTTTTTCTGTGTGTATATATATACATGCCATGCATGCCTATGCCCATAGAGACCAGCAAAGGGGTTGGATTCCCTGCAACTAGAGTTACAGATGGCTGTAAGCCTTTATGTGGGTGCTGGGAACTGAACCTGGATCCTTTGCAAGAACAACAAGCACTGAACCATTTCTCCAGCCCTTCCAAAAGTTTTTTTTTTTCTGTTATCCCAATAGTTCTCAACCTTCCTAATGCTGCAACCCTTTAATACAGTTCCTCACGTTGTGGTGACCCCCCAACCATAAAATTATTTAATTGCTGCTTCATAACTGTAATTTCTCTACTGGTATGAATTGTAATCTTTCCACAGTGGTCTGTAGCAGCCTGTTCTGTCAATAACCTTTGTCCGCAGCTTCTTTGCAGAAATTCTCCCTCACAGAACTCATGAAAGTTTATGCATGTTTTCCTCAAACACACTATTTCAACCTGAACTCCAAACTCCCATGAGTTCTTGCAACTTCCTCCCAACCCTCTCCCACAACTGTCTCCCATATTTTGTTTTTATTTATTTCACAAGAAACCGAGTTGAAAAGGATTGTACTAGTTAGACTTCCTAGAATGTAGTTTTTGTCTTATATGTGTATTCTAAAGAGCACATGAACTTTGAGTCAAGGACACGGAAATGATAACATATGGGGCAAATTTTTATGGTGAAGGAAGTAAGAGAGAGGGAGGGATGGGCATTTGGCATCCACAGGTCCTTTCTGATTTCCTTTGCCCCATGGGCTGTAGTAGGTTCCATGTTCAGACAATGTCACTTCACAATATGAAGTCTTTAAAAAACACAGAAATCCAAGGCAGCTGCAGGTGGGCTCTGACTCCACTCCTCAGCCTTTGGCAACTTGTTGCATTTCAAAGCTGTGTGTACTTCAGACCTTCTTGTGCCTCTACTGCCTTCTGAAATATTGATCATTCACTCATTTTTGCATGTGTCTGTCTCCCGATACTCCTCAATTTATCATTTTCATTTTTCTATACACATGGAGCTTGGGAATGATACAGTGTCTTCATAAGCTACATAGCTACCTGTTTTTCTAGAACTAAAACTATGTATTTATTTTAGTCAGTCACCAAGGCTCCAAGCTTATCCTTGCAATATTATAAATACTAAATTAAATAATAGTAATATTAAGAAGGACAAGCATGGGGCACCTATATAAAATCATAAAATCCTGTCTCTAGGTGCAAAGGAAATTATGACCCTGGTGTGCATGTGTCAAGTTAGTCTTTGCTGAAAAGGCACTGAGAGACCCATGGTGGTGATATGTCCCCTTGTGGTGCTTTAGTTGGTTTTATCCGAGTTTCCCTACTGTTTATTCTTACAACGGTCTCAGTCACAACCTCTGCCTCTAGGCAGCGTCTCTAAGTTGCACATCTCTTCCCTGCTCCTCTGGGGAACTACCACTGCTTCCTTCCTTTCAGTGTGGTTCCCATCGTCCCATTTATTTTGGTTTTTATTTCTTCGCTGTTCAAAGAATGATCCCGGCGTCAGATCTACAAATCGAAGAACATTAAAAAGATTATTTTTTTTTCCTCTTCCAGTGAAAGCTAGTGCTAACGTTTCCAGGAAAGTTGGTCTTGTTGACTGATTTAAAATTTCATGTCATGGGTAATCTTTTGTGAGTCTTCCCCTTATGTTTTTGTGCTTGGTTGAGTTTGCCTGGCAGATGTTATAGTCGTCTTTCTTTACCCATGAAGAGATTTGGGGTCCCAACATATTTTCCGCTTCTCATTGCACCCCTGGTCATTGGCTGTCGTAGGCCAGGAACTGGCAGTTTCCTCTTACCTGTACCCAGCGCTTCACGTGAGCCTTGGCTGGAAGCAGGAACAGGAGTGTTCTGTTATTACCCATCTGGATAAGCTTTTTGGACAAAATGTTTATTGTTGTCATAAGAAATGCGTGTTGGCAATGATTAAATAAAGTACAAGGGTAATGGCCTCTGTGGCCTTCTAAGTGGTACACTGTCTCTGCAGAGAACAGAAAGCCTCCTCCTGCACAAGTGGACAGATGACCTTACTTGTATATAGAGTCTGAGGAACCCACAGGAGCAGGGAGGAGAGTGTCATCAGCAGAGATCTGAGGTAGAAGCAGAAAAATGTTGGGGAAATGATGATCAAAGAGCAACAGAGAAAATCCAGCTAGGGCCAGTGCATGGCTCAGGAGGTGAAGGTGTGTTGTGCAAGCACGACAGTCTGAGCTCGATTCCCAGACCTCAGTACAGGAGGAATGAGAAAACTAACTCCACAGGAGTTGTCCTTGGACCTTCACACACCATGGCAGGTGTGTATGGATGCCCCTCTCCCACAATAATAAATTAAAAAATTATTATACAAAGGAATAAGTCCAAGAAATATATTACAAAACAAAATGACTACAGTTAATAGCAACTTATTATATACCTAAAAGTGACTGAGAGATTTAAAGTACTCTCATCATGAAAAATAAGCATGTGAGCAACAGATAATGTTAATTTGTATTGTTTAGAAATATATATATATATATATATATATATATATATATATATCTACACAATATATTTCACAAAATCATGTGTGTATACCAAATTAAGTCAGTTCATAGCTACACATTTGATATCTCAGATTCAACCAATCATAGATTTTTTTTATGTATGCACACACACACACACACACACACACACACACACATCTTGTACATCTGTGCTTTCTTGTCATTCCCTAAACAATGCAGTATAACAACTATTTACATAGGATTTACATTCTTGTAGGTGTTACAAGCAATCATCAGGTGATTAAAAATACATCAAAGGATGTGTGAATATGTGTAGGTTTTATGTAAATGCTCTGTCTTTTTATGTAAAGGATTTGAGTATCTGTGGCTTGTGCTGTCCTTGTAGGTCCCAGATCTACTTCCCAGTGAATGCCAAGAGGTGACTATGTATGCAGTTTCTAGTTTCCAATTTAAAAATTATAATAAAGCTTGACAGCAATGAACCAGTCTTCCATCAGCAACTGATGTCATTGGCCTTCACATCTATATTAATAAATTTTGCTGCTTCTACTTTTTAAATTTTAAATGAGAAAATGACATATTTTCCAATCAGGAATATTAGAGGAAGGTGTGATCCTTTCTACTCAGAGGAGTGCAACTCTTGATTTTTCATTCAGAGAGAATCTCCTTTATATTATAAACTCACTTAAGCCTAAGGGCTTTTTTATCATTACAATAGTCAGCATGAAAGCTGACTGTAATTCTGTCTACCCATGGTTGACGTGGCTTCTGTTTTATCATTAAATAGTCACCTTAGGTGAATGTAAATCCCAGTCAATCTCTTCTGGAACAACTATCTACAGTTTTCCCACTGTTAGTTATGGTCTATGATATCATGACTCTTTTTCTCAACATTTACCAATATTTCACTTTTTAGTCATTATTTGCTCACTTGTTATTCCCACACTGGAAACTTTATGATGAAAGAGACCTAGCTCTTAATTCAACAATGTACTTAAAAAGTTTTTTATAGCTGGATGATGATTGTAATTTGTTCTTATTTTTATGAGCATGCTATATCTCCTAGTTAACCAGTCTCAGTCCTTAGAAGAGGGATGGGCTCATGGTGGATGCTCTTTTATCTGTTAGATAAATTGATGCAGTCAAGACAGACATTTCTAACTCAAATTCCCCAAAGACAAGCTTCCAGGTACTTTGAGACAGGATTTCAAAAGGAAACCCCACCTTCCCAGTTTCTGACTCATCGAACAGGTGATACAGGTATGAACAGAGGTAAACATAATCGGTAAAGCTGAGCTGGGAAGCATGGGCTTCGTAGTATGTTTTTAATTTGCTTATTTGTCAACAAATCCCCCTGGTTACCTTTCAAATCACATCAATCTCACATCAAGATTTCCTGACTTTTTTTTTCTACTAATTATGTAAATAATTTTAGATACCGATATTATATATACAAATAATCTGTATTATTTAGATTATATAAATAATTTCAATTTTAAAACACACACACACATACACACACACACACACACACACACACACACACACACACACACACACACATACAAGTCCCATGAGGAGGAAAGTGATTCCATGATCAAAGGCTGACTAGCATGTGTGAGGCCCTGGGTGTAACCCCTCACATAAAAACCAAACCAAATGAAATGGCAAAACAAACCAACCCCACCACAATCATATTATTCCAATCTTCTGAACTTTTAAATTTATCTTCCCTTATTTAACCAAGTACATATCTCACCAACACTTTCGTCATCTATAAATTTGATGCACTGGCTCTTCAATATCCTTTATACGTAATTTAAAATAACCTGATCGAGACAGGACCAATAGCAGAATCATGTGGCATATCAACAGAGCCTTTGCTTACACTGACACCTTGATCAGGATGGAAGTTGTCAGGCCTCCACCTCTGTCTCAGCCATAACATCTCACCTTGTCTACAAGGACATTAGTGAAGATATTGAAATATTCCCACTTTGAAGTGTATCACACTGTATGTGCAGTGTTGTCTATACAGGATGTTACCTGGAGCAATCCCATCCCATATTCTTAGTCCGTGTGTACATTTTCCTAATGCTTACCATATTCTTTTCTAAATATTCCAGAAAAATTCTGGAATTTGTTTATTAAGCTAATCTACAGTCCTGACATCTGCCCTTTATACGAGAGAAAATGTTAATGGAAAATGAACTTTGTTTCTCAAAGAGAGCCAGCAATTTTCCAAGTCTGGTCCCTATCCTAAGCTGTAGTTTTTAAGAAGGGTCTGGCCACAGTCTTATTCAAAGTCAGAGTGTTTACCTGCTGTCATTCTGCTGATCTGGAGGTCCAATTTCCTCTTAACCATGTCTGGTCTCTACTTTCCAGCACAATGCTTATTACCTCTGATAGCCTGTCTGAACAAAAGTAATTTGACTCTGTGTTGGTATTAATCATCTGCCCAAACAAAGGGTCAAATCTTTCTTTTCTTCTTCTGTCTAGCCTCGTAGAATATAGGTGGGAAACCTGCTAGTCATCCCTAACTCTAGGTCTGCGCATTTCTTTTTATTTGCTGACAATAGTCCTAAGACCCCTGTTACTCTGGTATGTATTTATCCTGGGATAGAGTCATTTCTCCTATTAGCATCACAGTCTACCACACTGCACCAAACTCCAGCAAAACACACAAAACAGCTTAGTGTGTCTTCTTTTACCAAACTCATCTTTTGCTAGATTGTGATTATATTAACATATTTTAGCCTCTTGATGTTTTATCCTTGCTAAGTTCTAATGTCTTTCAAGGTCTCTAGAAACAGGCTTACATTATTCCATTGAAAATGTTAACAGTGCTTATAGCATCTGCACACAAATCACATTTAGCTCAGTAGTGTTCCATCATTGCTTTCAATTCTAAGATAGGATGGATGACTTCCATTTTTCTAAGATTTCAAATTTTCCTAGAACAATTTTCAAGTCTATAGGGCAAGTAGCTCTAGTGATTTCCTCTACCTTATGGAAGTAAAATTGTTAGAAAAGAAATTTAAAAATGTAAAATTTTAAAATTTTCCTGTGTTATGGTTAATATAGTGCCATGCTTGTATTACAAGATTTATGAAATGTTTCAATGATATGATAAAATCTAATGAATGAGGACTATATACAATACTGTAGGTGAAAGAGGAGAAACCTACTATGTGTATAAGGAGCATTTATATCTGGATCACACATGACTGATATAAGCTAGTGCTATGTGATGATTTTTATCACTACAGAGACAATGAAACAAATACATTTTCGTTGAAATGATGGAATTAAATCAGACATATTAAAGCATGAAGCTTTCTTTATTACAACTATCCTCTTTCCCCAGACTGATTAATGACAACATAGGTAATATTGATGAATGTTTCCAAGAAAGAAAATCTCAAGTGAAACTTTCACTTTTGACAATACTTGTTTTATTCATACTTCCTACCATCGCTTTGGTAAAAAATGATCACGTGTTTCCTGAACCCATTGCCGTTGGTGGTATTTTTTGTACCAAGGTATTTCCTCTTCATGCTTGTCTCTTCTCTATTCTCATTCTCTCTCTCTCTCTCTCTCTCTCTCTCTCTCTCTCTCTCTCTCTCTCTCTCTCTCTCTCTCTCTCTCTCTCTTACCTACTCTCTTTCTCTCTCTGCTCCACTCCTCTTATCCATGCGTGTTTCTGTCTCTTGGAGATCTGCAGACAGAAACATTATGCTTATTCTATGAGGCAGTTATTCTTTTTACAAAGTGAAATTCTGAAAGCATAGAATAATTTCTATCCCCTAAGCCACTCAACACACACTTAGGAAATGTGCATGGGATGTTGCTGCAAGCTTGTTAAATTCCCTGAGGGTGTTGTCAGGATGAGAATCTGTGCGTTACCTCTCACCTTGGTTACTATGGGGATCTTTCCACCTGTCCACATCTCTGTGACCTCCTTTCTTTCGTTACCTCTTTCTCCTCCTTATCCTGGTTCACATTTTCAATTACGCGTGCTATCCTGGCTTATAATTCAGTTTAACTAGATTCATTCTTCCTGATTCTCAATGCAAATGTGATCAGGCTGGCCAGACCCCTCTGAGACACACTTTATGTCACAGAAGATGCATTTTGTTTGACAGGAAATTATTCTGCCATTAAGTGAGTGATTTAAAAAAGCTATCCCCATATTAACTGACTGCCTTGTATACAAATTTACATGTTTTCAAAAAATGATAATTAGGCACAGTCTAGAACAACTGGCCATTAACTGTGGGACCTAGGAATCTGCATTTTAACAAATTTTCCATGTGATTTCTATCCAGACCCCCTCCCTAAAATTTGGTACAGAAAACAAAACACTTCTTCAGCCCACTTCCTTTCCCCTCATCCCATTTGTAGCCCTCTGACTTTTTGCCTTATTTACTTCCTAGAACATGATGTCCTATATTCACAACTTCTTATGGACTTTTTTTTGGAAATTGTGAGAACCAAAAAAAAATTCATGCCATCTAATCCATAAAGAAAAGCACTGACATATACTTTCAAGATTGTTTTTAATGCGTAAATTCTCTATATTTGAGTTAATATATTGTCTAAAAAATTTAACATTGCAGACAGCATTTCTTCGTATTATAATAAACTTTTTATAAAACATTTTACATAGCCAGGCAGTGGTGACGCACACTTTTTTTTAAATTTCCTTTTTTTAATAGTATTTTTATTTTCTAATTAACTTAATTTCACATATTAGCCACGAATTCCCCCCGTCCTCCCACCCCCAGCACTCCCCCTAATCCACCCCCACTCCCACCTCCTCCAAGGCAAGGTCTCCCTTGGGGAGTTTTAATCTCAACAACTGGGAGGCAGAGGCAGGTGGATCTCTGTGAGTCTGAGGATACTACAGGACAGCTGAAGCTACGCAGAGAAAGCATGTCTCCAAAAAACAAAAGTTTTTGACTGTCCAATGAGTCTCTTGAGTGCCTTTGCTATAGATTACAGAGTGATGAACCACCTGCTACTGTTTAGTTTTTTTTTAATTTTTGATATTTCTACAACCCTCAACAAAACAAACAAAAGCAGGCAAACTCAAAATCCTCTTGTGTATGAAACTGCTTTTCTTTGCTCTCTCTTTCCCACATTCCCTCTCCTTCTTTCTTTCCTTCTTCCTTCTGTTTCCCTCCTTGAAGATTATTTTCACAGGTTGTTTTTTTGAGAAATAAGTGTCATTACTGGTTGAAATGGAAGTAACACCTTTTAAAGTCTCTAACACGTAGTGTCAAATGATTTTTCAAAGGAAATTTGAAGTATTGCGATCTTAATAGCAGCGTGTCTGAACAGTCTGGAAAAGTAAAGCTGGGATGTAGGATTTTCTTTCTCTCCTTTTTCTGTCATATTCTTTTTGACCATTTAACTACTTTACCTGAGATCTTGTCACAGATGAGCCAAAGTAGGCATTTTTATTTCTATACAATTTGAATTGTTGGTCTTTGGGGGTCATTTACTGGTAGCTGGCTTAACCTAACAGTTCTGAGAAAAATTGGCAGTCTCTCCCTTTAGAGACTTTTTTTTTATGACAAATTCAGCCAGTTAGCTTGTGGGATTTCATTTATAGTGGATGAAAGTGTGAAGTGTGTGTATGTGTGTGTGTGTGTGTGTGTGTGTGTGTGTGTGTGCATGCACATACTACATATCTGAAGGCATGCTTTATGGTCAGAGTGGTGTCTGTGTTGGATTTTGTATGACTGTGTAATCATCATATGGTAGTTTCAAAATAGGCACAAAGTACCTCAGTTACCTGATACCAACAGAAAAAAAAAAAAAACCTGATGGAGGAAACAGGACAAAACAGCCCGAGATTTTCTAAACAGAAAATGTTTTGACTTCCCAAGAGAAATGAAAGACATATTAATTTTTAAAATTTGCATTTTAAGACTAACTTATTTCTAAATTTTCTGGTGTCTTGGAAATGTTTGGCTTATTTCTTTTCAGCGTGAACATTTCTCTCAGCTCCATCAGACATCACTTTAGACCCCTCAATGCTCTTTCTGGGGTCTCTCATTGGCCTTTTCCTATAAGGCATGCAGTCAGCTGCATACTTGCTCTTTTGTATGCTGTATGGAGGACAGCAGGGCTGCTTAGGACAATTTAGCTCTACTCTTGGTGCCTTGGGCTAAGTATGCCTCTGGATGGACAGTTTGGGGAACCTTCCCAGTGACAGCACAGGGTAGGTAGGTGGGGCCAGATAACATCATCCTTGCCCATCTTTATCATCCCATAAACGTCAGCTGAGACAGGGAGACCTCAAGAGACTTTCAGGTCATGAAGGAGACCAGCAGCGTCCAGGCAAGGTTGGCCTGCTGACTACAGGTGAAAGCAAATTCATCTCCCTGCTTGTCGATCCTTGGGAAGAACTGGGAAGCCAGCAGTACAGGTAGAGAAGCATTTGATGTTAAAGAAAACAGGAGTTCATGCAAAGCTTAAGATGATAAATTTGGTTGTGAGACAGATATAAATCTGAATTTTACTACTAAGTGTGAAAACCTTGGACAAATTACTTAATCTCTTTAATCAAGCAAACCATCTATAAAATAAGAATAAAATGAGTTTATATATATGTTATAAACCCTCAGTACATAGCATATACACAATAAATGTCACATTTTCATATTATATTATTTCAATCTATTATTTATTAAAAGGATAATCTGAGATTTATTTACAACTAACTAGATACTAACATGTATTTTATATAATATCCATGTATAATCACCTTAGTAATTCCGACTTCATACTTAGTCTCAGATTTTATTTTCCACTAAAATTTCAGGGTCTTAAGATTTCTTTTATAAACATAAATCTTTGTCCCTAAAATTATCTTTCAGTCTCTACATCTATGTCATGTCAGATGAAGCAAATAAAGCTTTATGAGGCTAATAACCTGGAGGACCTTGTCAATCTCTGTTGTCCCAGGGAACCACAGGAAGACAAAGACGAGACTTTATATTTTATTGAGGAGAGTCATGCTAGTACTCTATAGGGTAAAAAACACAACTCAGGACAAGAGGCTCAACGTATCTAAGAATTCAACACTTCACTTACTTCCTGGGACTTAGAACTAGTACATAATCGAGTGGCAAATGGCATTTCATCTCTACATGAATGTGACGTTTATAGGGTAAAAACTAGGCTAGAGGTCATGTACATTTAAAATCCAGGGGATTATAAACTTGAGATGTCAAAATCTGTCTCCTGTCTTTTAGTACATTAATTATAGGTGATGAATTTTGAACAGAATCAAGTCAATTAGGTTCCATGGTGACTTTCTAAGGGCTTTAGAGAGTAGCTGTTTGCTCTTGAAGAATTTAGGGAACAGTTTAATTAATACTTAGAGTAGCTAAGATTTTATATATATATATATATTATAAATAAATATTATACATTTATTTCCTTACATGGCATGAGATACTACATGAGAAGCACCTTTTATTTCTCAGGCCCTTCATCTTTTATGGCAATGTATTATACGACTAAAGGAAAAATTTTTTATAGAGAGCATTCAACTGGTTTCTATGGCAAAGGTCATACAGTAATGAACTGAGAATTTGACTTCCCTTGGACTAAGAGCTAAGGAAATGAATGGCTATCTTCATTCTCGTAAATCTACAGAGGTGCTAGCCACAGAATCTAAAACAAATGACCACTTTCCATGTCCTGTGTCAGGCATGGATTGTTCACAGGTGGCTGCAGCAGACATTTGGTTCTCAGTTCTATTAATACGCAAAAAAGAGCCCCAGTTTTTTCCTCATCTACTTGTCCCCGTGGGTTTACTGTTTGGCTCTTTTATAGATTTCTTGAATGTGATCAAATGACAGTTTGATGAATAACTTAAACAAACCTCTCAGTGTAAGTCTTGTACGTCAATTGCATGGCTCCCACAGCATGAGATTTCTCTTTTGTTAATATATCACTCAAAATGGAAAAATAAAATCACACATGATTTATATTTTATGGTGGCTCCTGATTGCAGCCGTTCTTAAGAATGTCTGGATTTGGAATCACCCAAGACCTGTGCTGGGAAGTCAAATTCTCCTTTACTCTAGACTGAGAGCAATTTATTCTTGAATGAGCCCAAGAATTTGGACTTTAACAAATAGCTAAGAAAATCTTTTGCTTGACCTGAGCCGTGTCTTCCACTAGTGACACTCATGTCGGACAGTTGATGGAAGTCGGTCACATTTCTAGGTCACAGTGCAAATACTTGGTTCCTGACCACCAAATTCCTTGTGTTAGTTTTAATGAAGGCATTCTGCAGATACACAGTGACACCAGGTGCTTAGGAACGTATGCTGTCATCCCCTCCGCACTTGAGTAAGAAGATCAGCAACCTCAGAGCAAATGCCTGTCAGAAGAATAGGGAATTCAAGGAATTGAATGACTTTTCTTTTCAAATACACCTATGCATAAAATAACTTGATTTTCCAGATTGTTTCCTTTTAAGAAACAAAAGCAAGATCAATAAAATTTTTGAAATTTTCTAACCAGAACTATGGGAGAGGCACATATAGTTATTCCCTTTCCTTCAATTCTAGAGAATAAATTACATGACATTTAAAACCAAGACAAGATTGCATTTTTTCTTTATGTGACTTAAATTAAGGAAGTTAAAAAAATTCTCTGTCTCTGCAAGTTATTTTATTTTTTTCATGTGGACTGTGTCACAAACCGTCTTCCATCCTGTTTCTCTCCTGTTCCTTACATCCTCCTTCTTTCTTCTTCCTGTTGTGCCATTAACACTCGGATTTTCTTTGTATCTTTCCCCTCATCTTCTTTTATCTCTTCCTCCAGTTTATACACCCGTATGGTGTCAACCAGCTAACCAGCCAGAGACCGGCATTCAGTCTGAAGATAACTCTGTGTTCCCAGGGACACTGCTGTAAAATCCACAGGAAGTCTGGCCTGGGTGATGCTTCCAATTAACTAATGGAGCAGATGAATGCAGCTCTCTCCACTCTCCTTTTATCTCCTTGAAGTTCAAGTCTGGGTCATGCCTACTGACCTCTTCTGAGCGGCCAGTCATCCACAGCTTTGTGCCTGCCTCAGAGCTGATCTCTTCTGTCTGGTGGACTGGGTGACACATGGTCCTGTGGTATTCTGGGTAGTGGGTAGTCCTATGGTTTTCTGATACTGAAATCCATGTCCCTGTTCTCTCCAGTGAATTAACAGCATCCCTGTCACCACCCACTTCACTTTTCTCTCCAGCATCTTTTCAGGTACACATTAAAAAATTCTCTTTATGGCAGAAGCAGCTAATCCTTGTAAACCAGATGCTGTGTGCCATCGTATGTCATGTTATGCTGACCTTGGATGTTAGGGAATTTTTATGCCAACTGATAGTATTTCTTTCTTTCTTTTTTTTTTCCATCCATACTGTTAAGTGTTGAAATTCTTTAAAGATGTAAATAAACACTGGATTGACAGCCAAACTGATTCAATTTCCTTATCTTGGGCTGCAAAATGCTTCTTCATTATACAGAGTCTGTGCCAAATAGTCTGTCTTAGAGAAGAAAAAAAATGTTTGCGAGGAAAGCAGATGATTGTAAAATCAGGCAGCGATCAACACACAGCCCTGTTAGAAGTCATCCGTCAGGAGGCATAGCATAAGCCTGAGTCAGCATTACTTACATGGGCGAACAGAAATGACCATCACTCATTACTTCATTGGTAAAAAGACAGCCAGCAGATGAAGAATTCCACGGGATTCGACTACACTTAGATGATAAAGTAAAAACATAGTAAATAATTTTATTTGGAAGTTAAATATATACTTAAAAAACTTTTCGAATTTTTTTTGAGTTATAAACAGAAGTACACTATGTAAGTCAATGAAATTGTTATTTATTTTTATTATCAAATATTATCCAAATACTGCTCTTTAACATATGCCACCTTTAAAGTTTCAAAGTCAGCCACTGGAGAATCTTACAAATTGAATTCGGTACTTTAGCTAAGTAGCATGTAAGCAGCTGAATGTGCCTGAGCTGTTTCCATGGATCATAAAGTACTTTATGGATGGGTGGGCTGATGAGCTACAGAGGAGGCCATGTTTGCTGTTGAATATTTTGCCTATTCATCGTCTTTTATAAGTCTTCAGACACTAACCCTTTGAGTTAAAAGACATGAGTTACAGAGGGCCATAAAGTTACCCAGCTGTTCTTAGCTGTTTTATGTGTGGTGAGTGTTTATTTCCTTAATCGTGTAGGAAGAGTTGTCATTGGAAGAGGTCAGCCAGCTTTTCTTCGTCTCTTGTGTGACAGGTATTGAACTGATGAAGACTTTAGGAGGCTTGCATGTTCATTTTTATTGTTTGGTGAGAAATACTAGGGTTTAGCTCCTGAAAAACATCCTTCTACACTTTCAACATGCTCTGCTGTAACAGTTTTATCGCCAGCTTTTCATGGGGTGATCCACATCACAATTTTCTTCTCAATTCCAGGCTACAAAACTTAGCTCAATTCCTTTTCAGTCTCTGTCATGCATGTATAGAAGAATGAAGTACATTTGTTGTCATACTTTGTACAAGATCCCATTTCCCCCACTTAAAATCAATGGCTTACCTTCTGTTTTGTCGTTTTGGGTATTTTCAGTTTCTCAAATCTTTCTGATGTCTTCCTTTAAAAGCCCACATGGAATCTGTCTTTTGGTTTCCTGAAAATGTCTTAAATCTGACATTCAGCAGATGCTGTATGTGTTAACTATTAGTAAATTCATGTCTTCCAAGTCTAAATTACAGTGAATTAATTCAAATATAGAATAACCAGTATCTGTAGCTAGCATTTATATTTTATATTTTTAAATCAAAGGTTATGCAGAAAGTCACATAAGTAAATCAAAATTCTTTAGGACAAGGAAAAATAAATAAATCCTGGCATTAATAATGCCATAAAACTGCATGGAACAAAAACAGTGTAAAGGTCAAGGGCAATGGGACATAGGTGTTGGGGGAAAAAGAAGCCCTAGGGGAACATACTTTACTGTTTGAAGAAAACCACTTGCAGACATGCTTAAAGTTAACCCTTGGTTCATGATTCGCACGTGACCAGGACTGAGGAAAACTGTATGATGATGCTCCTGCCTCTGTTCAGTTCCAGAACTTTCTCTACTCATTAGTCTTGTGATATCAAGTGTTCCTAAGAGCAGTCAGAGGACTTCACTACTGATCCTCCTAAACCATTCTGAAGGGGTTGCTAACCTTTATTTTCTCATTTTGTGAATAAGAAAGCTGGATGGGAAGGGGCTAAAAGGAGACTCTACTGAAGTGACTTCATATCCAGGAATGGGTAAGTGTGTCCGTCCTTTCTACTCTGAGAATATTTCACCCCTGTCTCTTCCTGGTACTCTTAGAGCTTACACAGGTCTCAAGTCCTGGTGGTCCCTTGAAACACGCTTTTTCAGGTTCCATTTGTTGTAATGAAAATGATTTTGTTGGTATCCTGTCTGTTGAAAGAATTGTCCAGAAATTCTGTAATAATACAGTTTCCCACATGGTTGTTACTATATTGTTCATCTGACCTCAGAAGGGTGTGATTCACAAGAGAATCTTTCCAGAAATACTACACAAGGGGGCACACATTTGAGAGGCATGCGGTGTTGAAATGAAAGAACTTTCAGTGCATCTTGCTGTTTTCTGACTTAAAATGGATTTTCAGTGGCTCCCTGACAGCCACAAGGGTCCCCAAGAACATTACTGTGTGTTTCTAATGTATGTGAATAGGTTCCATGCCATTCCATCATAAAATGTGTGCTTAACCTGTACTCGGCTCAAGGGTACAATTCTATCTCGTGATATCGATACTTTTGCAAGCTTGTCTTTCCTATTTTAGAAGTTTTGAAAGGCTTGAGAAAGCTTACGTTTTTTATTCTCTCCCTTATCTCTGTACCACAAAAATTAAATAGTTAATGTTGTTTATGTGAATAACTGAAATTATTAACTGGAGTGAACATTTGCAGCCAAAGTATCTTACATCACGGCAACAATTGAAAATCACATTGTATGTTAAGAGATGGGAGGAAAATTATAAACTCTTTAAAAATTGAGAATCAATTTATAATCTCTTAACCTTCCTTTTCTGAATTAGTTACTGGTTTCATTTTTTTAAGACTTTCCCCTACTTTATCACTTCAAAATGAGCTAGATAAATACAGCAGTATCCTTCTTATACAATGGCACAAAGATATATGTTGAAAGAGGAGAACAGTTTCCCAGACTTACGGCTTTAGTTTTGCTTTGTTTGGCTTGGTTTTTGGTTTAGGCTTTTGATGATTCAGGGTCTCATACCCCAGGCTGGCCTCAAGTTCACTGTGTAGCTGAGGCTGGGAATCCACTACTCATTCTCCTGCTTCTACACCTAAAGACTGAGATTAGAGGTGTACTCTGTTAGGTCCAGCTGTGACAATAGCTTTTAAAAATAATTATTAAGGTATTCAAGATCACTTGAGGAAACTTATTGAAAACATACTATTAGGAAGAAGAAAAGAGTAACCCATACCTTTTATCTCCTGTCCTACTGGCCATTGTCAAACATTGTTATGTATGGCATTGTTACTTCTTCATTTCTTAGTGTATGTGGTGTTAAGGTTGATATAATGGTGTTTGTATATATAAATAGAGAGAAACAGTATATATATATATATATATATATATATATATATATATATATATATACATATACATATATATGTATTAGTTAGGTTATTGATGTGAAGAGACAGAGTGATTGTGGCAACTCATAAAGAAAACATTTAATTGGGCTGGCTCTCAATAGTTTCAGGAGTTCAGTCCATTATCATAATGATGGGGAGCATGGCAGCGTGCAGGCAGATGTGGTGCTGGAGCTGAGAGTGCTACATCTTGACCCAGAGGCAACAGGAAGTCTACTGACACACTGGGTAGTATCATGAGCATAGGAAACCTCAAAGCCCACCCCACAGTGACACACTTCCTCCAATAAGGCCATACCCACTCCAACAAAGCCATACCTCCTAATAGTGCTACTCCCTATGAGATTATGGGAGCCAATTACTTTAAAACTGTCACAATACATACACATACTTTAGAACAAAATAAAATAGAATAAAATGGTTCTGTGTAAATTCCTTCTGTCTTAGGGTTTCCATTGCTGTGACAAAATACCATGACCAAAAGGCAAGTTGGGGAAGAGAAGGTTTATTTGGCTTACACTTCATCTTTGCTATTCATCAATGAAGGAAGTTGAGACAGGAACTCAAACAGGATCCTGGAGGCAGGAGCTGATGTAGAGGGGTGTTACTAGCTTGCTTCCTCTAGCTTGCTCAGCTCACCTTCTTATAGAACCCAGGACCACCAGCCCAGGTATGGCACCACCCAGCATGGGCTGGGCCCTCTCTCATTGATCACTAAATAAGAAAATGACTTACAACTGGATCTCAAGGAGGCATTTCCTCTCTGATGACTCTAGTTTGTGTCAAGTTGACACACAAAACCAGCCAGTATACCTTCTCTCGTGTTTTCAAAATAATGCGTACTTTCTAGACCTAATTAAAATGCAAGTCTGAAGTGGGTCATTAACCTACAATAAAGCAGTGTATCTCAATTGTTTGGAGTGGTTCCATAGCTTATTAGTTTTAAATCCAAATCTGATTCTGTCACTTGCTATTGTTTTGGTGAATCTGTCCATATCTGGGGGTGACAATTACCCAACCCGAGATGAACCATTTATCCAGTTTACTTGCTTGTTCTGAGGACTCCAGTAACAGCAGAGAAGCAGAAGTTTCATGCGGGTGGAAGGGTGACTTTTCTCCTTCCCCTCTTCCCGGTTGGGACGGTCTGATGCTTTTCATCTGCAGCGTTTGGAGCCATCTTTCAGCCGCCCTGATTGTTTGTGACGTACCCACTCAGTTTAAAACTTCAGTCTTAACTTCTTCACCTCCTAGCAAACTGAGGCTGTGGGGTAACGAGTACTGGACTCCATTTCTCCTCCTCCAGCTTTGGATCCAGGAAAAGGGATTAGAGCAGAGCCCGAGTAGGTCATTTTCCTCTCTTCGAATGCTCTCACCACGCTCCCTCTCTGACGACGGCAGTGGGCACCACTAATGTCCCTGCTGTGGCGGGACAAGAAACAGTCGCATTTCCTGCACAGTGCTCATAGTGTCTGCAGGGCTTCCCACTACCCTAAATATTCCTGCCCCCATGCCCTCAGTTCCCACCATGGGCCAGCTTCTGATAGTTTCTTACTTAAAGGAGTCCCTGGCCTGATGGACAAAGATTCTTAGAACTGAAAGGAGAATTGAGTTAATCAGGACATTCCTTAATGTATTTACCCCCAATAACACCACTGCCTGCTCCATCGGTGGATGATAATGTTACCCAAACTGGTCTGGTATGGCCTCTGTTGTGGGGCAAGTGAGAATTCTCCAGTGCTCCATTTGCAGATAGAAAGAGCCCAGAGAAGACAGAATAAGAGGCGTGGAGCTTGGAGTGTATCAGACCTGGCTTTTAGGCCTAGTTCTTCTACTTTCTAATTTGTGGGGCCTTTAATTTATGCCATAAAACCTCCTGGACTGCCCAAACATCTGTGTGCATCTATTAAGATTAAATGGTATTTGATATTCCAATGAATGCCTCTTCATCCTCAATAATACTACTACCACTAGTAATAGTAATAATTACTACTACCAATAATACAAGAATAACAATAACAATAGGACCTTCCTCTCCTCTCTCTCCCTAGCACCTATGAAACAGAAAGATCCTTGATACAGTGGTAAATGATCCAAGTAGGGACCCCAGGACACAGATTGGGAACATCACTGTGTGGTTCTCACAATCGGTCATCTCGCTGGGCTCTGGCCATAGATCTTCCTGTGGTGGTAGCACATTCCAGAGCTGAATGGGTTTCTCATTTTCAGGATGGCCAGTGATTAGACAGGTGTACAGATAGAAGAGGCTTTTTCATTTAATCTGTAAAGATGTCATTTGCAGATCAAAGGACGGGATGACACACGTGAAAGAATTATTTAAGATGAGAGAAGAGTTAAAAAAAAATCCATGTGAATAAATTCACAGGTTTTCAACTGCTTCCTAAAATCCTTGCAGCTCCCCTGCTTACCCACAATGGTGCAGAATTCACAATCCTACAATACGGTACTCATGAGATACGGTTGTGGAAGGAACATGAAAACACAGAATATTAAGGACAGAATCCTTAATATTCCCAGAAACCCTTTTTAAGACTTCAGTTAACTGGTGCAAAGAATCCTTCCTTGATAGAAAAAAACTAAGCTAAAAGATACTTTGAAGTTGTTAAAAAAATAACTATAGAGATAGTAAACCTTAGCATTGTTACCCCATAATGGAAACATATACCGAGCAGGCTTGATGAACTTTTGTATGGCTGAGTAGGGAGCATTGAGCAGGGACAGTGGCAACGAACAAAGGGCCATGGGAGCTTCAGCATCAATTTCAAGGCTGTTGAGGCTATCCTTGGTGACAGAGGTGACAGTCCTAGCTGCCAGCTGTTACTGCAGGTGAGTGACTGCATAAAGGATGTTTTGACTTTCCTGTATTCTTAGGTCACTCTGGGGAGTGGGGTGTTCTCTATGAACAGAGGAGGAAAACTAATGGTTTCCAGCAGATTCAGGGAAAGGAGAAGGAGGATTTAACCCTGTCTTGACAACAGTTTGTTGAAATGTTGATCCCAAGGGGAATTAATTATACCCATCGTGTGAGTACCATCTAGAAGATTCTAGACTTGGTTTCTCTAGTTGCATTAAGCCTTACAGACTTTGAAGAAAGTATTTAGTTGTGAGTTTTTTCCACCCTGTAGTAACCTAATAAAACAACAAAGATATGAGAAGTTCTTTTTTTTTTTTTTGGTAGGGCAATTAGTACTTTATTTCCTTAGGCCCATATGGTATTAAAAATTAAAGCATGAATAGAGACTTCCTATAATCTAAAAGGAATTAGGTGGAATTTACACAAACAAAATCCTTATCTATGAATTTAGAGCTCCATAGTAAATATTTACTGTGTGCTAAATGTTGTATGAAAGTGGGCTAATTAACAGAGGACTTTGTATTTTCCAAAGGTCGGAAGCCTTTGGATCCATGCAGCTGTACTCTGATGTGTCTTTTCATTGAACTGTTTTGGGGTCTACTCGTTAGGAATTTATATAATTCCTGACTACTAATTTGGTAACAGTTTAGAATCATTTCTGTTATTTCTTTCTTTTCCTCATTTGCATATAGTTTTGTTTCTTCTTCTATTACAAAGCAATTTTTATTGCTTTAAATGACATGGGTTACTCCCACTTTCTTTTTCTGTTAAAACTGTGGATGTGTTTATGATAACACTCAGTTGTTGAGCGTTTCCCATGTGCTGTATGAGAAACAGTGCTTCGCCTTTGTTTACGTCACCTCCATTTGTCTTCATTGTGACCTTGGCAATGCTATTGTCATTGTCCTCATTTTATAGGCAGAGGAAGGAATCATGCTAACTTGCAGGACCAGGATTTGTTTCTTGTTTTCCCCCTGGCTAATTTCTAATCTCTAATGTCTAATCTCTAATCTCTGTGATTAGGTTCTCTGTGCTTCCTGGGTAATCACGATCTTTTGTGGAAACACTAAGCTAAGGATTGAACCCAGGGTCTTGCGCGTGCTAATCAAGCATCTCAGGACTGAGCCTGTGTTCTGGGTTTTTGCTTTGAACATTAATTATGCAATTTCAAGATGTGTTTTGTTGAACCTGGAGTTCTGAAACTCCAGCTGCATTCTTTGTGTCGATACTTGCGTGGAAATGGAGGAGGCCTCTCAGACATAACTGGTCCAGATTGAACTGTTGTCTCCTAATGCTCCACAGTGAGTTTCTGTCAGTTTTCCCCTCTGGGTCGATAGCTCAGTATTCCTCCTAGTTCCTCAAAGCAAACTCATTGGTCTTTTAAAATTCTGCTTTCTCTTTCAGGTCCATGGCTAATCAATCAGCAAACACTACCAGCTTTCCTCCTACAATACAGTTCCAAACACTTCCTCTTTTATTCATGTCCATATTTACCATTTAATAGAGGGTTTCTTTGTGATTACCCAATTTAAGATCGGAGGCTTCAAATACATCTCAATTCTACTGCCATCCCCCAAATATGACCTCAACACAACAGTAACAGTAATGGTTCTAAAATGGCGATTGCATTGTAAATACACCTCCACAATGGATTCCTATGACATTTATGATAGGTCAGAATCCCTTGTTCATCATGTTCCTTTCTGTGTTACTTTTATCACCCAGATCTTAGGTCAAGCCACTTTCCTTAGTGACCCCGCTACTCACAATTCATTGCAAAGTAAGCTGCCGCCTTACGGATGGAGCACCGTGTCCCGTGATAATTTCTTATACATTTATTTATTCTCACAAAACAGATTCCATGGAACAAACGCATAGGCAATTGGAAAGGTGGGAAGTTTGTTTACTTTTCTCACTTAGCACAAGGGGCGTAGCTGATGCTCCTGTAACAACAGCCAGGATAGCAATAGAAAAACACAAATTTATTTTTAAAATTTATGCCATATGTTGTAATTCCAGCACTGGAAAGCTGAAGGTGGATAACTGTGAGTCCCAGGTCAGCCTGCATTATGGCAAAACCCTGTCTCATAAAACAAGGAACAACAAACCAAGACAGAAGTTTTATGTAGCACAAGACTTCGGAAATTAAAAACTAAAGGGCTGGATAACACCGTCTCCTTTTGTGCTCAGATGTGCTGAAGAATGGACAAGTGTGGCTGGACAGTGTGTCACATGATGAGACGAGGCTCAGAAGGCTGCCCAGCAAGGTCTTTTGTTTAGATTCTCTTCAGTCTTTGTGCCCTTCCCTTCCTGTTCCATCCTCTGAGCTGTGGGGCCAGTCCTTTCTGGAAGGAGCATCTTCAGGACAGGGAGGAGAGAGTTAGCCTTTATGGCTGTTGGGGCTTGCTGTGAGGGGAGTGATTCTAGGTTTTATGACCTGCCTTAGGGAAAATGATTACTTATTGTGGCTCTAGGTACAAGAGAGGTCAGAAAAGCAGGCAGAAGAAGACCCAAGAGACCTTGCTTCAGGAGTGTTTCCAATGTTTTCCAGCTCAGCATCCTCTGGATACCAATTTATCATGCTTTGGGGAATAATGACCTGATTTCCAGAACCAGCTTGCTTGTTTCTCTACCTCAATAAATACATATGTTAATAGAATAAATAAAACAAAAACCTATACTTCATATTCTAATTCCTTAAACAATATTGCCAATCATAAACATATTTGTATCTATACTTCATTGGCAATCAGTATCTGGGGGCTGGGGACGTGGCTCAGTTGGGAGAGTGCTTGCTAGGATCCATGAAGCCTGTGTTGGTCCCAGCATGACATTAACTAGACCTGATGGTTCATGCCTGTAATCTCAACACTCAGGGTCTAAAGAGATAAATTTCTAGAAGAGAAATCGCTGGGACAAATGAAAGCCATATTTTTAGATGTTTATAGATATTGTGGAATCAACATGTAAAAATGGTAAGATTTGCCAACAGTGGATGAGATTTTCTGTCCTTCTGTGTCCTTACCCAGAGTGAATGTTTGTAAGTTTTTCCTGCTCTTGCTAATCCTCAAAGTGAAGCATGGTATTTCGGTACTGTCTAAATCTGCATTCATTCACTACTGTGAGCTAGAGCAGAATTTCAGAATTTAATGCCATCAACTGTTTTTCTTCTATGAATTGTCCTTTCATCTCTGCTGCCTGTGCTCTTGTAGATCATATAGACATTTACATTTTTATCCAGTGACTTTTAAAGCTTTCTACAGTTACTTTCTTCAATCTTAGGCCCATGAAGAGTTTTCCTCTCCAATATTTTAAACAGATTAACTGATACTTTGTCTTCTGTCTTTTAAATATTTAGTTTTTAGTATTTTAAATCATTCTTTTCTGGGGTTTGTTTTGTTACTGTAATGAGTGAGATGGAGAATGGACCACTTCATACTATTTTTTTTTAGAATAGATTTTTTCTGCTGTTATATTTTGTCTTTACCTCCCTTATTAACTAATTATTTTTTCTCAACTTCTTTCTTAATGTTCAATATTGCTACATATTTAGGTCTATTAAAAGATTACCCATCCCAACTTATTCCAAACAGTGCTATTTGGGATAAAATGCTGCATCCAATCTTAAGAAGGATTTCACAGTCATGTAAGTTGGGGAAGTCTGAGTTTCTATATATTTCAGTATGTTTCCACAGAGTAACATTCTTCTAGTTATTTAATGGCCTCCAAGAGATAGATAAAGTTTTTTGTTTGTTGGCTGTGTCCTTTGAAAACACTTGTGGACATATTTCAGTTGCTCATGACTATTGAAACATGGTTTCTTTTCTTCTGTTGTGTCTATGTACTGGCCAGTGTCTGTGTACTGGCCACAGCTGTCGGCTTATAAGGCAGATACCATTAAAATACATATTGTGATGGCCTGAACAAGAATGGCCCCCATAGGCTCATATGTTTGAATGCTTGCTTCCTAGTTGGACCTGTTTGGGAAGGATTGGGAGGTGTGGTCTTATTAGAGGAGTGTATCACTGGGGGTAGGCTCTGAGCTTTCAAAAGACTACCATCATCCCCCATGCACCCTCTGCCTCCTGCTTGAGGCTGGAGATGTGAGTCTCAGCTATTCCTTGGGCCATGCCTTCCCTCCACCACTATGGACTTGAACCCTTTAGAGCTGTAAGTCCAATTAAACATGTTAGTTTATGAATTTCCCTCCATGGTGTTTTATCACAGCAACAGAAAAGTAATTAATATATATGTCATCAGAGAATAAGACATATTATCTTCTTCAGAATACGGGAAATCTAAACAGTTCTGTTCTCATAGCATAGAAAATTCCATTTTGTTAAGTTAACAGGGAAAATAATGTAAACATTTTCTGTGTTTCTGTAAGAGGAACCTAATCTTATGTTTTTATTTTTGTTTTGTTCTTTCTATTTTATTTTTTTGTTTAAGTTTTTAAAGTAGTAAGATCTTGGGGTAAAGGTAAGGTTGTTGCTTGTTTAGTATGCATGAAGGTCTGGGCCTAACCTCCAGTACTACATAAACTGGATATGGTAGTGTAAGACAAATCTTAAAAGGTCTTATTAATAAAAAACGTGGAGCCAGATATTGAGGTAGAAACTGAGAGCTCAGAGAAGCAGAAAGAAGCCAGCTACGTTCTTACTGCCAGGAAATCCTCAGCCAAAGAGAGAGCTTCTTCCTGTATACCCATGCCTATAAACCTTTCTCTGCCCTGCCATCTTACTTCCTCTCTCTCCCCAGCTACATCACTTCCTCTTTCCACACAGCTCTATCACTTCCTGTCTGTCTGTACAGACCTTCAGACCTCTATGGTTAACTAGCACTGGGATTAAAGGCATGTGCCACCACACCTGGCTCTGTTCCCAGTGTGGCCTTGAACTCACAGAGATCCTGATGAATCTCTGCCTCCTGAATGCTAGGATTAAAAGCCTGTGCTACCACTGCCTGTTTAATATAGTGGCTGGCTTTTTCCTCTGATCTCCATGCAACTTTATTTATTAGTGCACAAATAAAATACCACCACATGGTAGCGCACTTCTATAATCTTAAATGTTTGGAAGTAAACAAAGGGGGATTGGAAGTTCAAGACCATCTTAGCTACATTGTGATTTGAGGCCAACCTGAGACACATGAGGTCCTGGGTCAAGGGTAAGTGAATACATACATCAATGAGTTCATAAATAAATAATCAACCAAGTATCTTGAACAATGACATTTTCCAAAAGCTAATTGAGGTTGATCTGAGATTAGTTGAGATAATACTAAAGAAACAGACACAAAAACTACCTTGAGACTGAGCCTAGCTAAAATCAGGCATGAGAATGCTGAGGTAATTTGACCATCAACATTCCAAACTAGTGAGAATAACACAGCAAGCTTCAGAGTTGGAGAATAAGGGTTAAAAGTGAGGACTACATCACCAAGTCTATTTATCCATTTATTTTCTTAAGTTCTAGTTATTTTCCAAGCTACATAAAACATCAAGCATTTAAAGGTATAACCTTGACTTAAGAAAAAATGCAAGAGGTTGATACTGAACCAGGGCAGATCTCTTGAGTTCGAGTGCCATGATCAGAGGGCATAGTAGCAAAATGCACCTGCAATATGAAACAGGTCTGTGTGGGATGCCACTGAAGATTCAGTCATACATGGGTACTTTTCTAATGAATGGCTGACTTGTGAACTTGAATCAGGAACAGTTGAGTTTTTGCTTGTCCCTAGCTGTGTGACTTTGTAAATTGCTTAACCTCTCTGACAGTGGAGTGTTAGAGGCAGTTCTCAAGAGAGAGGTGATTGCAAGTATGTTATTCCAACTCTGCGTTTAGTGATGTTTATACGAGAGCTTGAAATCTCCATAGCAGAAGTAAGTAACCTGATGGAAAATGCAGGTGTAACATGTCAGACTGCTTCCGTCATTGCTAGAATTATTTTATTCTAGGATCTGCTAGAATACTGTGGTTTTGGAATACATGCCAGTTTCAAAGAGTTATTAGGAAAGTAAAATTAATTTAATAACTATTAAGTCACAGTGCAAATAACCCGATCCAAATGAAGGCATTGCTTTTAGCCTGATGACCATCTCTGAACACTCTTTTAAAGGTGGAAACTTAAATGCTCTTGAGTTCTAGAGAAGGGTGACATCAATGTATACAATTGTCAATCATTGTCCTTTGGATAATTTCAGAACTATTTTATTTACCTTCATAGAACAGATATTTTATAGATGTTATTTTAGGACTGAAATGAGAATAGTAAGTGCTTGTGTATAGCATGCTTGAAATACTGCTTAGTTTCTGTAATTTGGGCTCAAAAAAACCCCCTAACATCTTAGGAAAGTGACATAGTATTTCCCCAAAGGTGATCTTAATTCAGTTTAGATTTTAACTGTAGCTGACTATGAATTAGAGGATGCTATTCACTCATGATGCAAAAATCTTTGAGTCCTGTTCCCAACTGCTTCCTCACTTGACCGTAAGTACACCATCAACACTAAGCACCATCTCCAGGCAGTGATGGAGAATCTTCTATGGTCTGGCAGAAAGACTGATGAATTCAGAGTCAGGATCTTTGGGTTCTAGTCTCCCAGTGATGTTTATAAGAGGATAGAGGTGACAAATCACTCTAAGAGGGAGATTTGTCTCTTTCATTTCCATCTAATGGAGTTGAACGGGTTAAATGTGACTTGATGAGTTTATAGTATTGTGGGCTAAATGAGAAATGTTTCCCCATACCATACAGTTACATATTTGAGCTCTTGGTCCCCCATGGTGGTCCTGGTTGGGAAGGTCTTTAGAAGGTAAAGCCCTGCTGGAGGAAGTGAGTCACTGGGAGGTGGGCTTTGAGGATTTAAAGCACTGCCCTGCTTCCTGCTGTCCCTCTCTGCTTTCTGTAAGAGAAACATGATTTCACTGCTTCCTGCTCTCAATACCACACCTTCTCCATCATTACAGACCCCTTTTTCTCCCTGGACCTGTAAGCTAAAATAAACTTTTTTATTTAAGTTACTTTTGGTCTTATTTTATCACAACAACAAAATGTAATGAAACAGATTTTTCCCTTAATGAATTTATATGTGCTAACATGATCTCAACCAGATTTTGATCACCAGAGTAAAAAAACCTTTAATACTTAGTGAAAGTCACGTTTCTTTTCCTCCTTTGATAAATCTTTGTCTGTGCTTGGTTTTCTTTAGCATCTTGAACTTTAGACAGACCCATACTTTGGGTGTAGGCGGGGGACATTAGTCAAGGGGCCCTACCAGGCTGATGTAAGAGAAAGGGGACCAGGAAAGGCCAACCATGAAGTGGCTGTTCTCCCGGAGTCAGCAGGAATGCAGAGGTTAATGATATCGACAGATCTCTAATTAGTCAGGTGACAGAGTTGGCTGTATAATCTTCACCCACTTACTTTGATGAAATGCCACAGTGTTCTTATTAAACACAAGTAGCATTTGCTTTGATGTTGGCTGTGGAGAGAGTCAGATCTTGAATTAAAATGAGAACTTTGTGAAGATCCCACTCACTTTAGGAATCTTGATGCTTAGAAATGAATTTGGATTTCTCTAAATTTTGCCCATTTAAAGTTAATTTGATTTAATACCGAAAATCATTATTAGATTTTACTCTGGTATTTACAATCAGTGATAAACAATTATGAAGGACAATGATCCATTTACTTAGTAGCATTGTTAAATTATCCAGGCACATCCTACTGGGAGGCAGGAAGCACGGAAATCCAACAGAAAGGCTTGTTTCCCCAAGATTGAAGGTCACGGGGTTTTCAGTGTTCTGTGTGTGTTCTGACATCGGAGAGAATATAAAAATTCGACCTTTCACCCAATTTACTTGTCACAAAGAAACGTATTAGGTATTACATTAAGGCCTTTCTTTTTTATAACTTACCAGAAAAGGATGGTGAGTGAGTAAAATGTTATAACAACATTTCAAATTTTCCCATACTTGCTGATCCTTCAGTTAAATTCTCATTTAATTTCAACAAATTAAAAAAAAGAAATTTAACCTTCTAAATTATTATAGAACTGTAATCTAAAAGAGTGATGCCATTTTAACACATTTTTTTTTACATCAGCAGTGTAAACCTATTTTGTATGTCACAACAACATATATTCTGAAAGGAAAATGCAGGACTCCAAAATATAGTAATACATTCTAAAATTGTGACATACATATTTGTAGCAAATTTATTAAGATGTCTTAAAGTTTTTTGAGAAAGGATCTCACTAAGTAGCCTTTTGCTGATCTTTAATTCACTGTGTATACCAAACTGGCCTTGAACTCACAGAGATCTACTTCCATACTACATGTATGGACTAAAGGCAGAGTCCTGCCACACCCAGCCCAATACTTCTTTTTCATACCTCTTTCTACAAATATAATAATCCACACATTTCCATTTGACACACACGTATGAACTCTAGATTTTATATATCAGGTACTACAGAAGGTACTAGGAATATAATAAGTAGTTAGAATTATTCTACATTTTTATTTACATAAGGTGATAATAAATAAATAAATAAATAAATAAATAAATAAATAAATAAATAAATAAATAAGTTAACTAAGCAGCTGCAGCTTCTAATGGGCTGTGAGGGGAAGGAAATAAGCAAAGGAGTGGATTATTGGCAGGCAGAGGACTATTTTTCTATGTCTTCATTTTGTAGATAAAGGTATTGAAACAGAGAGTAGTTAACCACATGCTGATGGCCCTTGGCCAGCTGTGATTACCCAGAGCATCAGAACTAAAGCATGTGTGCATCACAGTACACACTGTCACCGAAGAATATTCACTGAATGCTTTTTTAGTGAATAGTAGAAAAAATACTTCTTTTAGGGAATTAGGCTAAAATATTTTTGTTCAAGTTTCAAGTTATTATTTTAAAAAATCCGTTATTCATATGAGCTCATAGATAATAAATAGCATATCAAGAAAACAGACAGCAGAGCTCAGAAACAAGCCTGTAGTGAGAGCTTGATGGATACCAGAGTATCCTTCACAAACAATGCCAAACGTACTAAACATTCAGCAAACAGTGCTGGACAATTTATTATGCACATAGGGAAAAGTAAAAGCTGACCCAGAACTTGGACCATCTGAAACAATAAGTCCCCAAAGCGTAAAGGATGTTGTCACTTTCCTGCAGCCGTGATCGAGTGTCTTGACATAAGCAACTTGGAGAAAGACAGATGTGGTAGCTCATAATCCAAAATTACAGTCCATCGTGGTGGGGAAGTCAAGGCAGCGGGGGGCTTCCAGCAGCTCTGAAGTCAGGAAGAAGAGGTCAGTGAATGCTTATGCTCAGCCCACTTTTGCCTTCAAACAATAAAGTTTTTATTTTCTTGAGAATTTCATACATGAGTACTGTATTTCTATTACTTCTACTCTCTCTCTCTCTCCCTTTTCCAACTTTCCTTTTGCCTCATTACTTGCTCTCCAATTCCTGATCTCTTCAACTCTATATCCATATGTCTGTATACATATGTAGATGCACGTATGTATCTATAATCTATTGAGTCCATTTAGAATTACTCATGTATACATGTGTTTAGAGCTTACCACTTGGGACTGGAGAACCGATCATAGAGCTCATCCATAGAGAGAAGACTGATTTCCCTTTGCTCAGCCGTCATGGATTGTCTGTAATTTTTCATCCACGGGTGGAACCTTGTAAGATTTCAATCCCTGTCCACCTTGGCATGTCAACTGGTGTGGTCATTATGGGAGTCTTGTTTAGGCAGCTATATTGCTGAGATTTCATGGGTTCAGCTTTTACCCACCAAGTCATCTTTTAGGCCCTCGCCCCAAATTTTTTTGTTTTAAATCAAATTACAGACTGGTATTTAATATTTATAACACACACAAGTGAATTAAGACAGAATCGAAAAATTGAGAAAGAATTTTCGCAAATATAGAAAATGTGAAGAATCTGTTTTGAAGGAACAGGATGACAGATTAATGTGAGTAAATACACTTACCTTCACTAGTGAGTGAAATGAAAATTCCAGTCACAGAGAGAGAGATTCTGAACCATCATGTTGGAAAGAAACCTGGCAGCATTAAGATATTAAGATTGGAAAAGCCACAGAGAAACACACTTATTGAGATTCATTATTCTACCCGTCAGAGTAAGTTCTGAAGTAATTTTAGAGAGCCATTTGGTAATATCTTGTAAGACTGACCAAGCATCAAAAACAACAGCAGTTAAACATGCAGTCTGATTCTGCAGGGACTCAGATGCAAAAATCAGACCTTAGGGGGCTCACTTTACACCAAGGAAGGTTTTTTGTTTGTTTGTTTGTTTGTTTAAATCTTCTGCATCAATTGCTGATTGTCTCTGAGTGAGGTGTGGGCAGAAGGTAGTTCGTCATAATTTCTTTGGCACATATGTATATCTATGGATGTTTTATATAATATTGAATTTAATAATGGAAAATTAGAAATAAACTCCATCAATAAAATAGAAGGATTGGAGAGAGAGTTTAGTGGTTAAATACCTCCTGTAGAAGCAAGAGGACTTCAGATCAAATCCTCATAACAACGTATGTCTTCCCAGGGCCCCCACAGCCAGATGGGGGTGGAAATGGGAGGATCCCTAGGTGCTTGCAGGTTGGGCCTGCTCACCTGCCATATGCAGCAAACATTGAAAAGACCCCGGCTCAAACAAGGTAGGAGTTGGAAACTGATATCCTAAGTTGTCCTCTGACCACCTATGCTTCCACACATGAAAGCACACACACACACACACACACACACACACACACACACACACACACACAGGATGAAAAGGAATGACTAATTGAAGTTATTTATAGAATAGATAGCCAGTTACAGATACCAGTATGATTCAATATCAATTCATAATTTTTGAGAAAATGAATCTACCTTTATTCAAACGGTATTCCTATTCAAGGATCTTCCTCTTTATAAAATTTAGTTATTCTTTGTCTATTTATGTACACCCAGGCATTAATATATGCCATAATAGGTGTGATCTGTTAAACAGAAGTGAACTAGTCACACTGTTTTCCTAGATAGACAAGGTCTTACTTGGAACTCTCAGATGCTAATATGATCGAGAGACTTAGGGAAAATGTAAAACACTGAAATTGTGTCACTATACACAGACACTGGCAACAGATGGAGAAAACACCTCTTTACTACATCTATTTACTGTGCCACATACATTACTCCATTGGGCAAAGTTCACTTCTTTCTAAATAACTAACAAGCATTTTGATACAAGGCACCGTGAATGAAAAAAATCAGACCAGAAGGATATACTATTGAGTCATTCCAAGTTCAAAATGTTATATGTTATGGTGAAAGCCATACATAGCCACCAATTAAGTGTTCTCATTACTGAAAAGATATTTTTAAAAGTTTCTTGAGTTGCATTTACAACAAAAGAGCTAGAGATATGGCTTTGTGACTCATGCCTATCAAGTAAGGCACAAGCTAAAAAGACAAGACATTTTTGGATAAAATTCTAAAGACCCTGACTCTACCCCAAAAGCAGGAATTATACAGGAATTTGACTGAACTGTGGTTGCGGAAATTTTTGATTTCACATAATATTGGGCTTTTAACTTTGAGATTCAAAATTTTTCTATTTCTAGTGGTGAGGGGGCAGCACAAGGTATGTTCAGAAATGACTCCAACAAGGCTGGAGGTCACAGAGCGGCCACTTCACCAGAAAAGAGAAGTCTGGCAAAACAATCATATTACGCAAGGGTTGACCTCCGAGTTCCAGGCCATACACTATTCAATTTCTGCATGGGAGAGGCGATACTTACTCCTAAGAGCAGAAAGAACCCATGATGCCCACAGGACGAGATGGTACAGAGATCTAAGTACCTAATCATTAACATAAACCAAAAGGAGATGTGACAGTAGTTTCCAGTCACATGTGACATCACACTGAAAAGGAAGCCCGTGGAGGAGATGCTTAGCCAACTCCTGTGATGAAGTAAATCAGGATAGTAGGATTCAGGGCAGGAAGAAGTCAAGTAAGACTCCAAAGCTCAAGGAAAAGAGGTGAAAAAAATACCCAAGACTGAACTTCAAAGCCAGACCGAATCTGACAAGACTTTTCAAACTTTGCTGTGCACACAGACTCACTAAGTGAATATTGAAAACAGACATCACTACAGATCTTTTAGTGGGATGCAGTGAACTTTAACCCTTGGGATGGAATGGAGTCCCTGTACCTTTTGTTTTAAAAAGGTGACTGCAAGCAATTCTAATACAAAGAAAGGTTTGTCAGAATTAAGTTGGGCATGGGTAGATGGAGAGATGGTTCAGCAGGTAAGGGAGTTTGCCACCAAGCCTAGTGCTCTGAGTTTCATCCCCAGAACCCACATGCTGGAAGGACAGAACCCACTCCCACAAGCTGTCCTTTGTGCCATGTACCATGGTACATATATGCCCCATTCCCACATACAAATAAACAAATGTAAAACAAATTGACTGAGTTGGCTCATGAGAACTCTCAACTGTTTTATATTAGTAAAGCATTTATCTACGAAGTAAGCAATGCCTTTACTAAATGTATCACACTGTACAGATAATAAAGTCTTGCTCAGAGGATTCTGGGAGACATGTAAGTTTATACAGTGGCCTCTTCTACAAATAAAGGAGGTAGCATCAATTAATTGGCATGCTTGCTTTCACTGATTAAGTCTGGTATTGTTTCTAAGGTTTAGAATAATTTGAGTTAGACTTAATTTGATTAGAAGCTTAGTTTCGAATTTCTCTCTGTACTAACCAGTTTGTTTTTGACTTCGGGCAAGTCATTTAACCATTTAAGGCCTTGTTTTCCCCTGTTTTACTAATGGGATAAACCCATCTCCTTTTCTATTTCTTTTCAGTAAGAGAAATTCCTCTGAAAAACCTGTGATTTATGAAAGTTTACACTTAAAAACTCACATCTTTGCAGAAGTAAAAAAAAATATGAAACTGAACTTGACATTACTTTAACCTAAGTTTCCTAGCAATAACTTCTTTCTGGCATCCCGATATTCAGTTGCCCCTGAATTTTTATATATTATGTTTTAGCACATAGTCACTTTTGGGAATATTGTGTACTGTTCTCTCATCCCCCAGCCCTTGGATGTCCTAATAGGAGGTGGTTCAACATAGTGTGGGAAGCTGCTCAGGGGCATTCTTCTCTGAACTACATTAGATCACTGTGAGTCCACTACTCTTAGGAAGACTCCTACATCTCATGGTCAGAACTGATGGCTGCATTGGTTGAGATCTAGAGTGTCCCATACTGTCATGTTGTTGTGATGCACGCATGAGTTCCATAAGGTTAGCCTTAGTCCCATTTGGCCTTCAATACTCCTGTGTTCATGCTCTGTTAGGGATAGCCACACTCAGCCTGGAGTATTTTAGATTTAAGTTGTCCAGAAATGGCAATGATATAGGGATTTGAATGTAAGTTATTTTAGGAAAGCACTACCCAGAGAGATTGATAAGGAAATAGGATGTGGATAAGCAGCAGGACTATCAAGGATCCAACATCAGGAAAGTCCACCTCAGCCTGCTCAGTTAGTCATTGGATGCAAAGCAGAGGTTGAGGGAGAATGGTTGGTCATACAGTCCTTTGCATTTCCAGAATCCGTAGGCCACTAGCAACGTTCTGCAGGAGCCCAGAGACTCATTCTTCAGTAGAATGTCAGAAGCTGGCATGTAGATACCAAGGCTAATGAGATATGGCAAGATTTAAGCTCTTGCCATCGGATTTCATAACACCTCACTTTGTGCTACAATTTTATGAACTTTGAGGTGTTTTCAAAACCCTAACTGTACATACTTTTTCCAGAAAAATTTCCGAGAGGCTCAATATGACAAGTTTTAATCCCTACTGCAAAGTGTCCTGAGTCCTAAACTGATTCTTACAAATTCCCTCCTCTAACCCCAGTTTTAAAGACACCCTTACATGGTGCTTCTGATGTTCAGTTAATAGTCTGTTGGGGAGAAGCAGAAACTGTTTAAGGAGTGGCCACCATGTATCTACGATTGCTCTAAGAGTTCGTTGTCAGGAAAATTGTTAGAATTCCTCACTTAAGGCAAGCTTCTACTGACAATATTCTCACAGATATCCAGTCAGGAAACACAATCATTTTGCTATTTGAATCCTGAGAAAGGAAATATTTCTTCTTCTTTAGGATGAAAGTATCCAGCATAATCAACTACCTACAGACTAACATGTTGTTTCTTGAAGACATGACAGAGTCGTTCTATGTTTTCACTAATGGTTAAACTTACCACTAGAGTCATTCACCCCTAGTATGGTTACTAAGAAGCCTAGTACCACATACTTTGCTTTGTGTTACTGGTTCTAGGTTTTGGAACACAGCCCTTATAAGGATTTTCAAAGATATGGGAGATTCCACTCACTTACACTATTTATTGCTTTCAGGACTAGTGCCCTGTAGGCTTTCCCAAGCAGTCAGCTAGTGTTGGGAGCGGGGTGGGGGTGGGGTTGGGGGGGTGGACAATGCTTAGTTTTAAGTGTCAACTTGCCATAATTTAAAAATCAACCAATAAGGAAGCAAAGAAGTGTCTGAAATGCCTTAAGTAATGGAGAAGGCCCATCCCAAGGGAGAATAGCCTTCTGTGGCAGCCCAGACAAAAATACACACACACACAAAAAGATTATTCTTGCCTTGAACTTGTGTCCTTCACTCTCAAAAAACAAGTTAATTAAGCTTGTTCTTCCTGCTGTAGTTGATTTCTTCTGTGATTTTAAAGCCAGTATTTCCAGGCTTCCAATGTGGATGGAGGACGAGTGGCATTCCAGGAATCCTCCATGTCTTCCACACCAGATTGGGAATGTTGAGGCATCCAGACTTTAGAACTGAGCAACTACTATGTTCTCAGCATCCCTAGAGTGAGACGGCCATTGTGGGGCTACTCGTGATTCAGAGGTATACAGCCTCAAGGACCCAGTGACTACTGGGTTCTTAACTTCTGAGATAGGAGACAGCTTTAACTGTATTGTATAAGCTGATTTAATAAATCCATATATATCTACATAAATATATGTATATTCCTTTTACTAGCTGTTTTTCTCTAGCAAACCCTGAGTAATACAGAGAGATTTCACATTTCAGTTACACACAAGCATATCTGCTTTGCCAGTCTCTCTTCTTCCATCCTGTGCCAAGTCAAGTCCAGTATTTCCACATCACTTCATGAGAATCATTGTTTTCTACAACTGAAAGGCCAAGAGCCATTAAAGAAACATCAAATCCATCTCTGAGAGCCTTTTCTAGGAAGTTAAGCCCTCAGTCAGAACATTTTATCCTCATATCAGTGTATTTTCCCTCAAGATTCATGCCAGGGCACACTCTCCCAGTTTATGTTGATATGAATTGATCAGGTCCTAAAGGCAATTTGTTCTGGAATCCTCCTCCAGTGGGATAGCTCTTTTCCAAATGGGCCATCTTAACAAGGAAAAGGTGACTATAATCTTGATAGGCCTAGGGGATTCTGATAAGCCTGTGGCTACAAGGTTTTCATCACATCCATCATATATTCATAGCTCATCTCTCTGGCTCCCACTAGTACCCTACTAGGGAGAAAATCCAATAGTAAAAGACAAGTAGTTTGCGATTTTATTCTTTTGTGATGTTCTGATGCTCTGTTAGTTAGCCTCATGCTGAGTCACAGTTTGGACTCATCTTTGAGGCCTTCATGATTCCACCTTTTCCTTTAAGCTGGTAATGGACTAGCCATAGTCTGTCATTTTCTGTCTTCACTATAACAATGGTACTTAGCAACAATCATATAATTTCAAAACTCTGATAAGTTCTCTTTCTTTTATATCTCCCAAAGGTTAAAGATTTTGTTTTTACCAAAGTCAGTGCATCCCTTTCTAACTATTTATCTTCCTGGTTATTGTAACACGATCACAGCCTGTCATGGCTTGCCTTGTTGCATACCTCCATGATATGATGTTTATTCCTATCTGTCCTCTGTGCAGTCTCAGATCTAAGATTCATTCATAGCCTCTCCAGGAAGGACCACTTCATATATCAACAGTCTTAGTCTTCCCAGAAGCAGACCCCAAGCCAAAGGTTGTACCACAAATGGTCTATTAAGGCCGCACGGTGGTGGCGCACACCTTTAATCCCAGCACTTGGGAGGCAGAGGCAGGTAGATCTTTGTGAGTTCTAGGCCAGCCTGGTCTACAGAGTGAGATCCAGGAAAGGTGCAAAGCTATACAGAGAAATCCTGTATCAAAAACCAAAAAAAAAAAAAAAAAAAAAAAAAAAAAAAAAAAAAGGTCTATTAACAATGTTCCCCCACCCCTCCCCCCAGGGAAGGGTGATAAGAGAGCACAGAGTTCTACCAAAGGAGGAGATAAAATACTCTGCAGTTTGGGGTGAAGTTTCAGGCTCAGATGATCCTACAGGGCATACACATTCCCCCTGGGTATTTATTCTGTCTCCAGGCCAAAAAAAAAAATTTTTTTTTAAAAAAAATGCACCATTTTAACTTCTCTGCTGACTAGCATCATTGGGTTCTAGCTTCTCTGAAGGAACTAGGCACAAAGGTGCACAGCTCTAGGCACCTATGCCTCATCACAGATGCAACCCATTTTTTAGTGGAAGGTGTTGTGTAATATTTTGTTTGTGGTCTGACAAATAAAGTGCCTGGAGATCAGAGGGTGGAGCTACCCACTAGTTAACCATAGAGGCCAGGTGGTAGTGGCTCATGCCTTTGATCCCAGCACTTGGGAGACTCATGCCTTTAATCCCAGCACTTGGGAGGCTCACACCTTTAATAGCACAATCAGAAGGTGGAGACCGGAGTATAAGGAAGGTAGAGACAGAATCTCAGGCCCTTTTGGTCTGAGGATCGGAGAGGTAGGAAGTCACTAGTGGCTGCTCCTTTGCTTCTCTGATCTTTCAGGTTATTACCCTGATATTTAATTCCTGGTTTTTACTGATAAGACTAATTAGGATCAAGCTTCAGGAAGGGACACAGACTATCATAAAGCACACAACACAAGGAGATTGGACACAGTGCAATGAGACGAGAGGATCAGAGTGGGGCCTCAAGGGCACCCGCCATGGGACATTGTTCAGTATACTAGTAAAACAGGGTTCCTGAACACAATGCCTTTGGACTTTCTCAATTCAGTCTGGATGTTCTGGGATTTCTCTACCCTCACATTCAACGCTGAGTTTGTGGAGAAGCAAGAATTAGACATGATCATCCCCAACAAAAACTTGGTCCATATTGTTATTATATTTCTCTCTGCCTTTTCCCCGACAACCAAAAAGGCTCTTCCACTTCTTTTTAGAGGTCAGTCCTTGCCTATGCATGTCTTCTTCCTTATCCTATAACATCAATGAGACTTTGACCATCATTTCTCACAGCATGATGCTGTATTTTCAAGATGTCCATCCTTGTGTTTAAAACCATTTTCTCTTTCAGGAAATTCTATCTCTCGAAAAATCAAACAATAAATGCTTGTCTCAACCTGGTACTTCACGTTAGCCAGAACATTTTCTTTTGTTTTCAAACTCAAGCCAAGCTATGACTCTTGTGAACTTGCTGAATATTAGCGTTCTGTAATGCAACAGATGACATTGGTGGGCCAGGTAGTATTGCCTGGGGACAAGCGAGATGAATAAAACCCTGGTTTTCAACTTAATGATGTCATTCTTGTCAGGCATATTATTGTAGTGTTACAGATCATTCACAATGCTTCTGAGCTACATAGCATTCCTACAAATCTTTCCATGCCGTATACAGTTTCTCTTCCCTGTTCATTTAGGCAGAAAGATCGCCTCTCCTCTGCCTTCTCTCTTCTGTGTGTCTCTACTTGCTTTGCTCTCCACACCTACCCAGGTTTCTCTTGATTTCCATAGGGCTAAGAGATCAGATAGACATATCAGATTTATATGATTAAGAATTTCAGCAACAAGGTGACACTGTCCTCATTTGAAAATGTCACACAGACAGTGTTTTGTTAAGATTTTTTTGACTAAATGTGTGTGCTTTGTATTCTTATGTGGTTTGTCAAAGTATGTGCAACACACACATGTGTACATATTAGCCTGGGCTCATTTAATTTATGTTAGATACCCTTTAAAAAGCTTAGTGTGTTGCAGTTATCAGAAATAAGACTTTTTACAAGAGGGAAGATTCTGTTCCCTACATAATAATATTATCAAGATTGCTCCATGTTTTACATATTAAAAGGATTTAGGAAAACCCTGGAACTTGTCAGGGCTATTTTAATTGAAGGACCTGTGAATAGTTTCCTATGGCTCTAATGGTTTCTGGGTACTTTGGAAAATGAAGTTGGGTAGAGAATTAGGGAATATGAAAGGTAACTGGAACAAGAAGGAGCAGAGCAATAGGACAATCACATTAACAGGCCATGTGTGAAGTTCATTGTCCACATGGGGTCTATGGCTTTCAATTAACCAAACCACTCTGGGACATCTGGTGCTTGGCGCATATTACTTCATGGCATAGCTCTCTAAATGGGAAGCTGTTTTGCTTCATCAGAGGTCTCCGTGGAGAGATACTTTTAGAATCACTAATAAGAAGAACTCTGTCAAAGTTTTGTCAGGTCTCAGTTATTTTTTCCCATTCATACAGGAGAAACTATTCTTACTACATTGAATTGATTCCTCTTATTCCTATGTACATTTTGGTAATGGTTAGGCCAGAATAATTTTAGATAATGATATGGCTACAGGAGTCACAGCAGCAGATGCTGACTGGTAAAATGGAGATCCCTTTATGGACAGAAGAGAGAAAGAGAGAGGTTCCTATGCTATATGTCACAAGATTTTATGGTAGTCTTGCTTCACAGCAGGGATGCTTCCAAGCCTTGAAGTTCTACTGATAAGCTCCTACCAGGTGCTGATTTCTCTGTTAGATGTTTGGCCACTGTTGTCAGGAAACCTCCTTCTGCAGTGAATAACATCAGCCCCCTCTCTCCTTCCTGCTTCTGTGCTCCTGGTCTTTGCTTCTGGCTGTGAGTTGAAGCAGTTGAAAACCAGTTTTTCCACTTGGCCCTTGAACCACTTAGAGATGTCAATGATGTCTTTGTTCCACTGAATGAAACATCCAAGGCACCAATGAAAGATGATCGCACAGACCCCTCATCATTTGCTCCTGACACACCATCTCATCTTAATCTCTTCTGCAGGTTTGGAGGTTAGGCCCCAGAGAGATGGTGGCATGAGGCACAGTTTCCCTTTACAGCATTTCCAGTCAATTATCTATGGGAGTGGAAGCCCAGGGACAGGAGATTATTGATGTTTCTAGAGAGGCTTTCATGGCTCAGCTCAAAAGCTTGAAAAACAAAGTGCGTTTTTAATGGGAAATCTTAGCATTCACTACAAGAGATATTTAAGACTGATAGTCTGCATTGCTGATAATGTGGGCATTAAAGCATTTATTTTGGTTGTATTTCAGAATGAAGGGCTGCTTCACAGTTATTTGTTTTTGAAAGTGTACTGGGTTAGGAAATGCTTTGTCTTCACGGAAGGATCCATGCAGAGATGAGGTACCTGCCTGGCAGATTACAGACAGGAAGCACAGATCAGTAGAATTCCATGCCTTTGTACTTTTGTTTGCTTTAAGGGATCAGCAAAAAGTGATGATGCATGAGTACCACCAGGTCCCACCTTCACGCTGCGATCTAAAGGCATTAAAGGCCCAGGAGACAACACGACAACACGAACTTAATGGCCACCTCTGACATGAGACGGAAGAGTGTGTCACCGTGTGTGGAGAATGGGCTGAGCTGGACAGGCCTGTGTGAGCAAGTAGGAAATGCCACAACTGCAGGGACATGCCTTCACTTATCGACACCGTGAATGCAGGCATCATCCACTTCACCCAAACCCTGAGCCTTTCTATGGCTTGTCAGATTCATGTAGACTAAGGACCAACTTACAAGGTCTCATAGCAGCAGCCTTCCACTCCTTTTACACTTCCATACGTGGTTCCCCTTCCCCGACTCTACCTTTCTTCTTCCTCTCCTTTATGCCGTGTTTTCTTACACTGATTTCGTAATGTCCCACTTTGGAGTGCCTTGCACTCTCTCCGGGACAGTTGTATTCACTCTCAAGTTCTAACTTGTCCCTCTATTGTTTGTCATTACAGGTTAGATTTTTTTTAATTCTTTTTTTTTAATTTCTTCTTTTTTTTTTTTAATCTCCAAGTTTCTTGTTGAGAAACATATTTCTGTTACAAGGGAAAGACATTTTAGTTCTTCTCAAAGGATAAGATCGATGTGCATCATTAGCACAATCCCAAGACATATGTATAGAGCAGCTGTTCTCAACCTGTAGGTAGCAGCTTCTTTGGGGACTGAATGACCCTTTCACAGAGGTCAACTAAGATCATTCGGCATATCAGATATTTACATTACGATTCATAATAGTAGAAAAATTATAGTAATGAAGTAGCAACGAAAATAATGTTATTGTTGGAGGTCACCACCACATGAGGAACTGTATTAAAGAGTGGCAGCGTTAGGAAGGGTAGGACCACTGGTGTAGAGGGAGTGAGCACCTCCGCAGCTGAGCACACACATGCAGAAGCAGGAAACCTTGTGAAGCTCTCAGAACCGTTCTTTAAGAGTGAAGCCTGGAGTTCATTCCTTTAGCTTTACTTGGGAACTGTTGGGAAGAAAAGGTCAGGTTTCCTGAAATTCGTATTGTCTGAAGGGCTAAGCCAGGGAGTATCTTCGCATCATGGGTGCACTTTGCAGGGCATTGAAGAATAACCTGTCTTTCACACAACCAAGCAGATTGGAGGTACCATTGGTTCACGATTTTTTTACTTTCAAGTTTTAAAATGATTTATTTCTTTTTTTGGTTCCATGGTGTAATGGTTAGCACTCTGGACTCTCAAAGGCTTGTTCATTTGTATTTTGTGTACATGAGTGTCTGCCTGCCTGTATGCATGTGGGTCACATGTGGGCATGATGCCTACAGAGATCTGAAGATGGCATTAGAAACCCTACAGACAACTGTGAGCCACCATATGGGTGCTGGGAACTGAACCTGGTCCTTTTCAAGAACACTAAGTTCTCTCAACTGTTGAACCCATCTCTCCAGCACCTGGTTCAAGCTTTTTAGCTGTCATACTCACATATATGCTTACTTCTCTGCTTTGGATATCAGGTCTCATTCTGAACATCTCTAGGGCCAGAAAAAAACTTGTCTCTCACTGCTTGGGTTCCTTCAACCTAGAGCCATTTCAGTTGGGCAAGTGAAGAAAAATAAATATGATTTAAATTCAGTATTATTATAGTGGTAGTGAGGAATGGATAGAGGCCATGGGTCATAAAAGCAAGTAGACATCCAGTTGCTTGCCCAATATTGCTTAACCTTAGTAAGTGAAGAAACAAAGAAGTTTTAAAAGGAGATTGTAATCTCTGGACATAATCTTTCTTCTTGAAAGTGGCATTTACAGAATGTCAGCTTGTCACAAGACACATTGTAGGGAGGAACTCAGCTGGTAAGGACTTTCCTGCCGTCACATCTGTAATCTGGACAGCCTCTCTCCGGCTCAGGAAGAAAAGGAGATGGAATCAAGTCTGCCAAGACAGTAAGAGCCTTTTCAGGACTGTGATCTGTTAGATAAACAATTTTCCTTCTGTTCCCCATCCCATAAATAACATGCTGACTCAGACTTACTTCTGTGTGTATCTCAGAATACAAAATCTTTTATTAACCTCAAAGTAATGAGGCCTATTCATCTAATTGATCACCTTTCCACAGGACAGATCCCTAGATCATGCAGGCAAGGAAAGGCAGGCAGAACTGACCAAAGTTGAGCAGAGCCCCTGGGTTGACAAAATCAGTCAAGCAAGGTTACAGTTTCGTTTTAAAGCATCATACATTGGGATTAAAACCCAAATGCCCTAGTAGAAGAGCTGATGATGATAATTGTTGTTTTAATTTTGGTGTCTAAAAGTACCATGTCCCACCCCCACCCTACCCCCCCATCCCCCTCCCGTCCCCTCACTAAGATTTTTAGGTACATATGACTGAGGACAAGGAAAGGAGGCCAGAAGGAGGAAGAGAAATCTAATGAGTACACATTAGCAAAATAAGCAAGTATTGCCAGGACAAGGACTGAAGTGGTACTTTCTCTTTTTTAAAAAACTAACTTTATAAATCCTTTCTTTCTTTTTTTTTTTTTTTTACAAAAAAGTTTCAAATAAATAAAAAGAACCTACATTAAAATTATAACCAAACCTAAGTCCCATGCAATTCAATGACTCTCTATACATTTACACTAGGGATTCAGAACTGAAGCTATGGAGCTTTGCATTAAATTCTGTGCTCTCATTATCAAATATATTTTATGCATGTATTTATCACCAAGACCAAAAATAAATGAGTAAATAAATCCATGACTGAATTAGAACCAGAAAAACAATTAGCTCAATATCCTCTTTCATAACTCATGTCTATTATCTGAATTCAGTCCTTCCTCAGGCCCTAATATTTAGCTTTCTTGTTCATTTTCTTATAATATATATATATATATATATATATATATATATATATATATATATATATATACCAAGCAAGGGAAAAAATGCTCATTATTTCTTTCTGAGATTGTGTGACCTCACTTAATATTATCAATATTATGTATTCTAAGTCTATTAATTTTCCTACAACTTTTTTTTTTGCAATTCACATTTTTTTTATTTTTTTTATTTTTTATTTTTTTTTAAATTTTATTTTGCAATACAATTAAGTTCTACATACAGGCACAGATTCCCTTGTTCTCCCCCCTCCCGCCCCCCTCACCTTCCCCCCAGCCCGCCCCCCATTCCAATCTCCTCCAGGGCAAAGCCTTCCCCACAGACTGAGATCAACCTGGTGGACTCAGTCCAGGTAGGTCCAGTCCCCTCCTCCCAGGCTGAGCCAAGGGACCCTGCATAGGCCCCAGGTTTCAAACAGCCGACTCATGCAATGAGCACAGGACCCAGTGCCACTGCCTGGATGCCTCCCAAACAGATCAGGCCAATCAACTGTCTCACCCACTCAGAGGGCCTGATCCAGTTGGTGACCCCTCAGCCATTGGTTCATATTTCATGTGTTTCCATTTGTTTGGCTATTTGTCTCTGTGCTTTATCCGACCTTGGTCTCAACAATTCTCTCTCATATAAACCCTCCTCATTCTCGCTAATTGGACTCCCAGAGATCCACCTGGGGCCTAGTCATGGATCTCTGCATCCAGATCCCTCAGTAGTTAGATGAGGTTTCTAGCACGACAATTAGGGTGTTTGGCCATCCCATCACCAGAGTAGGTCAGTTTGGGCTGTATCTCAACCATTGCCAGCAGTCTGTTGTGGGGGTATCTTTGTGGATTTCTGTGGGCCTCTCTAGCACTTTGTTTCTTCCTATTCTCATGTGGTCTTCATTTACCATGGTCTCCTATTCCTTGTTCTCCCTCTCTGTTGTTGATCCATCTGGGATCTCCCACTCACCCAAGCTCTCTTTCCCTCGACCCTCGCCCTTCACTACCCCCACTCATGTCCAGGCTGTTCATGTAGATCTCATTCCATTTCTCTGTCATTGGGCGATCCCTGTGTCTTTTTTGGGGTCCTGTTTTCCAGGTAGCCTGCCTGGTGATGTGAGTAGCAGTCCAGTCATCCTTGTTCCACATCTAGTATCCTGTTATGAGTGAGTACATACCATGTTTGTCTTTCTGAGTCTGGGATACCTCACTCAGGATGATTTTTTCTAGGTCCATCCATTTGTCTGCAAAACTCATGATGTCATTGTTTTTCTCTGCTGAGTAGTATTCCATTGTGTATATGTACCACATTTTGTTTATCCATTCTTCAGTTGAAGGGCATCTAGGTTGTTTCCATGTTCTGGCTATTACAAACAACGCTGATATGAACATAGCTGAACAAGTGCTCTTGTGGTGTGGTTGAGCATTCCTTGGGTATATGCCCAAGAGTGGTATAGCTGGATCTTGGGGGAGATGGATTTCCAATTTTCTAAGAAATCACCATATTGATTTCCAAAGTGGTTGTACAAGCTTGCATTCCCACCAGCAGTGAAGGAGAGTTCCCCTAGCTCCACATCCTCTCCAGTATAAGGTGTCTTCAGTGTTTTTGATCTTAGCCATTCTGACAGGCGTAAGGTGGTATCTCAGAGTTGTTTTGATTTGCATTTCCCTGATGATTAGGGATGTTGAGCAATTCCTTAAGTGTCTTTCAGCCATTTGAGTTTCCTCTGTTGAGAATTCTCTGTTTAGTTCTATAGCCCATTTCTTAATTGGACTGTTGGGCATTTTGATGTCTAATTTCTTGAGTTCCTTATATATTCTGGATATCAGTCCTCTGTCAGATGTGGGATTGGTGAATATCTTTTCCCATTCTGTAGGCTGTCGCTTTGCTTTGTTGACCGTATCCTTTGCCCTACAAAAGCTTCTCAGTTTCAAGAGGTCCCATTGATTGATTGTTTCTCTCAGTGTCTGTGCTACTGGTGTTCTATTTAGAAAGTGGTCTCCTATGCCAATGCGTTCAAGACTACTTCCTACTTTCTCTTCTAGCAGGTTCAGAGTAGCTGGATTTATGTTGAGGTCCTTGATCCACTTGGACTTAAGTTTTGTGCACGGTGATAGATATGGATCTATTTGCAGCCTTCTACATGTTGATATCCAGTTTTGCCAGCACCATTTGTTGAAGATGCTTTCTTTTTTCCATTGTGCACTTTTGGCTTCTTTGTCAAAAATTATTTGTTCATAGGTGTGCGGATTAATGTCAGGGTCTTCAATTCGATTCCATTGGTCCACATGTCGGTTTTTATGCCAGTACCAAGCTGTTTTTATTACTGTAGCTCTATAGTACAGCTTGAAGTCAGGGATCGTGATGCCTCCAGAGGTTGTTTTATTGTACAGGATTCTTTTGGCTATCCTGGGTTTTTTGTTTTTCCCTATGAAGTTGAGTATTATTCTTTCCAGGTCTGTGAAGAATTGTGTTGGTATTTTGATGGGGATTGCATTGAATCTGTAGATTGCTTTTGGTAAGATTGCCATTTTTACTATGTTAGTTCTGCCTATCCATGAGCATGGGAGATCTTTCCATTTTCTGACATCTTCTTCAATTTCTTTTTTCATCTTGGTGGATCTTTCCTGTGATGAGTATGTAATGCCCTTCTTGATCTCTTTTGATTGATTTTAGTTTGAAGTCTATTTTGCTGGATATCAGGATGGCTACACCCGCTTGTTTCTTAAGACCGTTTGATTGGAAAGTCTTTTCCCAGCCTTTTATTTTTAGGTAGTGTCTATCTTTGAATTTGAGATGTGTTTCTTGTATGCAGCAGAAAGATGGGTCCTGCTTTTGTATCCACTCTGTAAGCCTATGTCTTTTTATAGGTGAATTAAGTCCATTGATATTGAGGGATATTAATGTCCAGTGATTGTTCATTCCTGTTATTTTTTGGTGGTGATGTGTGTGTACTTTTCTTCGTTGGGGTTTACTGCTGTGGCTTTATCTATTGCCTGCGTTTTCGAGGGTGTATCTGACTTCCTTAGGTTGGAATTTTCCTTCTAGTGCTTTCTGTAGGGCTGGGTTTGTGGATAAATATTGTTTAAATCTGGCTTTGTCATGGAATGTCTTGTTCACTCCATCTATGATGATTGAAAGTTTTGCTGGGTATATTAGTCTAGGCTGACATCCATGGTCTCTTAGTGTCTGCATTACATCTGTCCAGGACCTTCTGGCTTTCAAAGTCTCCATTGAGAAATCGGGTGTTATTCTGATAGGTTTGCCTTTATATGTCACTTGGCCTTTTTCCTTTGCTGCTCTTAATATTCTTTCTTTATTCTGTACGTTTAATTATTTAATTATTATGTGGCGAGGGGACTTTTTTTGGGGGTCTAGTCTGTTTGGTGTTCTATAGGCTTCCTGTATCTTCATAGGCATTTCCTTCTTTAAGTTGGGAAAGTTTTCTTCTATGATCTTGTTGAATATATTTTCTGTGCCCTTGAGTTGGTATTCTTCTCCTTCTTCTACCCCTATTATTCGTAGGTTTGGTCTTTTCATGGTGTCCCAAATTTCTTGGACATTTTGGTTCATGACTTTGTTGACTTTAGTGTTTTCTTTGACTGATGAATCCATTTCTTCTATTGTATCTTCAACGCTAGAGATTCTCTCTTCCATCTCTTGCATTCTGTTGATTATACTTGCATCTGAAGTTCCCAATCGTTTTCTCAGATTTTCTATTTCCAGCATTCCCTCTGTTTGTGTCTTCTTCATTTTTTCTATTTCCCTTTTCAGGTCTTCGACTGTTTCCTTCATTTGTTTCATTGATTTTTCTTGATTTTCTTTCAGTATTTTATTGTTCTCTTCCAGGACTTTATTGATTTCTTCTAATTTGTTTGCCCTTTCCTCTAGTTGTTTACAGCGTTCTTCACATTTTTTTGTCTTTTCCTCTACACGAGCCTCTAGCTTCTTCATGATGACATTCATAAGGCTATTTTCTTCTGCTTCTTCCAATTTCTGATGTTCAGGTCTAGGTGTTGGAAGAGGGCTAGGGCCTGGTGATGGTGTATTGCTATTCATTTTGTTGTATGTGTTTCTGCCTTGACGTCTGCCCATCTCCTTGTGGTTTGTTCTTGGCCTTATCCGCACACTTGGTTCAGACAGAGCTGACAGATTCAGGAAGTCTCTCTCTCTTGTCCAGATGGGAGCTCTCTTGTCCAAATTGGAAGTCCGGGGCAGGATGGGAGCTCTTGTTCAGAAGGGAAGTCCGGGGGAGGATGGGTGCTCTTCTCTCTCTCTCTCTCTCTCTCTCTCTCTCTCTCTCTCCTCCAGATGGGAAATCCGGGGCAAGATGGGAGCTGGGGGCCAGCCTCTAAGTCTCAAGAAGAGGCTGGGGCTTGGGCGGATGGGCGTGGGGTCAGGGCGTGGAGACTGCAGGGTCTGCCAGGGGTCTTGGAGAAGGGGATCCTTCCCGGTGGGGCTAGAAGGGAACCTGCCTGGTGACCAGAACCTGGGGCCAAGTTGGGCAGGTCTTCCCCAGAGTGGCTGGTGCCCAGGGATGGGGTTGGGGCAAGTTAGGGGACTCACCTGTGCTTCAGAAGGGAAGTCCGGGGCAAGATGGGAGCTGGGGGCTGGCCTCTAAGTCTCAGGAAGAGGCTTGGGGCTCAGGCGGATGGGGGTGGGGGCAGGGCATGGAGACTGCAGGGTCTGCCAGGGGTCTTAAAGAAGGGGATCCTTCCCGGTGGGGCTAGAAGGGAACCTGCCCTGTGACCAGAACCTGGGGCCAAGTTGGGCAGGTCTTCCCTGGAGTGGCTGGTGCCCCGGGATGGGGTTGGGGGCAAGTTAGGGCACTCACCTGTGCTTCAGAAGGGAAGTCCGGGGCAAGATGGGAGCTGGGGGCGGGCCTCTAAGTCTCAGGAAGAGGCTTGGGGCTCAGGCGGATGGGCATGGGGGCAGGGCGTGGAGACTGCAGGGTCTGCCAGGGGTCTTGGAGAAGGGGATCCTTCCCAGTGGGGCTGTGCTTCAGAAGGGAAGTCCGGGGCAAGATGGGAGCTCTTCCTACAACTTTTTAAACTTCATTTTTCTTTAGAGCTGAATAATATTCCACTATATACCAAACTTTTATTCTCCATTCATCTGTTAATGGACAATTTGGGGATACAAATATGTCTTTGGCAGGGTATGGAATTCCTTGGGTATATGCCCAGTAGTGAAAGAACCAGGACATATATCGTTCTAATTTTAATTTTTTGTGGAATCTCTAGACTAATTTCCACAATGGCTATAATAATTTCTCAGTTAGTAAGTAAAACAATGGTAACAGGTTAGGACTATATACTCTTCCTTTTGATAAGGAAAATCATGTAAAACAATAATGTAAAATGTCAGTGTTTACAGAGCAAATAGACAAAAACCTATTGGGCAAAAAAAAATGAGAGAAAAAAATCATGTTTTTATAAAACAAAAAAATCCAAAACCTCAATGAATTAAACCAGCCAACCTTACACAGAAAAAATATCCATATACTTAGTTAGTCTAGGCCACTAGTGAAGATTGTTACTGTGGGCACTCATCAAAACCTGGCTCAATCTGTTTCAGTAAATATGGTCACACTGAACTGAGTCCCACCCATTTATCTGTGTTTCCTTTACTGTTGCTTTTGTCCTGAAAAACCCAAGCAGAGTTTTCAGTATAAAAACAGCATAGCTGCAAAGCTTAAAGCATTTGCCATCTGACTTTCTATAAGAAAAATTTGTTGACCCCTGATTTAGACATAAAACAAGAGGAAAATCCAATTAATAATAATAAACCTACTCAATTTTCAGAATTACTTTCTACATCCCTTCTGTGGAAAAAATAGTTCCTATGGATGAAAGATGACCACTGAATGCTGTAGGATCACCATCATCAAAGATAAATGATAGATGATAGATGATAGATGATAGATAGATAGAGAGATGAGAGATAGGTAGATGGTAGATAGATAGATAGATAGATAGATAGATAGATAGATAGATAGATGATAGATTGATTAGTGCTAGATAGATGATAGACAGACAGATAGATGATAGGTATATGGTAAATTCATGACAGATGGATAGAGGATAAAGAGATAGACAACTGTAATTCTTGCTTGATAACTGTTCCATTATATGTAATTTTACTATGTTAAAGTTAAAAACCTTCCTTTTTGATTAGATAAAAAAAAGGGGAAATGCTGTGGGATAATGCTCTTGTACACTGGTTTAATAAAACGCTGATTGGCCAGTAGCCAGGCAGGAAGTATAGGTGGGGTGAGCAGACGAAGGGAATGCTGGGAAGAGAAAGGGCAGAATCAGGAGTCACCAGCCAGACACAGAGGAAGCAAGATGACAAGGCAGAACTGAGAAAAGGTACCAAGCCACGGGGCTAAACATGAATAAGAATTATGGGTTAATTTAAGTGTAAGAGCTAGTCAGTAATAAGCCTGAGCTAATGGCCATACAGTTCATAACTAATATAAGCCTCTGTGTGTTTATTTGGGTCTGAGTGGCTGTGGACCAGGTGAGACCCAGAAAAACTTCCAACTACATTTGGTGCCCAACATCACCTCTGAAAATAAGATAGTGAAACATTTCAGATTTAATTTTTAAGAAAAGGCATTGCTGTGCAAGGCAGAGAATGGATCAGTTGGCTCCCTTCACATTAAAATATGAGTGTTAACATCCAGCCACACCAGATCTTTGAAAATTTCCCTTATTCTTGGCTCTATCCTTAAGAAGATGTTATTTCATTTACCTTCATAAATCACACAAGGAAAATACAGTCAAGCAAAAGGCTTGCATTATGGACTCATTCAATTAGAAATTCTGGAGGGCATGATTGCTTTAGGCCTGGAAGTGGAACAGCATCTCAGTAGAAATTAAAAACATAAAGGAATGTGTTCAGGTAATTGCTTATTAAATTTTCAAACCCCAATGACAATAACAAGTTTAAATTGATTGCTCAATATGTTTAAACTAGATGATGCGGAATATATAACCAGGCTGCACCAGCGAGGCCAAAAGTAAACCTTATTGAATAGTTAAGTACAGCAATATCTTCTTGCCTCTGGGACTTGGAAAGAATTCAATAAGGCTAGGCTGTGATCGTGCAAATTAAATTGTTACTAGCAAGTACAACTCTCCCTGGTTTGTAGTGACCCTAGCTCACGGGGTTTCACATCAGCTTTGGGCCTAAACCAGGGGAAGCAAAGGTACTATTCCTGCTTCTAGAGTACACCCAGTGTCAGGAGGGATTTTACCTCAGGAATACCCCTGTTTTCCCACTTGTTAAACCTCACTACTCATGTAAGTACTAGAAATCAACCTCAGCTTCATTGTGTAATGAAGTCTTCTGATCTTGGAAAGTCTAATCGGGCACACATATTGCCTTCAGAGGAGCTGTGAGATATTATCAGAATTCCTTCCATAAATACACCACTTAGTTGGAATTTGGGGAATTCCTATATCAACTAAAATGCAAAATGCTCCACTTAACTAGTACTTTTAAAATTAAGTCTTCCCGTTTTTATTATGGATTCTATATACACTGTAGTCTGTAAATGATGAAAAAAATTGATGTTTAAAGTTTTAACTTGCACTCTTCTAGAAATTAAACAAATAGAAAACCTCTTATATTGCTTCTCACTGTATCTGTTCAGGCCTTACAGTATTCAATAGTGTATGGAGTTGACATGTGAGGACTTTTGATCATTGTAAACAATGTATTATAGTACCTACTCACTTGAATCTAGATTATAAAGCTGGGAAGTAAAAAAAAATGTATTGTCAACACAAGTCAAAATAAGAGCTGATAAATATGAAAATTAAGTTTCCCGAAGCATTAGCTCTCTTGGTTAACCTGGGACTTAGTACTGTATATTTTTTCTCATTTATTTTTATACCTGGGAGAGAGACTGGAAATTTAACTGTGATATATGGGGAAGGACTGCTCTGTATATAGTCTCTGTGATGGGGAAGTTTACTGTGCACTGCCAGAGACTCTTAAAAACTGAACAGTGCAAACACATCACAGGGAAAAGGAATGAGGGTGGGACTGGAGAACAGTTATTCGGAGGAAGGGACAACAGAAAAGAAAGAACTGTTCCAAATTGGAGAACCGCCCTACAAACAGAACTTTCAGAGGGTTTTAAATCAAAACTGGATTTGCTGTAATCTTCTTTCATAATTTCAGAACCTGACTACAAATGAGCTTTAAGTAAAATTCTTAAGCAAATTCTCTTGGTAAGAAGCTTCATTCTTTACTACATTTCTTGCAGACTTTTGGGAGTATTTAATAGTCATCAGTGATTTCATTGGGCTTTTATTTACCCATACACCCATTCTGGCATTTGCCTGTCATAACCATCATATGTTGGTTAGATGATCTTATTGTGCTGTGATAATAAACAACTTCCAAAAATAAGTGATAAAGTTGCAAAGTTTGTTTCTTTCAGGGGCATAGGTCAGCTGGTACTCTGTACTCTGGAAGCCATGCCATTTACACAGTATCTATCTGGACTCTGCCTCTTAAAATGAAACAAAACAAAACAACAACAACAACAACAACAACAACAACAACAACAGCAAAACACTTCTCTTCATACTTCACTGACCACAGCTTGCATAGGATCATGTCAGAATAACAGAGAGATGTTGAGTATTAACACATGTGTTCTGTAAGGTCAGAAATATTTGGTGGAGTAGAGAATTAACTATCCCAACTGGTATTTTACTGAAGGCATTGGGATAAATATCTGCCTTGAATGGCTTATGACTCACAGCAGGTGATGAAAAGAACATATATGAAAATAATAATGTAAGTAATGTAATGAAAGTACTAAAATTGAAACATCTTGAAGTCCCCAGGAGAATGTGGTACAATGAGGTAATTAATGGTTTGAACATTATGTCCCTGCTACTTAATAGTTGCATAACAATGTGCATAAGAGACTTACTCATAGAGGTGGCTCAATTTCTTCATTCCAAATAATGGGATGACTGATAATGCTTTCCTAGTATCTCTTCAGTCATATTTATGCAAGATCATGTGTACAATGTTCTTAAATAATGTATTTTTCAGTATTAATGAGAGCAAACTTGATTCATAGACGGATCAGTAAGGCTCTTGGGTGACAATGATTTTTCAGGATAAGGTGAGTTGACTTTGCTGAATGTATTTTGCAAATAAGAACCAAGAGGAAAGAAAGTAAATAGAAGCTAAGAGGCCCATTGTGACTATAAAGTGTTGGTGAGGAAGGAGAAGACCTGGTGATGGGGTCAGGGTGATTGTGGAAAGCCCCTCTCTTATGGCAAGCCAGGACCCCAATGGAAGATTTTATGCATGATATTTCAGAGTAGAGTACAGAAAAATCAATTTGACCAGAAGTGTGTGAAGCATGGGAAAGCCACAGTGCAAAGTGCGAGATATCTGTGTAACAAGAGGAAACGGCAGTAGAAAGAACAGAAGAACTATAAGGTGTTTTGCCCGGTGGGAAAACATACAATCTATTTAAGTGTGGTTAGCTGGTTGTAAGATAATGATAAGGAGAGATGCAAAGGGAAAGAGTTGTAAGGACCCAACTATCTAGTGCTGTGTGCTTCAGTACTTAGATACAACGCAGCATGCTAAAGCTAACTGATTGATCAACTAGATTTCCTGACCTTAGTTGACATATTACAGCTCCGAATAGTACCCCGATGTAATTTTCCTTGTGCCTTGATGCTATTCAAAAAGTGTAATGGAACTCATTAAATTAAGTATGTTGATTTGTATATTCCCTGGAGAAAATGCCAAATAAGAGTCCATCCAATAAATATAAGAAAAACTATGTAAGAAATAATAACTAATGCAGCCAGTGAAGCCCATCATCTGGTGAAGAACCAATGTGAACTCAGTCACAACAGCAGCGATTACTCCATGGCTGTGAATATAACAATGACCGGGGTCACTAACAGGCAGTTGAGCTATTGCCTGCTGCTGGCAGCTGCATTTAAAGCTGCTTTATATTAGAATGTAGATGTACAACATTTAAAGTTTAGAGTTTAAACACAGATCCGTGGAACATTTCAATGGCAGACCAACCTGTGTCCTCATAGGATGTCTTTCAATTGAATTACAGATTAGCTTAGGGTATAAACTGTGCTAGAGTCTACCTTGTTTGGTGGGACTGAAGACAAGACAAAGTCTAGATACTGTTTCTAGAAAACTCTTGATGGTTGAACTGATGTATGTCTAAGTAAACATGAAAGAAAAAGGCACACTTTTTTTTTTTTTTAAGTCTTATCCCTATGGAAAGAGAAGGCTCTTGTTCCAGGGTTGGGATGAGCATTGTGAGCATACTATTTAAGAGCCCTAAATAGATTTTCTTGGTGAGAGAAACAGGTTTGCATCTGTCTATTTGGTTTCTTGTTGATAAAGGAAGCTCTCCTCAGGTTTTTCGTTTGTTTGTTTGTTTTACCTTTGACCTTTGCAGCTGACAGACTGAGGTCCAGTTTGCTGTCTCTGCTTGTTAAGATTAGTGTAAGTAGGCCGGGCGGTGGTGGCGCATGCCTTTAATCCCAGCACTCGGGAGGCAGAGCCAGGCAGATCTCTGTGAGTTCGAGGCCAGCCTGGGCTACCAAGTGAGTTCCAGGAAAGGCGCAAAGCTACACAGAGAAACCCTGTCTCGAAAAACCAAAAAAAAAAAAAAAAAAAAAAAAAAAAGATTAGTGTAAGTAGTCCAGGGAAACAGTCTGATTGATTCCTCTATGAAGGGTGAGTGTATACACATAACTGAAAATTCCTATGGTTTGGAGAGTATCTACATGTGTCTAAAAGCATGGGCTCTTCAACTAGGGAACAGTTGATTATTCCTCAGCATTTACTGGATTTCTGAGCTTTTTTTGCTGCTTAAGCTTATATTGCTTTCTTTTTGCTTACAAATGTGTTTTATATTCTCCATTAAACATCAGGGGTTGTTTTGCTCTCTTCTCTTTGCTTTGATGTATGGTCCTGAAAAACAACGATAAATAGTGTTCCCTCATCTCACAGACCTCTGTATTGTCATGATTTTCTGTTCTTTAAAAAGGAAGTCAATTCGTTTTCAATGATCTAACTCGACCTTGATTTCTTTCTCCTGTTGGTACATATGTCAGAATCTGAGCTGTCTTCTCCAACAGTGTCCTGATGTCCTTAGGGGCACATATTTAATTTTCCACCCTGCTTCAGGCTCTAGTTTCTACATCCATTTTAAATGAAGTGAGCTGCTGTAGTTTTTGTGATATTGTGCTCATTCATTTAGTATAGTCTGTCTTTGTTAAAGTACCTGAGGCAACATGCATTAAGCTTTTGGGAACACTTTTTTGGTATAGTCCTCTTTCAGTGTTTATTGCCTAACGTAGTCCATTCTCATTCTTTCTCATTCTATCTGTCTGTCTCAGAAGAGTTCCCTATATCCAGGTGACCTTGAACTTTACATCTCTTTATCTCCACTTCTCAAGTGCTGGGGTTCTAGGATATGCCACTATGACAAGTTTATGGGATGCTGAGAATTGAACCCAGAACTTCATGCATCCTAGGTAAGCAGGTTATCACTTGAGCTACATCCATAGCCCCTGATACCTTTTAAATGCTGATACCATATAAGCAAGCACAGACATGAGAACACATCTAGAGAACAAGTGAATAGGTGTAGAAAAATGAGTGATGTTCTTAAACCATTTAAAGTGCACAGTGTTGTGAGGTGCCTGTCATTTCCCAGCTGTGAATGGAAGCTTATGGGTTATTAGCCATACTGTGGCCAGACGTGCTGTTGTTTTGCAGTTTAGCTTTCTGCCAAGCATTGAGTCTGGGCATGTTTTCTCTAGTTCTTCAAAAGGAAGAAAGGCCCTTATGGTCCCTACTATTTGTCTTGCTGCATGAATTTGTATGACTGGAATGACTTCCTTCCTTCCTTCCTTCCTTCCTTCCTTCCTTCCTTCCTTCCTTCCTTCCTTCTTTTCTTTCTTTCTTTCTTTCTTTCTTTCTTTCTTTCTTTCTTTCTTTCTTTCTTTCTTTCATGGGTGTTTGTTGTTTTGAGATTAAAATATAATTACATAATTTCCTCTTTTTGTTTCTCCCTCCAGTTCCCCCATATATCCCTCCTTGCTTGCTTTCAAATTCATGGCCTTTTTCATTAGTTTTTTTTTTTTTTGTGTGTGTGTGTGTGTGTGTATGAATTATTTGGATCTTTCATATGAAGACTATTATTTAAAAAGCCTATGTAGTGGAAAGCTGTAACCCTATCTACTTGAGAGGATGAGTCAGAGGGATCATAATTTCAAGGCCACTCTTGGTAACTTACTGAGATCTTGTCTCATACTAAAAAAGTAAGAAGGAGGTCATAGTTCACTGATACAGGTCTAGCCAGACATGTTCCAGGCCCTAGGTTCAGTTCCCAGAAACACAAGAACAAAGAAAATAAAAACCTACAATATAAATAAAGGACAGAAAATATGACCACAAGAACATTTCTGTGGTGCCTCAGTCAATGGCAGAGGGCAGGGAAAGGCCAGAGCTAAGTTTTCCAGGAGAGTTCATAAAGGGGTTCCTTGGCAATCTCAGAGTTCAACTTCATTTCCAAGCACACCAAGGAAAGCAGACGAATCATTTTGTATTTCCATGACTTTGTTTGAAGTTTAATTGTGTGGTGTATACCAGTTTCAACTGATTATATGTAAGAGCAAAACTACCAAAGGAACCAGGAGGCTCCAGCTACAAGATGGCACAGTCTCTCAATAGCATCCTTCCAGAAATGATACACATTGCAAATGCAACTGTATGTCTTTGTAATATGCAGTAATTGACCTATCAGATGGTACCTGAAGTCTTTATGAGAAAGTGGTAGTGCCCCCATCAATGTTCCCTTTGTTACCGGGACTCTTCCCTTCCTCAACTGAGAAATTAAAAGAAGAAAGAGATTAAACAAAACAAGGCTTTGCTGCAATGCTCATAAATTGTCATTTTAAGGTGTCTGTCCTTTAGGTTAAAGTCCAGAAAGGAGTTTGTTCCTTCTACCTGTAAGTGTGACATATTCTATCAAATTTCTTTCTTTTTGCCTATACTTCTCTGACCTGTTTTTTTCTTTCTTTTTTCCCCCCAAAAAAAACATTTTTACAAGTGAAATTTTGGTCCCAATTTGTAAAGCAATTGTACAAGTATCCTCTGACATCCATCATTTCTCTGAGAGAAGTAACATGGATAAGTACTTGAGGTGAAACACCAATTAGAGTGGAAATTGCTTAGTGGTAGAACTACCTTTCTCCTGGGTTCTTCCTGAGTCTGCATGCTGGATGCAGAGACAGGTGAGCTTTGCATGTTTTTCCTTATTATGAAAAATGTTTTATTAACATGAGTATAAGTCTTAAGACACCAGCCCAAAATAAGTACTGTATGTATTCCTAAGCAAAAATAAATTGTATACTTTGGTATTGATTGGCTTTATTCTTTTCTGATACAGTGACAGAAGTCTGCTGTCTGCAAACAGGCTGGGGGATGGCAGATATGGTAAGCAGGGCTCACCCACAGGAGGGTCTGGTAAAGCGGGGAGGAAATAAAAGCAGGATAGAGTAACCTCACCTCCAGAAGGATGGCAGATATGGGTAGCTTCTTCCATCCTCCCAACAAGGTAGTTTGTTCTACTGAGTTCCATTACTTTTCTTCACTGTCCTCAATATGCTAACATGACCACCGCATCAGAAAGCAACCCCGTCTTGAACACTGCCCCCCCATCCCACATCCGTCCATGTGCTATTGTATGGCCAGTCTGTTTCTCTCACCCAGAGATGAAAACATAACCTTCAGATCCACACAGGGGGTAGTTGGGCTTCCCAATAGGCATAAAAAGAAGTTGATTCTCTAGAAGTCCCAGTGGCCTATAATTTCAAGATGGCAGCATGTGGTTAAATTAGCTCTTGCTTGGGTTAGAAACAGAATGAGAAAACTTCACCCCAGGAGTCACAAAGCTCTCATATGCCATCACAGGGTCCCTCATTGCAGGCAGCAGCAGGAGGGTCACCACATGCCAGGTCCTCCATGAGGAGACGGCAGTCAGAAACAAATGGAGAGAAAAATAGAAAGGCTGTTGCATTTGGGAACACATTATACAGCTATCGCTCTTCAGTGTGGACTTGGATTGGCTTTTTCCATGATCTGCTCTTCAATACTATTTTGCATTCTAAAATATATTTCTACTAGTTTTGTTTGAAAAGCTCCATGCTTTAGGCTTCATATTAATTTCTGTCTGTAGTAGACAGAGGGCCGGAAATACCTGCTCTGTATCCTGAATGGCCCCATCTGTCCAAGCTTGGCAGGTCTGATACCATATTTCTGCTTTGTTATGACCCCACAGGAGGGGGTGGCTAGTGAACCGCAGATAAGCAGATAGGAGCTGACCACACAGAGGTCCAGCTCTTTCAGTTAGAAGTCACTATGTGTTTATTTCTTCTCGCTGTTCATGGTTGTTCTTTTCTCAGTCTGGCAAGAAGAAACTATTTCTTGCGTCTATTTGGGACCGTTAGGATGTGAAATCAGACTCCCCTGAGGAGGGATCAGACACAGCAGACAGTGTGAACTGTAAGCCCCACCACAGGCTTAGACAGAAAGAGATCAAATATCTTTGACATATGGTGGGAGGATTTTCTGGTCCTGATATTAGAAGTGTTAGCAAGGGGCGGGGGTGGGGTGGGGTGGTGGTCCTGGTAGGAAAGAGGAGACAGATTCGGGAAAGCGTTGCTCACAGATAATTTGCCATGCATGTTTCTGAGCTTCAAATTTTCTTTTATGAAGTGCATTCAAAATAAAATGGTATTTGATTTAGATCCATGGGAGAAGAGAAAAATAATGTCAGAAATTATGATAGCAATTTTGTTGTACATTTTAAAACGTAGAGATAAAGTGAAAAATGAGGAAAAGGAAAACCAAATAGATTAACTGGAAAATGTGCCCTGTGGATGGCATGGGCTGCCACTGTGCACCTGCGAATCGGAGGAGACTGCCTGAGTGTGTGTTAGCAACCCTAATGAGCAGATTTGAAGATGCTCAAAGCACACGATGTTCACATGATAACTTATGACTCAGCTGCCTCAATTAGGCACAAAGAGAGTGGCAGCTAATACCAGCATGACCACACTAGGACAAAGTCTATACTGGCTCATTCTGCTGAGTGTGCCTGCACAATTGTCAAGGAATTTCACAGTTGTTACAAAGTCTCTCCCACCTCCCACCACATACATGCATTTTTGTTGTTGTTGTGGCTTGGTTTCTTGATTATACTTTTAGAAGAAATACACGAAAGTAAAGGTTTAAGATTCACCCCCCCACACACACAAGTTTTTATTTTTTTAATTTTTTAAATTCTTAACACATGTAGAGACAATGAGGTAAATCTACGAATCTGGAAAGTTATTTTTCAAACTAAGTAATTGCACATGATTAAATGTCACCATTTTTCTAAATACAAGTATCTCACTAAAATTTATAAGAAGTGGTTATTAGAATATACGTAGTGCATTGCAATTACTCATTTGTCAAAGCAAGGCAGTGAATGCCTTATAATAATAAGTTATGGATAACTTTTCTCAAGCTAGGCCTGTGCTTTTGTTGATGACAGTAGCAAATCTTTCCCATTGTTTTCAGTTCTATAGAATTTTTAGCCTTTAATTAAACTAAATTTTTTTTCCTCAATCTCCTTCTTGGTAAACTTACATAATGAATTATAGCTCTTTTCCCTTCTTTTTTTGTGGGGGTGGGGTGGGTGTTTAAACTCAATGGTTTCAAACTTGGGCTTTAAAAAAACAATTAATTTGTCTATTGTAATAAACTGTACTCATTTCATGCCTTCTTTCATCAAAATCACCTATATTAGTGAGGAAACAGAATCATCTTTCAACATAACACAGCCTCAAAATGACAATTGGACCATTTTCTAGGTTTGACCCTTCCAAGGGTCACAGCCTGTATGGTGCTCCAGAGTGATATTTAAGAGATTTAATAGCCAATTCAGCAAAAGGCCCAACCAATCAGAACTGAAAAACAGCCACTAGTGCTGAAGCTGTTGGGTCCCAGATGCAGCAGGCATTAACCCTTGAATGACTGCAATGACTGTAGTATGCAAACCTCTTAAAGAGGTCCAGGCTAGCAAGCTGTGGCTATTTCTCAATCTCTAGTCTTGCATTATTTCAAAATTTAAATGGCCTTAGAGGGTCTGAATATGTGTCAGCTGTATGTCATCTCTTGAGAGATCTATTCTTTCTTCTTGTAGGGGGCCACAGTTCATGAGCAGTTCAGTACTTTGTCTTCCTAGTGTGATTTTTGGAGCAATTTAGCATCATAATACCACTTGGAACTTCTTAAATAGACCTAATCTGGGCCCTACCCAAGACCCTCAAAAATCCAAATCTGCATTTTAACAGGATCTCTGGGTGATACCTGTGTAACTGAAATTTGAAAAGACTGGATAGCACCTACATTCTGTCTGGCCAAGGAAACTCTTATACAGGAGTTTCATTAGTTTTTAGTTCAGACCACAGATCAAGAAACACTAGAAATAATCAAGACTAAGCTTTGTCTTATAATAATCTATTTTAATCAATTTGGTGTGGTATTCAGGCAATAGCACCATCCTTTAAAACCACACTTGGAGATAATTTTATGCATATAAGGTAAAGGATAATTTACATCTCCATATGTTGTAATCAGAATAAGTATAATTTTTTTTTCTCCTTACAAGTAGGTAGAACCACCTGGAAGCTATGTATCAAGAAAGTTGTGTAGCAGGCAGGACTCCTGTGAACAGGCATTTATAAGTTGTGGTTTTATGCCAATTTTTTAAAACCACAAAAGCTTATGAAATTCATAGAAGGAATCTGCTATCATTTTAGTTAGCCTGACAGTGTCAGTAATGAATGGTTTCTTTCATAAAGTGTAACTGACCTATGTCATCATAGGTCACGACTTTCATCATGTGCCACTAGATTCCATTCATTCATTCTTCACTCATTAATTTAATGTTTTATTCAATACATGCACACCTGTCAACTTTAACATGACTGGCAAGAAGGACCTGATTCAATGTCTACAATCAGTTCTTTACTCTGCTGTCTTCCATATTGAGAAAGAAATGTGACCAATTTCTTTTCTGGTCAAGCTGAAAAGTAGGCACCACAAATTATGTCATAGTGTGTATATATCCCTTAATAACAGAGAGATGATTGTATATTAAAGTGAAATTTTAATGTACCATAGACTTTGTCCTGTTCGCCTAAGTATTTCTCTGTCAGCTTTGAGATGAGATAGAGATAAAATTTATCCATCAGGCTGTTGGTCACACTCTATACTTCTCATCTGCTGGAACCTTTCACTATCTTCAGGGGAAGAAAAAAAAGGAATGTGTTTTTGCCAAGACTAAAGAATTATCAAACCAAGCCACTCACCGCAGATATGAATTCACCTCAGAATATGAAGCTCAAAGAGGGAGCAGCCTTGCATTTGCGTATGGTGTTTAACTCTCCAAATTTCTTTCATGTGTGCCTTCTGAATACTTTTAATAGGAGTCTAAAGTATGGGTTGAATTTTGAGAAATTCAGAAAAATCAACCAAGAAATGTTTCTGACTCTCATGGATCTTAGAGTTGAGAGCACTTCTATTAAAACTTCAGTACATTATATTGTCATTAAACCTTTCTTTGTCTTTATTTCATCCAGGCTACAGATTTGAAAACAAAGATTGTCTTATCAAGTCGCATATCTGAGTTGGTGCTCAGTTCCTTGAAGTTATGAAGACCATTTCTTTTCCATAAAGATGCAGTTGTAATTGGTCTCAATATGGGATTAATTCGTCCTGATAACAGCTTCTCATATGGACTATGGATTCTGTCTCTTAATATACAAAAATCAATAGGAAATCAATGAAAAGGAAAAGTCCAGCAACTCTATTTACTCAAGGAACATCTAAGCCCCTTTCTCAGATTCATAAAATGACTCTCAAACACCAAAAATTCCTGTGGGAGTGACTGTATGATTAACTCATCCAGCCTGTCTTTTCTTGTCCTATACCAACACGGCATTGTTATTGATTAAACACTGATTCCCACAAAAGGTATGAACCCTTACTTTACCAAGGCCACTGAAGTGATTCATAACTATATAATTAAATTTCAACCTTAAAATATCTTTAAAGGGTTGCTTGATAAGTTTCCATTTTGCATATTTAAAAAGTTGCATATTAAAAAGCTACACATTCCCAGATACTCTTCTATGACATAACTGGTGTTCAACTTTTATTGTTGTATAAGAATCGGTGGACTAACCTTCATTCAAGAAATTGTCAGTATGGATATTTAGCCTGCAAGTCTTTCTATCCCTTTATTTTGCAGAAGAAATGTAAGAACTATTGCCTGGTTCTACACAGGAATGTACAGAGTAAAATGATATGCATTTGTGGAAACAAACTTACATAAAAAGTCTATCAGCTTTTTTTTTTTTTTTTTTTTTTTTTAGAAAAAAGAATACCCACATAGGGTAAATATCAGCTGTATGGAGCAGAATGTACATAGAAACAGGGTGGTAGGATATGGGTCTTCAGTCCCAGTACCCTCCTTTACTGGTTTTGTTACCTAGAAGCAAATTATTTCCCACATGGGCCTCCATAAGAATGCATTAAAATGCATGTGAACATACTTCATAAATGTCAAAACCCTATGTATCCTAAGACTTGGGGGAACTGTTGTATGGCAAGTAACTTGAATATGTACTTTAGGGTTCTTTGCAAGCACACTAAACCTCCACTCTAAAACCTGGAAATAAGGGATCTCTTTAGCATCTCCTTCCCTTAGTAAGCAGTCTCACTGATTTTAAATCCCAAATCTCCCAATTTGCTAGTTCTTTTCATAAGCACTATGAGTGCCTATTTCAACCTACTACCTTCTTCTACACAGACTACAGCATTAGATTCCTAGGTACTGCCCCCATCACTTGTTTCACATTATTCAGGCTTCATATTATAGCCAGAGCAACTTTTCCAAAGAGAATTGTTTATACGACTCATCTTAGAACATCACTCAAGATGTTCGAGGTACACATCACCTATGAGCTCTGCAGGGTACCATTCCTGCCCATGATGCTCTACTGTCATTTAGATTCCTTGACAGTCTCATCCCTCAGCATTGAAAATACCTCACTTATCATAAACCTTTAGCTGTGTACTCTTATGCTTGGAATATTCATCTTGCCCACTCTTGTTGGTTAACTCTTCCATCTTGAAACCCCACTTCAAAGTTCCACACTAGCCTCAGAACTATCCTTTCTAAAGTGGCAAAGCTGCATCTTGACTTCTCATTCCCTTTGCTTCACAGCTCTACATCTCCATTTGAGAGCTTTGGAATTGGCGTCCGTTTGGTGCTTTTCGCTTACCTTTGCATTCCCTTTCAAGGTGACTAACTGCTTAAATAAATGCTTCTTGGCTAACCGAATGTATAAATAAATGTAATGGATGTACAATCCTCTTTTTAAAGAGTTTTTGGTATATTAACGAAGAAAGCTCGCGTGTAAATAAATGCTCAGACTTCAATAGTAAAATAACAGAAGGTAACATTTCTTTCATATTTACTGTGTTTGTGGCATTGTGCTGCACAAGCCCTTCAGAGCTATTTTATTTCATTCTTGCAACTAATCTTAGACACAGCTATTATCATGATTATCACTGACTAATATCTTTGTCTACTTTCTGTTGCTATAACAAAATATTGGAAGCTATGTTTTATAAACAAAAGAGGTTTCCTTAGCTTACAGTTTTGGAAGTTGGAATGGAAAGACTGAGCTTCTCTGCTGGTTTAGCCTCAAGAGAGCCTTCTGCCTATTTCACAGTATGAGGAGTGACATCCTAGTAAGAATGTTTAGAAGAAGGGGGCAGTCACATGGAAAGTCAGGAAACAAAAGGAACACCGGAGCTGGGGCTGCTATGTCATTCTCATGGGAACTAATTAAAATCTTGACATACATTAATCTCTTCTAGTGGTGGTTCCCCAACTGACCTGACCCCTGCCTCTCAAAGCTTACACCACCTTGACGTTATCACATTGAGGAGTAAGTATCCAACACATGAAACTGTAGGGTGCTACTCAAACACTTTCCTCACCATAGCAGTAGGACAATCCTCCTGTTTAGTGGCATCAGTGATCTGTCCAAGGTCACACAGTCAGTCAGATGGGCTATATTGGATATTTATTGGAAGGATACCGAATCATTCACAGACTGAATAGAAGGCTAGAGAAGAATACCAGTGGCATAGCTAAGACATAGTTGACAGTAGAGAGATGACAGCCGAGTTCAGGCCACAGGAAGATTGTTTCAGTGACAAACTTGGAAGTTGTCTGTCTCTCTAGCTGGCTTCTGCACTCCTGCTTTGGTTGTATGTTGTATGATATTTTGTTTGTGTTCTGACAAATAAAGTTTGCCTGGAGATCAGAGAGTCCAGGCCGTGGTGGCATACACCTTCAATCCCAGCACTTGGGAGGAGGAAGCAGGAAGATCAGGAGTTCAAGGCCACCCTGGGCTACACAAGATTGAACCAGTCTAAAAGAGAAATATAGCCAGGCGGCAGTGATGCATGCCTTTAATCCCAGCACTAGGGAGGTGGAGACAGGATCTTGCCCCCATTCAGTCTGAGGACCCATAGAGACAGGGTCCCCCCATTTGGTCTGAGATTTTGTAGAGGTAAGAAGTCTCTAGTGGCTGGCTGCTCTGCTTCTCTGATCTTTCAGCTTTACTCTGACAATTGACTCCAGTATTTATTGATTAAAACTAACTAGGGTCATGCTTCAGCTGTAAATCATTGTAGCATACTCTCCGTGTTCTAAGCCCTGAAAAAGAGCATCTCATTGGTTGATTCCAGGTCTTATGTCTATGCCCAGCTGCCAGGGATGAGTAGGATGAGTCAGGATCCTTTCTCCTGCCAAGATTCTAAAGTGGAACATCACCCCAGACTGAAGAGGAGGTTTTAAAACCAGCATCCCAATTTTGACACACACTCAGAACTTTGGGGTGTTTCTGTCTCTTGACATTGCTAGTGTGTATGGACACATGGAGTGTTGTGGTGCCAACATGCAGACACTTGGTGTGGCAAACAAGCCATGTCTCACGTGTGCTGCTCTTCAAGCTGTTGGTAACTTCAAGGGCCTTCAGCATGACAGACTTGGGCAAGCTGATTCACAGCTAAGAAACAAACATCTGCACCTCAACAGCGTGGAAGTTTGAAGAATAATGACATGATACTGGAGTCTTTTCCATAATCCCCTGAAGGTGTGGCTGTCTTCAAGAAGACCTCCTTTATGGAAGGTCACAGCAGGGAAATATCTTGCTGAGCCTTCTAGCCAAGCGATACTTCATGAAACAATGGACCTTTAAAATAAGGTATTGTGCAAACACTTAGGCAAAGTTCTAGGGTCAGGATTATCCCAAGGGCGGTTTAATCCTAATGAAGGACAAAAAGATTTTCCTATGCTAGAATGCACAAGAGGCTCTGCCTCAAGATCTTTCCACACCTGGTTCTTAGAATGTGATACGAAGCAAATGAGCTTAAGTGATCTAATCAGGGAGCCCCAGGCATGAACACAGTTTACAAAGACTTTAATAAACAGGTTTCCCAATTGAGATATAGAAAACTGGTTTTGAGCAGAGGCCATTCTTATTTTCTTATGTGGGGGAAGTGAACTCTCCTGTCTAGTAAAACTTAGAACCCTACCCTCCAATAAGCCATCAACACCACTTGATTTTATGAATGTAGCAATACACATGGTTCTTTTCTGACGCCTGAATCATATGGTATTTGAACTTTCCCCGAAGTTTAATCTTTCTGTTTGACTGCTGTTGAAGTTTCTGGTTGTACCCAGCAAGGGCTCTCTAGGGAACCTGGCTTTTCTTCTGCCTGGACTTACCTGAATGTGCTTTCCTACTCAGTATTGGTGTCTTTGTCTTTTCTTTCTTTGGTCAGCTCCTCAGCCTGTGATGGTGCACAGCCCAGTGACTGGGAAAAGAGGAGCAAAAGAAGATGTCTATGGCTGTGATCAACAAGTCACAATAGCATTTGTCTTTCATTGGTCATCACTTTTCACCACCACACTAAGAGGCAGGTACCAAAGTGGTATCTGATACAGAGTTGAGGAAGCTGTGGACCATGGGTGGGGGACATGCTCTCCCTGATTTGCCATTTTCACCCTGGCCTTGGCATCATTTCTGAGCCAGATCAACCTACACTTGGGTTGAGGGCCAGCTCTGCATCTCTAGTGAACCTGGTTCCCATGCCTATTTGAGAGTAAGTATCCATGTGTGTTAGAGTAAAAAGGCCTCTAACTAGAAAATTAGGGACTGACTATAACTCACTCCCAAACATTGAACTCAATAATGTCCCAGCTTTTACCAGTTCTCAGAGATGAAAATAGTAATAACATTTGCATCTCAACAATTTAAGAACCTTTTTTTTTTTCTTTTCTCAAGACAGGGTTTCTCTGTATAGCCCTGGCTGTCCTGGAACTTGCTGTATAGACCAGAAGTTTAATTTTAATTTGTCTTTGTCAACTGAAACTCATTCTATCTATATACGATGCTGTTGAAAATGAAGATGGCTCTTAACTAAACTTTACACATCATTTATGTGTGCTTGGTTATTGTGAAGTATGATTTTAGGTCTATTCTGTTTTTTAAGCTATGTTTTTATATGTATGGATGTGGATTTATGTATGTATACCACATGCTATGTTTTTATATGTATGGATGTGGATTTACGTATGTATACCACATGCTATGTTTTTATGTGTATGGATGTGGATTTATGTATGTATACCGCATGCTATGTTTTTATGTGTATGGATGTGGATTTATGTATGTATACCGCATGCTATGTTTTTATGTGTATGGATGCGGATTTATGTGTGTATACCACGTGCTATGTTTTTATGTGTATGGATGTGGATTTATGTACGTATACCGCATGCTATGTTTTTATGTGTATGGGTGTGGATTTATGTATGTATACCGCATGCTATGTTTTTATGTGTATGGATGCGGATTTATGTATGTATACCGCATGCTATGTTTTTATGTGTATGGATGCGGATTTATGTATGTATACCACATGCTATGTTTTTATGTGTATAGGTGTGGATTTATGTATGTATACCACATGCTATGTTTTTATGTGTATGGGTGTGGATTTATGTATGTATACCGCATGCTGCTTTCATGTGTATGGATGTGGATTTATGTATGTATACCGCATGCATACCTGGTGCATACAGAGGCCAAAAGAGAGTGTCATCCCCTAGAACAGGAGTTACAGATGGTTGTCAGTTGACACCTGGGTGTTGGGAATCGAATGCGGGTCCTCTAAAAGCATAAGTGTTCTTCTTAACCACTGAGCCATCTCTTGATCCTCAAATTCTTTCTAACCCCTTTTTTTTTTCTTAAAGAAAAAAAAACAAAAACAAAAACTAAAGTCCCATTTCAGGTTAATTTCAAGATTGATTGTTCAGCTGTTCCATAAACTTTTTTTTTTGGACAATCTATCTCATCTGTTCTCCTAACACCTCCATACTTACAGCACATGTAAGTATGTTTATACCTGTTTATACTATGGTCATTCATCTTCATAGCCCATATGGATATGAAACAGTGCCATAGTACAGATGGCAGGAAGCTACAGGTGGGAAGAACTTGCTCTAAGGCCAACTCACATGCCCTCGACAATTTCACCAGGCCTTGTGCCCACAGCCTCCTCATGTATAAAGTGGCAACATCGGTCATTCATACCTCGGGCACCTCCCAGCACTAACATTTTATAGGCTGCAGGAAAGAAAACATTTAGTGAGCATTTTCAACTTACAAAAAGGGAACAAGCTCTTCACATGTTTAATCTTTTAATCCGCACAACAAACCTGTGGGGTTGGTATTGTTGCACCCATTTTTAATTAATGAGCAAGTATGCTCAAAGGGATTATGCTGGCTGCCCTATAGCACTGAACTAAATAGTACTGGGCTTTGATCTAAATAAAAGACAGTTGGAGCATTATGCTTTCTAGAAAACCTTGCTTGATCTTTTAGTGTGGCCTGACTTCCCACCCTAATGCTGTAATAGCATTTAGTTCGTTATATTGAAGTTAACCATATACAGTCCGATAGTCCTTCCTAATAATACAGTTTCCTCTGGGGTAGTGACCATGCATCATTCTTCCTCATATTTACAACATCAAAAATAGTGACTGGTTCATGGGAGGCATACTAAGCTTTTTAGCATGAACTAAGCTCAGTATATCCTCAGTATATCATATTAATGTCCTCTGAGATGAATATCCCGCTTCCATAGACTCTGACAATTTTATCAATCCAGTACTTCACCATCTCCTATTTCCATGTGAATCTTTAGGAATATACATGATGCCCAGTTGATTACTTTTCCTTTTAGGAAAGCAACATCTTCTCTGAGTATTTTTTTAAATTGTCTTCTTCATGTTGTTGGCAAATGCCTCTCATTTTCTCCACATAGCTCTTAACATATTTCAGAGGACTTGAATATTATATGAAGGCATTTTAATAGAGAAGCAATCTTGCTCTCTCTAGAAAGAAGGCAAATTTGGCTCCTAGAAACCCCTGCCCCACTAATCATCTCATACCTGTGGCTATCTTCACTACAGCCATGATGTTAGTGTAAATTGTTAACTTGAAAAAATAAAGTTCCTAGGAAATGGATCTCTGGGCCTGCATGTGGGGAATTATCTTGATTGTATTAATTGATGGGGGAGGACTCATCTTAATTGTGGGTGGGAACATTCCCTGGCCAGAGGAACCTGGATTGTATAAAATGAAGAAAGCAAGCTGAGAGCTAACATTCATGCATTCATGGCTCCTCTGTGACAGTTGATTATTGTGACCAGGTACTTGTAGCTCTTGCTGGCTGAATTCTCCACAATGACATTTCATGAACTGTCAAGTATAACATCAGTCGTTTCTCCCTGAAGTTGCCCTTGTCAGAATATTTTATCACGGCATAAGTAGCCAACACAGCTATGTTGTTATACCTCCTTGCTGGCATTCTCCATGTGCTTTTCTTATGGAAAAGAAGCAAACTGATATCTGGCTCCTTGAAGTAAGTTGGAGCAGGGTCTGCTGGCTAATTGTAGAGGTTGTCTGTGTGGGTCAGAGCTTCAACTACATTTCGGTGCCTTTTTTTCTCCACTTAAAGACAGGAGTTTCACAGAAAGAGAGACTGACCTTCAAGCCCAATAAGATGACCTAGCTCTGGCTGCACACATAAGCTGAGAGCTCACAATGCTTTTTTGCTGACTTCCAAACAATAAAAATACTGTTCTGCGGATTACCTTTCTACATGGTATTTTAAGTAGCAGTCACTGAACAAAAAAACACCGATAGACTTTTATAATTGGGAGAAAATAAGCCTCAGGATATCTAGAATGCAGCCATTGAAAGGGTCTTTATTTGTAGGATTATTGCCTGCTGAGAAGTCTTTTTTAGCCTTTCTAGGTAAGTTATGAAGAAGTTATATTTCTGAAAAAAATGTTCAACCTTTAACCAGAATTCTTTTGTGGTTGTTTGTTTATTTTCACCTTGAATTTTAATACATGAGTGAAAGCGATTTTTCCCCACTGTAGAATATGCTGGTGAAGAGGACCATCATACCCTCCCTCACACGTCTGTGTAGACAACCACACTCCCAGCTAATCTAAAACAGCACTTTTCTCTGAAAAAGGAAATCATGGAGAGCTTGACTCTACACTCTGTGTAGAAATGACTTTCATGATGGCCAACTGAGGCAATATGGCTTTGCAAGATGCTAAGTCCTTGGTTACTGAAGGCTCATAGAGTGCCATAGCATAGGAGGATGTGGTATTTTATAAAGGACTAAGAGTTGAATTAAGGGATGCATAACCTTCATTTAGCCAAAGGCTTTGGTAAGTCCCAGCTCCTAGGCACAAGCCTTCTAGCCTCAGCTAAATCATGCACAAGTATACAATTACCATTCAAATCTCTCCTATGCCATACTCTGTTTGCTTAATAGTATTAGGACCCTTGTCCACTGATGTTATCGGCAACATAATGGGCAATGAAGTAAGACAGATACTGAAAAGACACACTAGCAGTGATCCAATATGGTGATTTACATTTAACAACCATTTTTATTTATTTCAGTATCCTAGAATATATGTAATAATCTACTTCCCTGTCAAGACATTTGGTGCTTAATGAATAAACAACTGATATTTTATTATTAGGTTTCTATTTCCTAATTATGATCTGTAGTAATAATAATCCCCCAAGATAATAGAAACTGCTTTCTTTAAAGAGTGTCATCCTAAGTACAACACTTTTTGTGATTACTCATTTGCTCTTTTAATAAAATCATTTATTGGCTTTTGTGTAACTCAGTAATAATTAAAGTTTTTTTTGGTTTGTTTAGAAATATCAGGGGTTCAATACTGTTTTTTAGAGCCAATAATGAGACATTTTTATCCCAACTAAAACAAATATAGTAAAAGATAAATCTATGAAAGTTGGAGATATGTTGGGGATATAGCTCAGTCAATAACATGCTTGCTACTCAAATGTGAAGACCTGAATTTGATCCTCAGCACCCACATTAAAGATAGGCATGATGTTGACTTCCATATACATGTACAAGCAGGCTTAGGTACTAGTACACAAAAAGTAAAATAAATAAAAATGGAAAAATCAGTTGACATATAGGATATAGACATACTTTAATCCTCTCTAGTTAACTTCAGCCTTTCAAATTGATCAAAAATGCAAACTAGTGTGATAAGGTTTATGAACAGTACTCTGTGTTTATATTCCTGAAGACAAGATGTCATTCTGAGCCCCCTTCCCATGATAACATGGACATAGCCCAGCTTCTGTCATGGATACAAAGCACTCTAAAAAATAAGGTACCACCCACATGGACAATTCATTCACTATGTGTGGACTTCTCTGTACCCTTTACCCGGGACATCCCAAATTCTACTGTTCCAGTTGTTACCACACTAACATTCAGCAACATGATCACAGGCTATGTGTGAATCAAAGAAAGAATTTATTATTCAGCTGGTCAGTCCCTATATTGGAAGGGTTTATGGTATGTCAGAAATTCTGGCAATGGTCTCTTGTATAATTAGTTGCCCCATCCCTCAGCACTAATGGGATGGGTTTGAGGCCGTGGGGAGGTTGTTTATAAGAAATATTTCCTCCCTAGGTCCTTCATCAAAAGCTATCTTCTTGTCCGGGTAATTGTCAGGGTAATTTCTTGTCAGGTCTTTCATAGAAAAGGAAATATTAAATGCAACGTGAGAAAACCACCTTGAGTTTAATCAGTGTTCGCTGCTTTGAAAAAATTCCTCATATTATTGGAACTAGGTAGACAGAAAGGTGAGGAATGGTAGAATGTAAATAAAAATGTTCTCCTAATTCTTTTAAAAATGTACAATAAATTAATACAGTAGAATTGTGATTGGAAATTTTACATAACTGAGTTGAGTGATGTCTTTGCTAGCCCCACTGAACAAGGCAGCACTCTATTTCCCATGAGCCCCTTGCTTGCTTGCTTCCAAATCAGATTCATCTCATTCCTGGAGGCCGCTGTTTATAATGAAGTGGAAACAACCTTCTGAAGCTGATTACTTAAATCAAGCTCAAGTTCTTTAGGTCTCTTTGGTGATTCCCTTTTGATAGTAAATATAATCAGAACTTCAAAGGGTAGCTTAGGAAGAAAGAAAATTATCTGGAAATGTGTACAGTGTAAACTAGGGATGGCATCAGATATCAGTCAATTGAGATACAAAACAAAGGATTCAAAATCTCTTCTTCCTGTGTCTGATTCTAAAATAAACACACATCTCTCCCTAACAAGTTTAGACTGTTGGAAATGTCCACACTATGAACTGAGGGTTTCAGCCCCCCACCTCCTGCGTTGGTATTGCAATCTTCACAGTGACATCCTTTTCTTAACTTTTTTGCCCCTAGGTGCCTCATGTCAGTGGTCCTTTAGAAATCTCCATGGTTCTTCCTCCGCTAGTGAGGAAATTTCTACCTTTCCTCTAAGGAAGTGTCTACTTTCCTCAAGAGTACTCACTGCATAGGAGTGTCCATTGGCTCTGAGGAAAAGTCTTACATATTTTCTCCACCTACTCTTTAGCTTGTAATCTCCTTCTGTGCCCTGGATCCTGGGTAGGTAAATGTATACCTGAGAACGTTGTTGCCTCCATGAGAGCTCAGCTTTGTTTCTGTTCTGGGTCTCTTCATACAGAAAGGGGCAGTCCTGGACATCGCATAAAAACCATTCTAGTGATGCCTTACCCTTTGTGGATTTGTGATATTGTTGCAAGTAGCATAGACTTTGTAGTCCCTGTCGCTTGAGGCCTGTTTATATATGTAGTTGTGTTTGTGCTTATCTGTGGTAGGATATAGCCCTAAGAATTATTTTTATTTCTCTTTACTTTGGATTTACATTTGGTATTTTAGGACTCCCAGAACAGTCCATTGCTTATTAACTTCTGCATACAAAAAGTGTAGTTCATATAGAATTCTTCCTTCACAGGCTTTGCAATTGTAGCCACTGAACTGAAACACGTGTATTTTGCATGCCTTCTGGACCAATGTATCTACAAGTGTGATCTTCTGTTCCTGGACTGCAAGCAGGGCTTTACCTTTTGATAGTGAGATGAGGAAGTTATTTCCAAACGTATACTGGCACACTGTCTCCTCCATTTAAAAAGAGGCTATGAAAAAGAAAAGCCAGTTGAACTGACTGAAAATGAGACACTATTGGCATTCTCTGGTCTAATCACAGAATAGTGTCAGAAAGCAGTAATTCCCATTCCAGGGCCTTGAGTTTATACAGCAATGCTGTGTATGCTTTGTTATGTTGTTGTTAAGGGAGAAGCTTTCTCACACCTCAAGATCCACTTGAATTTCAAGGGCATCAAGACTGGGTTCTCAGCTCCCTTCTTCACTATTCTCAGTAACACCACATTGCTGTGGGATGTCTTTCTGTACGCTGTGAATATGTGTTGCTCTGATTGGTTGATAAATAAAACTGCATTGGCCTATGACAGGGCAGGATGGAGACAGGAGGGAAAATCAAAGAGAGACGGTGAGAGGAGAAAGGAGAGTGGGGCAGATGCTGCCAGCCGCTGCCAGGAAAAGCAAGATGTGAAAGTGCTGGTAAGCCACAAGCCATGTGGCAAAGTATAGATTTATAGAAATGGGTTAATTTAAGATGTACAAGCTAGCTAGTGAGAAGCCTGAGCCATTAGGCCATATAGTTTGAAAATAATATAAGCCTCTGTGTGATTATTTGGGACCAAGCAGCTGTGGGTCACAGATGAGAGAGATTCATCCCGACCTGAAGGACCAGGTGGGACACAGGAAACTTCCAGCTACACTACTTCCTCCCCAGGTCTACAGCTCCATAGGAAGGACTTCTGGGCCAAAGGTGTCACCTATGAGATTTGTGACACTGGGAATGCCTCTGAAATGACATATGTGCTCTCCAACTAAGAAGCAGCTCCTGATATGTGAATTAAATGCCAAAAAAGTAAATGTTATTATCACCATCAAATCCTGGGGAAGAGTGAAAATATAAAAATCAAAGCAGATTTTATTGCATTGTATCTGTGAGTTTCCTATCTGTCCAGTGGAATCAATGGTCTGTAAACCGAATCATTAAGTGTTACACCTGCACTGAATGGGTGCAGGCCTTTTTCTTCTCATTATGTAAACAATACAATATAGCAACTATTCACACAGCATTTCCATTAGGTATGATTAATTTATGATTAATCAAGGAATGATTTGAAGTAGATCTGGTGAGGTAGCTTAGCCAGTAAAGGTGCTTAAGCATAAGTCTGATGCCTGAGTTTGATCGCTAGAACCCACACTAATGGTAGAAGGAAAGATGGATTTCACAATTGTCCTTTGACCTCCCTAAGTGCTTTTAGCAGACATACCCCTTCACCCACATTCTACACACTTATACATACATTAAAAATGATAAAAAATACACAATGGAGAATGTACATAGGTTATAGGCAAATTATAAATCAGTTTATGTATGTGTTTTGAACATTGGGGATTTTGGAATCTATGGAGTTCCTGGAATCAGCCTCCTTCTGATAGCAAAGGACAACTGTCAGAACAACTGTTTATATTAATAAACAGTTCCCTTCCCTCTCTTTCAGATATATTGCCACTTACATAGTTATGGGTATCTTAAAACTCAATATGAATTTGTGCTCTCAGTTTCAATTAGCAAACTATAGAAACACCTGGAGTTTATCATTATTGCAAACATGTCACAATAAAAACAAAAAACCCAATTAGAATTAACTCAGTAGTAAGATAAATCTATTTAACATCTAAAACTATTAAGTAAAAAGCCAGGCTTTGTGTTCTATGGCTATATTAATGTAAACTAGAATGTGTAGATTAATTTATAGTGATTTGAAATCTGTCTTCTCCTGATTTTCAATATCTTGCCATCCTGAGTTTTGTAACAAGATAATAATATGATGGAAATTTATATATGTCTGGGCATGCATTCAGGCATACAAAATTCATTATTCTGTGCTAAATAAATAAAAATGGTGGGAGAATTATTCTCCAGTTTACTTTCCTGTAAACTACGAAAGCTTAGTAATGTAGTAAGTATAAAAATGCATTATTATAGGCTGTTATTAAATTTATCATTTAAGTAAGCCCAACTCTTTGTAGTGCTGTAAGTCAGACCAGCAATTTCACATTGGGATGTGCACTGCTGTTTGAAGGGGAGGAAATGGAGTTTTTCATCTGATGTTTTTCCCCCCTGCTTGCTTCTTTTTCTTTTTCTTTCTTTTTTTTCTGTTTTAGCGTTGTGTAAGTCATGTTAAGAGCACTGTCAGAAGATGATCCTTGAGACTCATTTGGGTTGCTAGCAGAAGTCGTTTTGTATAATTCTCAGATTACCTAGTATTTGAATTGAAAACATCATGTCAAGTCTCTGGATACAGACAACCTACTTTCTCTCCCATTGTCCGTGTGCGGTGTGTCTAACACAGGTGACATTGATGTGCGACTCAAAAGGAAAAGCCACAGAGCTTCATGGCTAGATGTGAGTGAAGAATTCTCCTGTCCTCTCTCCTCATCCTTAGTTCCTTAGCTTGCACACCTGTCAGGACACCCAACACAGACCTCTGAAACATTTGTGCCAGGTAATGAGAGTGAAAAAGCTTGTTCTTTCTTTTAAAAGTACGCTCCTGTCAGTCACCACCTGGAATGCGCCTGATAGTGGAAACCAAGGAGCCTTGGGCCTGGCTGGTACTTGGATGTGAGCTCACTCTTGTCCTTTATCCCTGTTCTTCATCTGCATGCTATTATCTGCAGACATCACTCGCCTTCTCGGTCCACATAGAGCCACTGCCCACTTGTCCTTTTGGCCTTAGCTACTGTAGCTGATGATTCCCCTCAAACCATTACTAGAATGTCTGATTTTATTCGCTTATTATGTGTCCCTTCCTGGATAATGTAACTTCACGAGAACAGTGAAGATATATGTCTTTGCGTTAAAGCTCAGAGCCTATCATTCCATCTGGCGTGCATTAAATGTTAGCTAATAACCTTGAGAGACTGATGAATCAGTCAATACATCCTGCACATGGGAGATTGTGCTTTGGGCCATTTGAAGTTTTTAGGGAGAGTTTCAAATGACTTAAATTGGCTGAAGAGGAATAGAAAATGCTTTGAAAATCCTTTTTATTACCCATATAATATGATACAATAGTAATATCTTATTGGTGAAATTATTAAGGCCACTCCACGTAGTTAAAAGGAGATTTATTTAATGGTATAACTTACAAATTAAGGGATAGGTAGGTCGCGGGGTCTGGGGAAGGTGTATCACAGTCCAGCGGTGTTCTCTGGAGCTCTGCTTGGTCCACCTCCACCATCCAGGGTCCCGGAACCGAGAGCGCGCCCCGCCAATCCAGGCGCCTCCCTTGGCCCCGCCTTGTAGGCGTGACAGTTGCCGAAGTCTCAATGGGGGTTGGAACTTCCAGATCAAAGCTGGAATGGCTACCCACTACAATATCTGCTTTTCCTTGTGCTCCCAAAAGGTAATAGTGACGCATAAATTAGCTTCAGGTGGGTTTCTGACTCTTCAAAGACATATGCAGGTTTTTTTTTTTTTTTTTTTTGGTATCTGTACTCTGGTCACTTTCTAAGGAGCACATTCTTTTCACCTCTGAAGCATGACAGATCTAAAGCCATGTTTTATTTATTTATTTTTTATTTTTTTATAGCTCCTAGCATTCATAATTTACAAAAATGCTTTAATATAAGATTTTTTCAGATGTTTAGGGAAAATCAGAAGGCAGAGCTTCTATTTGCATTAAGTAAGAATGAACTGTTTCTTTAAGGGAAGTAAAGTGATTGTTGATTGCATTCTTTGTATTAGTGGTTGTTAATCTCTAAAGATCATACAGGAAGGACAATAACAATCAAGGAAGTAAAACAATAATTTTGTGATTTCAGATAAAAATTTTTAACTGATCTTGTGACTTTTTTTCTTTTTAGCAACTAGCATCAAGAAGCATCAAATATTTGGGGGGAAGAAAATCACCTTATGCCATTAGTTATGTCTAAAGATTATTTAGAACCCTCAATAAGATCTCTCCAATGAGAATTGGATTCTGTTATGTCTGACCTACTTCCCAGGCCTACTGTGTAAAAATTAATAAGAGAAGCCTTGAAAACTACAAAATAGTTCAAGAGGGAATCCAGATTGGATCAAAGCTTTTCAGGGCAATACAAGCTAGCACACTGATGTACTAGCATCCAAATGACTGACCTATCAAAGATAAGTAGACACAGTGGTCAAATGTTTGTGGTATTTTCCACATTGAACTGAAGATTTAATACAATCACAAGATGCTGTGTGTGTGTGTATGTGTGTGTGTGTGTGTGTGTGTAAAGCTGAGAAATTGACTTTAAAATATATGCATAACTCCAAGGGTTGAGAATAAAGTTGTAAGGCAGTTTTAAAAAAGGAGTAATGAAGAATGAAAATTGAAAACCAATGTTTTTTTTAATTCAGGATCATGGTTTAATTCATGGTTACCAAAAAGTTGTGCCAACAGAATAATAAAGATACTACTTATTTTTATGATGACCAGATAAATAAAATAGAACATAGAACTCAGAAATGGACCCGCATTCAGCTAGTCCATTTTTTAATGAATGTAACAGAAAAATCCAGTGTACAAATAAAAGTCTTCCTCACAAAGGATGCTGGTTCAACTCACCAAAAATAAAGGAGTCTCAGTTCTTCCCGGTCACTACCGAATAACTACAGGTGAATCATGGGCCTAAAACAAGACGTGAATTTATAGAACAATATGAGAAAATATCTCTATAAAGTTTGCATGAACAAATGTTTCTTAGAACAAGTCACAAACCTAAGAGAAAAAAGTTGGTATGTTGAAATCCATTAAAATACAAAAGTTTTACTCATTAAAATAAATAATTCAGAAAATTAGTTGGCAACCTATCCACTAAAAGAATATATTTATAGAACATATTGGTCTGAAAATGATTAGTGTTCTCAGCATTAAAATACCTAAAGTTCACAGCAAAAGGAAAACTAACTCAGGAAAAATGAACAAAATATTTGAGCATGTACATTACGAAGAAATGTGTACAGATAGCTAAAACTATGGGAAAAGATTAACCTCTGTTAATCCTTGGGAAATTTGCAAACTTAAACCATGATGAAAATAACTAAAATTCAAAAGGCTAACCTTGTCCATTATTGGACAAAATCTGTGAAAAATGGACCCTCTTGTGTTATTGTTGAGTTTAAAATGACACCAAGGCTTTGCAAAATGGCCCAACAGCATTTTCTTACCTAAAACATCTACGCCTGAGTAATTTTTCCAGAGAAATAAAAGCATATCGCCACAAAACAATTGCTCTCAGGATATTTGAGCAGCTTTATTCAAAACAATCTGAAATTGGTAACAGCCCAGTTGCTCGCCACAGGGGTCTGGATAGGATAGGCTGGCTTACGCATCTAAGAAGCCACGGATCAGCAATCGAGAACAGCACAGTATTGATACAGAGGGAAAAATGGCTGACTCTCAATTTTATTGTGCCGAGAGAAAGCTCAACATAAAAATGAACATGTTTCACGGTTACATTCATGTGGAGTCCTGTTAGAAGCCATGGCAGTCTCCCTGACAAAAGAGTCGGAGCTGTGGTTGGCCTCTGCATGGAGGGGAAGAGATAGGCTGTGCAGGTCCTAGACTCCAGGAAGAAGCGTGAGGGAATCTTTTCCGGTGATAGTACCACTCTGTTTTGAAAGAAACTGTGTAACTTCCTTGTATGTACTCATCAAGACTAAGGAAACGTTCAGCTTATCATTATCGACATGCAATGGTGTACCTTATGTGAAGTAAATAATCAACATGAAGTATATGAGATTACATTTTTCAGAAGGTAAGCTTCTGGGTGCTTCACTCTGGGCTCCATGGAGTAGCTGGTGGACTTCAGCGCCTCTCTGTGTCCTTTGATTCTGTCACACTTTATAAAGGAGAATCCAGAATGTTCAGTTATCCAGGGGAGCTCTGATCTCTGTGACCTCTTCAACAAATGTTAAGAAATCCAAGTGTAGGATTCTCCTTTAGGTAAATAAAATGCTTCATGAATTTACGAACCATGAAACATATTTTTACATTGAAATTTATTAAAATGATTTTCTGTACATACTTTAGGGTTTTTAAAAAGTCCAACTGAGCCCGGCGGTGGTGACGCACGCCTTTAATCCCAGCACTCGGGAGGCAGAGGCAGGCGGATCTCTGTGAGTTCGAGGCCAGCCTGGACTACCAAGTGAGTTCCAGGAAAGGCGCAAAGCTACACAGAGAAACCCTGTCTCGAAAAACCAAAAAAAAAAAAAAAAAAAAAAAAAAAAAAAAAAAAGTCCAACTGCAGTGATTGTGAACCAATAATTGAAGAGTAGCCATTACAATATAATCCCTGATATAAATTATAAAGGCCGTGGTGTGAGTACACATACTTGAGCATGTGCTTCATGCCTATTGTGTTAAGACTCATTAAAGCTTCAATTAGTATTTTGTAATGATTAACAGAAAGGAATTCCCAGCGCAAACAACTGTTAAACAATGTGATATTTCTGATTGAAGAATCTTAGCTTTCTGACAACTCTTTAGTAAGCTCATAAACAATGTGATATTTCTGATTGAAGAATCTTAGCTTTCTGACAACTCTTTAGTAAGCTCACATGCCAGTTTGTATCTCTTAGCGATAGTTTGGGGTCCATGGACACACTAGGAATAGCTGCACTTAAGACTTCAAAGACAGGACATTTTGGTTTTAAAATGCAGGTGGTATGTCTCAGTTAAAACAAAATATACAATTAGAAATAGGAGAGCTTCATAACAAATTAATTATACTTCCTGCATTTTATGAAATAGGTACTCTTAACATTTCAAAGAAATGAAAGTAGATCTGCAGTAGGCAAGAAAAAAATAATGTATCTGTGTCCATTACTTAAAGTGGTTATGAGTTTGAAGTACTTCATTCTAGAAAACTGCTTTCAATCAGATCTGGTCAATATGCAAATATGCATTACCTTTTTGTCTGTTTGGCTTTGGGTGCCCAATTCAGAGAGATCTAGATCTTCATTGATGCTGACCAGGTGTTCTACAATGGCAGTGCATGGGCAGCTCTATACTCCCTTTGATAAAGGGCAAAATCAGGCAGATTTCATGTTCCGTTTCATATTGGATTAAAACTATGGCCATGAATTTCAGTAGAGTACCATGTTTGATCTTAATAATAACATGATTTTAAAGGTCAGCTTTAACTGTGGCCATAAAGTGTTATAAAACGTGATTTGATTGAGTTTAATTCCCATTTGATTTTTAAAAAGTAATACTTTTTTAATCACACCCAAATACATCATTTGTTATTCTTTTTTTTTCTTTTTCAAATAGTTGAGTTCTTATGAAACTTCAGTTGTATTTGTGGAATTGATGAAATGTGTATCCCATGGTTGAGCTCATTGTCACCCACAGTGGAATAGTTAAGCATAATTCAGGCACAGAGTTCTATAGTCAGGTAAGGAAAAGCACTCAGGAAGTGAGTATACACAGTGGGCCTCGAGTTTTCAAAAGAGACAACACTCCTGGTCCCTTGTCTGCAAAGCTTCTTTAAAAAAATATCAGATTATTACGTCAAAATTATTTGTTTATAATAGCAAATATTTCAATTATCTTTTCTAATCCTCCCTGTGAGGTCACACGACTTATTTATGACTTACTTACAGCTACCTTTCTCTGAATTGAAGAGCATCTATCTATGATCATTGCCATAGTTCCAATGGCCAGAAATGTGTTAAAAATAGTGTGGAAAATGTGGTCTTACTAGACAAAGGAAGCCACTAGTACACAGTGCACACAGCGGTGAAGGCTACCAGCTGGCAGATGCCACCACTGCTTTTGATGAAAATGCAGTTCTGATTCAGCCTAAGGCGCACATAGGCTGGGGGCTGTGAAATTACTCAACATCCCTCACCACGGGAAAACTGTGCTGTTTATCTCTTAAACATGTATGGGAATATCACAGCAACAGCTTGGGCTGGCAACAGGAAGTTCGTGGAAATAAATAGTCATCAGAAGGAGATGGTTTATTTCCAACTTCAGTTGTTTATTCTGTATTTTTAGTGGGGTCACAGTGCAGTTTCAAAGTTCTCTAAGAAGACAGCTGAGATTCTTAGAGAGGTTTTGTAATTTTTAAATTTCTCTTTTCATTTTGGATGAATGGGCATTTCTAGAGTCTACACAGGGCACACTAAAGGGATCTCTGGTATGTGTGCATTTGGCAGCTGAGTTATGGAAAAAATGAACATTGCTTGGTCACATTCTACTGCTGTAATGAAGCTTACAACTCCTCTGTAATCAATTATCAGTCCGAAATATATCACTCTTGTTGGCTATTTTCTCTAACTTATCTAACTGGAGATATTTTAGTGTAATTGGCTTTTATGTCTACTGTAGCTATAGAAACAATACTACCTAGATTCTATCTAGGAAAACAGTCTGTGTCCTACCCCTCTCTCCCCATTTCTTTTCATTCTACTAAGTTTGACATGGAGTGGAACGGGGCAATATAGCTACTGTTTGTGCTCCACATATATTTATTTGGGTAATCACTTTGTTCTGACTGGCATGGATTAATTTATCTTGTTTTTATCTTGAAAAGACTAGAGATTTACTATCAGGATAAGAACTAGTTTAGATAATTTCAACTGCAGAAAAAATGCAATCACTATTTTAGTGAAGGTAAAAGAGATTAAAAGTGGCTTCAGGAAAAAACAGAGCTAAACTTCATAGCAGTTGTTGATTAATAAAGGAGCGGAAAATACCAAGGAGAGTAAAGGGCGGAATTTAGGGTTCTCTACCTGATGCCATTCCAGTTCCTAAGACTGGGAACATAGGAGGTTTGCAGTGTATTTGAGAAATAGAGCTCTACTATGTAGGATGTTTTAGGATCATGTGAAAACATACATATCTTCTTCAAAGTGGAAGTCTGATTCTCTAAAGCAATTTATTCAAAAAGACAATTAAAAAAATATGAGCAACCTTTTGATGAACATTTCAGTGGTGAGTCACTGGATCACATATGTATATATGAAGATATGTATGTATATTTTATTCTTTCATTTCTTCACTTTCTTTAGCTATATATTTATATATATATATAAAATGAGGCCTATGGACCATAAAGGACAGGGAGAGTGGGGTGTGGATGAAAAATAGGCCACTCCCAGGTGATGGAGGAGAGCCATGTGTCTCTTGTCAAGACAGCAACTTTCTAATCTCTGTACTACCAAATATTTGCTTCACAGCTATGGATAATTTGACATTTCTAGGTCCATTTTATCTGTAAATTCATGTTGTGCTGTTACTCTCCGAATCCTAGCTCTATTTTCTGATTACAGGAGAGAGGAAAGAGCCGGATAAGTGGGAAAGGCTAACGAAATAGGAGACAGGCCAAGGACCCCTGAGCTGGAGCTCCAGCATGTGCTTCTATCAACTTAAAGAGAAAAACCAAAATACAACTGTGAAGTCATAACTTTGAACCACAAATGGGTTAAGGGTGGAAGGAGTCTGGAGTCAGGGTGATTGGGCTGATGGGACTGGAGATGGAAGTTGAGAGCAAGTCAGGCAGTAATTGCCTGATGTATTATTTTGCTTACATAAAGAAGCTCAAGAGTCCTTGCAGTGATTCAATTCCTTGAGGGGGCAGAGTCAACCTTGTAGATGGAAAGAAAATGCCTTACTATATTCATCCTTTATCTACTCACTTTCTATTCTTTACAATACTACCCTGTTCCAAATCATAGTTTCTTCAAGCAATTTGCAGGAGCATAATTCTGTTTGAGTAAAGTTTTTTTTTCTTTTTCTTTTTCTTTTTTTTTTTTTTTGCTATAAGGAGAAAGAATAGCTAAAACAATAGTAGCTAAAGTGTGAGCTAGAATTGCCCTGAGATTTTGAGTCCCTTGTGAAATGCGGCTGGCACACCAGCTGCTGTGGGCTCCTCTTCCTTTTCTCATTGTACACTATACTTTCATGGGACACTCTCTCCTCCCCCCACCTCCATGTCCAGCAGAATTTAGTTGCAGAGACAGCTAGCTTTAACAGAAGTTGAACTACAGTCTTTGTATGCTTACTAAAATGTCTGGATTCTATTAATAAAAGTAAAAAGAAGATAAAGATAGTAGAGACAGCTGGCAGTCTCTGTCATGAGTCAAATCCCAGTCCTCCAAAATATTCAGGGAGGGCTGGGTACTTTAAAAGTTACCGGAACCTATTAGTACCTACATCTTACTGATCAAGAATAATTCCTAGTTTAAGTTCTTTCAAGTACCATTTTTCTAAGGATATGGTTTTTAAGTCAAAATAAGTACTTAACTTTAAAAAAAGCTAAAGGAAAAAATCAACTGGTTATAAGCAGAAGACACATAGAAAAATGTTTTTCAGCATTGCTGTAGACCTTAGAGTTTAGAGCAGCTAATTCTGTGTCTAATGTTTGATTTCCAGGTTTTTGTAGATCCCAATTCTCCCCACCCAAAGGAGTTGACATGCAAGTTCCGAGCATCAAGCTCTCTTTGCCTAAACAAGATTTTATGAGCAAAGTTACTAATCGCTTCTAAGTTAAGATGTTTATTAATTTCCTAGACAATAGCCAGACTTCCTCCAGTGATGGAGAGAGACAATGGCTCCCCCACGTACTAGCTGCGTCTACTCTTGCTTAATTGTCCTGTGACTCATACCCATAAATACATACAAAAATGTTATGGAAAATGAATAAGGTGGCTCTCCGTGTTGGTGTCCTGCTGTTGTTAGTATAACACCAAATGCCTTCACCATAAGGATCAAAGGTGCTTATCTACTCACATTGCTGCATTACCTCCAATATACATTTTTAATATTAAAATTCATTTTTCAAAAAAAATGATTATTCTTTAAGAGGCCTTGCTTGGAAGGTCTTGATGTGGATTATTTTGTGTCTCATTGTTCCCGTCTGAGCTCTGGTGAGAAGTTTCGGCAGCACAGCATTTCATGTGTCCCCTGCATTTTATGGCCTGTGATGGCTGTAAAGCTGTTTAGCAGAGATTTATCTTGATTTTTCGGTGGCACTGCCTAGATACTGGAATAAACCTTAAGTTGCAAGAAGTCAAGGAAGTTGAAGAAAGAGCTAATGAAATAAATAAGATACATGTGACAAGGTCCCCAGAAGAGACTCTAGGTTTTAGGCTTTGAGGCAACCATTTTCTGGCAATTGTCTTGTTATTGGCTTTTTGTCCTGCTTCTCTATTGGGAAACTTGATGACACCCCAAGATGACCAAACTCTCTTCCCCTTGAACTAGTACAGAGACCTCATTCTGGATGATGATCTTTTGATTGCCATCTTCTACTCAGGAATTTCCCAGCATGCTTGTGGCTCTAATCCTAAATCAGTGTGCTGCCTTGCTCAGCATCGGCTTGTATTATAGCTATTGTAATGGCACAATCTTCTTTACTCCATAAAAGGTCTAAACCAATGTCAGAAAGATAGACTGTGTAGCATAAGAAAAATTCTTTCATTCGCTAAGCTATTGAAAGATACGTACAGAGGTAATCCACAATGCTCCTAAAACATTGATGAAAAAGTGATAGCAACCTTTGCTATATTCTCTCCGAACCTGATTTCAAATGGACTTACCTGATTCCAGCTAATTGCATGAGAATAAAGAATAAGCAAGGCAGTGAGAAAAAAAAAATCTTATCAGTTGTTGTAACCATTGTAAACCAGGAAATGCAATTTCCTGATTGACAAGAAAGAGCCTGTGTAAATCTAGGTGGTGGATTATATATCCTTGTCGAGGAAATGTGTTTTAGCAATCTAACTGCTGATAGCCTGAGTGTGGTCATAACACAGTGTCACTGCCTTTGAAGGCTCTGTTTGTTGAGGAGGTCAAGGAGCTTTCAGAAAGTTAAACTTGCTTTTACTAGTGTGTGTTCTTACCAAAAAATAGCTGAGCTAGTAGCTGTTCTATGGGTGCTTTCTTAATCGAGGGGAGTGTGGTGGATGGACAGAAAAGGATAGATCTAATTCATTAATGAGTTAAGGAAAATAACTGATCTAGATTCCAAAGGAAAGCTCTCAGAATGGATGAGTTCATCGCCAGCATTGGAGTGTGTGATGGGGGCCCTCAGCTCTCCTGACTGCTGGTCTAGTTTTCTGTTTATTTCTCCAGCTCTGTTACAGTTGCAAGTTCACCTCTCTAAACCTCATTTCCTGTTTGTTTAAATTGTCTCTACCAGTCTCTGAAGTGTGTCGTGAAGATTAAATGGGACAATCACAATGAGATCCCTCATGGAAGGACCCGAGAAAATGCTTCTTAGTTACCAAACACACATCTCTAATCGTGGCATTGTGTGGCTGCTGCAGTTGAATTTTTATAACTGGCATAATCAGTTATAAAACAAACATAATTGGCAATTTGAAATGCAAAGCTGCTTTCTTCTAGAGAGAATGTGGAGATTTTTTATTTTGGAAAAGTTACAGGGATGTGATTGCCAGCCCTGATCTGATGTATCCAGATTATTTTATCTAAGAAGTCATGAGAATGTCGCTGCTTCACACAAAGCATGCCAAGAGTCAGAGCATCTCTATTTGGTCGAGGACTGGGATTCTGAAAAACCATGTTGCTTTCTTAGACAGACTGTAGCATTACAAATCCCATACATTAAAAACAGTATTTTTGACTTTGTTCTGAAATATCATAAATTTATATATATAATTTACAACCCATAAGGTAGATAATGATGTTTCTGTGTTTCTAAAAATGACTTTAAACATCTCCTAAGCTGATAAACTCAACTCCATTTACTTTTCACTCTATTTTAATATGTTACTAATAAACACTGCTCCTTAGAGCGGCTTCTAAATTTCTAGAAATTTAACCAAGTGCACAAGTGCACAGTTGACTCCATTACCATTCCTTGCTCACCTGTTCATCTTGCTGATTTATATTTCATTACTTTTGTTGTTTGGGGTCTGTTTTTCATCCCATCTATGTAGCCTCGAGAGAGATTTCATAATGATTGATAACTGTTTTACTTTCATCAATGATATTGCACTACAAATCTCATTCCTTTACCAAGTTCCTCTTTGAATTAACATGTTTTGAACATACATTCTCATTAATAAATAAAGCTACTTCACTCTTTTTTTTTACTGACCTATGGAAGACCACATTGTATACATTGATATCCTTTGGCTCAGTCTCTCAGTTACTGTAGCAAATACCTGAAAAAACCAGCTCCTGATCAAAGGAAAGCGTTATTTTGTTTCACAGTTCCAGAGATTTCAGTTCATAGTTGGTGTCATCACTTTTGGTTCCTGTGACAGCATAGTACATTATATGGCAGGAAGGCTTGAGGGAGAAAGTTTGTTCCCTCGATACAGAAGCCAGAAAGAGAGGAAGGGAACCTAATGAGGTCTCAATATCTCTCTCAAGGGCATGCTCCCAGTGAACCCAACACTTCTCATTAGTTCCCATCTGTTAGTTCCACCACATTCCAACTGGGATAAGCTAAGGATTCAGCCTGATACCTGGGCTGTTAGGGTGTTTAATATACAAATCATAGCAACCTACATTCACCGTAATCCAGAAGCAAAAGCATTGATGTGTGGGCCCTTCTGGAGCTGAGAACATTTTCAGGTGTGCACCTAGGAGGAGATTAGAAACACAATTATGCTGTGTTTCACTAAACCGATTCTCAGTCCAGCCTTACCGGGTTGGTCTTCAACAGAACACAGAAGTTCACATTAAAACCCCCTTTACATTAAAACACCTTTTACTTTCCATTTTAAGTAACTGAGGGCAAACAGGAAGGTCTAGCCAGTTTATTTTACAGTTCTATTCAAAAAGAACAGACATAGCTCTGACTCTATTACTGTAAGCTTTTGTGGTTTCTGGCAACTCATACACATGGTATTAAAATGTCCTCAGAATATAAAACCGTTGACATTGAATCTGAGATAAAATATGCAAAAAAGCACTTTTAAAAATTTATCTTTGAAAATTGCAAACCTTTATATTTATCATTATGTAATAGCAGTACATTTGAAAGAGAATTTTTAAGACAATTGAACCAACTGAAGGATTATGTCTCTGCAACTTTGTGAGGAGTTCCAGAAATGGTGGTGTTTTAAGTGAAACCAAACCTTATTGGGAATTCATCAAGTACTTTGTGGGGGAAAGTGCATGTCTTTTCACTCAGTTATTGCCCACATAATTAATGATGTTTTGCTTTCGTTTGTGGCTATAATTACATTGTTACCTGAGTAAAATTGTAGTTTGTGTTCATTTGCATCGGAGATTTGGAATCTGAGCTTTCTGGAGGGAACGACCAATGACATCAAAGAAGAGAGTGTGGCTCACATGAAAGCACGGGCGCTCACAGCCCCTGTGCATTGTCAATGTCCCTTCATCTCCGTGGTGCAGGACACATACCTGGCCTTCGTTCTGTGGCCTTGCCAAGTCCTTCCTAACACATAGGACCTGCCTCTCTCCACATCATGCATCTGAAAGTGCCTTGTTCAAACCAGGTCAGTTCATTTCTAAGCATGAAAAACGTTTCTAAGGCTTTCTATTTTTAAGATCTTTTAAATTTTTATTTTTTAAAGATTATTAATAGTGTCTTCTATTTTAAAGTTTTTCTCACTTAAGTTTTGGTCCTTTACTATTCTGGCTCTCCTTTCTCCATGTCACCTGTCCATTGACCTTGTTGGCCCCCTCCAGTATTTCTGCAATGCCCCACTTTTTTAATTGTCCAACATTTAAAATATTCAGGGCAAAGGTTTTGGTCACCAGTTCTTTAAAGACCACAGGCGTAAGGAGGCCATTGGGCCCAATACGTTTTGCAGTTGTTCTGGTTGGGACATGGTTTTGACTTTGTCTGCACAAGTTCATGTTAGGAAACTTTGTCTGTCATGAGGTAGTGTTGGAAGTAGTGTGGAACATTTGGGAGATTGGTCTAGTGGGAAGTCATTGGGACAGTTAGAACATGTCCTTTAAAAGATTTATGGCCATTGCTCTACATGTAACATTCTGTCTTATAAAGAGAGCTCTTGCCTCTGACATGATCCGTTTGCCATAAACCCTTCCCAGTGTCTCAGCCAATGGGGCTGCCCAATCTTGTTGTTTCAGACTTTCAAACTAGAGGTAAATAAACCTATTTATATGTACTTCATAAAGTTTTTCAACTTGGGAAATTTTGTTATAGTCATATAAAAACAAACTAATATAATAGTCTTTACACTCATGTCTTGGCTTTCCGTAACCAATTTCTAAAACAAACTCAATACCTCATCTTCTGTCTTTAGTGGCAATGTTGAGTTCTATAATCCGAAATGACAGCCACTTTCTTACAAAAATAACCACAACTATCTCTTGCTTTTCTGTGAGCTGTCTTCAGTAAGGATATGAAACATGGTAATTCAATTGTATGCCCCAATACATCTCATTAATAATCCAAAGAATCATAATTTCAATTGAGACAGAAGTAGTACCATGTCCATCTAAAGGCACTGTAGCTGACCTTTGTTGCTTCTGGGGTTTGTGTTTGCATATTCACTTACTAAAAATTGTGTGTAGCCCTAAAATCACTGTCCTGTTGCAGTCACTCATAGGTACATGCAGAAGGAGGGCAAGTTTGAGTGACTTCACACATGTCTCCAGATCAGACAAGGCAACACTCCCTTATCATTTCAACTTTCATATTGTAACTAAATGTTCTTTATGATTTATTTAGTGGCACAATCTTTGTGTTTTTCTTGGTGATTTCACTGTATAAAATGGCCTTTACATAGAATTCTAAAGTGCTGTCTAGCGGTCCTAAGCTCGAGAAGACCATGAGCTGCCTTGTGGAGGAAATTACATGTGTTTGATTAGCTTTATTAAGTGACAAATTAGAGTACCGCTGACTATGAGCAAATATAAATGCCTATAAATGGAAATAAACAAAAGCAGGATGGAGCCAGAGAGAGGGCTCTGTGGGTAAGAGTGTTTGCTTCTATTCTGAACAACTTGAGTACAATCCCTGGGATTCATCTGGTAGATGTGGAGAACCAACTCCCTCAAATTGTTTTCTGACATCTACACATGTGCCATTGTATCTCATGCCCTTCCCAACAAAATAAACAAGTAGTAAATAAATGCTAACCATTAATAGTAAACAAGCAAAGCAAGCTTAACTTGGTTATGTGTTGATCTGTTACAGAGATGTTGTGAGCAATGACTTGAAGGAACCAAAGCTTGTATAGTCAGAAGTTTTCCTGTGTCCCACCCAGCTGGTGGTCAGCACAAATCTCTCCCACTCGTGTCTCCCAAGTAAGCACACAGAGGCTTATATTAATTGTAACTGCTCAACCATTAGCTCAGGCTAATTACTGACTAGCTCTTACACTTAAATTAACCCATAATTCTTATTTATGTTTAGCCATGTGGCTTGGTACCTTTTCTCAGTTCTGCCTTGTCATCTTGCTTCCTCTGTGTCTAACTGGTGACTCCTGACTCTGCTCTTCCTCTTCCCAGAATTCTCCTCATCTGCTTATCCCACCTATGCTTCCTGCCTGGCTACTGGCCAATCAGCATTTTATTAAACCAGTGTACAAATGCATTATCCCAGAGCAAGCTTGTATCTCCCGGGAAGAAGGTTTTAATCTTTTCTGATTCAGCATCTTAGGGAGCTTTATAGAACGTAACTACTACAGATAACAAGAATTGATTATATTCTCTAATGAGGGTGTATGCCAAATACTCACTAATATGGAAAGAGGGAAGTAATTTTGCTCTACTTCTCCCATTAGTAAAAGGTATCATTTGAAGAAAGGCAATATAAAAATATAGACATAGCTCTTTTTACGTGTTTGTGTACGTGTGTGTATGTGTGTGTGTGTGTGTGTGTGTGTGTGTGTGTATGTGTGTGTGTGTGTATGTGTGAGAGCAAGCATGCTCTTGCCACAGTGTGCAAATGGAGGTCAGAAAACAGCTTTCTGGGTGTGATTCTCATCTTCCACCTGTTTTGAGGCATAGTCTCTCTTTCTTATACACTGTATGCTGTGTGTTCCAGGCCAGCTGGCCCAGGTACTTCCTGAAAATTCTCTTATTTTTGCTTCTCTTCTCACTGAAAGCATGCTAGAATTATGGATATGTTACACCTCATCTAGTGTTTTACTTGAGTTCCCAGGTCTGAACTCAGGTCACTAGTCTTGAGTGACAGACACTTTTACTAACATCTCCACAACTCCCTACCTTGACTTTTGAGACAAGGTTTCTCATTTGCCCAGAGCTCACCAATTAGAAAAATCTGGCTGGCCAGTGAACCCTAGGGAACCTTCTATCTCTGCCTCTCTTGCGCTGAGATCAGGGTACAAGTGTCTACCACCATACACTTTTTTAAATATGGGTTCAGGGAGATTAAACTTAACTCATTACACTTATATGGCAAGCTCTTTACCTACTATTTCTCTAGCCAAGTCACCCCTGTATTGACAGTCAAATGGAATGCTGACAATTGAGAAAACAGGCGATGCACTAACAATGTGTAACCCATGATAGACCAAGAACTCTAATGGGATTAGCAAGAGAAAAAATAAGGTGGGGGTAGCTTGGAGAAATAATGAAGAGGAGGAGAAGATATTAAAGTAGATGGTGAGCAAATGTGGAGGGGGAGTGTGACCCTGTTCCATTACATGTTTGAGCTTTTAAGGGTCAGACTTAATCAAACACATTCTTGTCTCCGTGATGATTTATTTGCCTTACCAGAAGCCCCAGCCATGGAGCAAGCTGAGCATAGACTGAAACCTGTGTCATGATGCGCCGACATCAACGTCTCCTGTTCTCTCAGATGCTTGCCATTATAACTACCTGAGACAGTCCTTTAGTTCTGACTGTTTTCCATCCCTGATACATGTTGACCTTTCCAACAATACACCAGGGAGACAGAAGCTTGGGACAGAAGGAGCATTGGAAGAGGGGACATGGGTGCATAGGGGCTGAAGCATGGGTGTCTGGGTTGTTCCAGACTTCATAGGGAGAGAAAGACCCATTGGATAAGGACAGAGAAGGTACATTTGGGAGAGAATGAAGCAGTGAAGTCAGCTTGCAAAGCCTGCTGGGACAAGAGTTGCTTGGCATATAGATTCTTTCTTTTGTGCTTTCTTTCCTGACCATCACTAGGGACATGAGACCAGGAGCTTCAGACCATCTCAAGCTTGCTGTGGGCCCGAAGGAAAATGAGTTAATTTTATACGTGGTCGTATTTGCTTGTTAAGAAGAGAAGAGTCTTGGCTCTACCCTTGTCTGCCCCTCCCCCACTCTCTTTCAATCCAACTTTTATCCTATTATAGGATTTTGACAATGAAAGCATTGGAGTGCGAAACGGGCCTGTGTAAGGGTGGTCTCCTTTCATAGCTACAGCGCTGTACCCTTGAACCTAAATGGTTTCTATTAAGTTGAACTTGTGGTGTCTGCACCATATGAAATAAAGGGCCATTATGATTGTTCAGGTGTGTGAGACTCTCCCTTACAGAGAGATTGGCATAATAACTTTTTCATTAATAATTAGTTTTCACACAATGGAATGAATGTGGAGAATAAGATTTTATGTTCTCTGAATCTGAATTCTAACATCGTGGAGGATTAAGGTGGGTAGAATGGCCTTGGAAATAAATGTTCACTCTGAGAAGTTACTAAAGGGATGAGGGAACTTTTCTAAATCTGGGCCTATTACACATTTGTGAATTCCATCAGGAGCCTTTGCCCTGGAGAGGCCAGCATTCAGAAAGTGGGGACTTTAGTAAGACTGGGGAATACTTTCTATCATAGAGATGGGATGCTCCAGGGTTAGCCAGGGCGTTCAAAACCCAGGGTGTCTGCAGCTGGGGGTGGTAGGGTGGTGAAATGGTGTGGGATGGTGGTAGTGGGGTGGTGTTGGTTAAGTGAAGGTGGGGTCGTGGTAGTTGTGGTGGTGGTGGTGTGGGTGAGGGGATGGTAGGAGTGGGGGTGGTGGGAATGGTGGTGGTGGGTGAGGTAAGGGAGGAGTGGGGATGGGGTGGGGGTGGGGTAGGTGGAGTAAAGGGAGTGATAGGGGGATGTTGATGGTGGGGATGGGGGTGAGAACTCGAGCAGCTTTAACCATTCAACTTTTAGTTACTGCGAATGACTTCTAGACCGCCCCTGTAAGTTTTCTTTTTTTTTTTTTTTTCCAACCTGCTCTTTCCTGAGGCTTGATAAGAATCGTTACTCAACGTCAGAGCGGTCAAATGACTGTTGATCCCCAAAGCTCATACACAGGCAACCTGGAGGCGTCTGCGCCTGCCAGCTCGATGGGGAAGTGCTTATGAGTGTCTCATAGCTAGTTAACAGTTGGCTAAGGTTTCAAGTGGCAGCAGCAGGTGTGAAGATCAAGCAAGCCAGTAGGGACACATCGTGTGAGCGGAGAGGACCAGAGCACTAATCATGGTTGGTTTAAAAATGCCATGTAACTAGCATGGACATTGATGGGCTTCAGTGTCTGGAACTGGGTATTGTGACCTCCGTCACCATCTCCTTCTTGGCCTGATACCTGATACAAAGACAGCAGCCACCATTCCATTTTCAAGTGCCAACTAATTCCTGGAAAGAATGGACAGCTGTAGGAATTGTTTGAATGTGCATATCTGTTTTTCACTTCTCTCCTTTAGGAGAAAAGTTTGTCATACATGACACCAGATAGTGGTGTGAATGACATCACATTGTGTTTCAAGAACCTTGTTGTTAGTTTTTTCCCCTCAGAATTAAATTACTCCTTAAAAAGGAGTCTTATCTCTGAAAGCAATTCACTGAGTTTTCTCTCAATTTGGAATTTTGCCTTCTTGAACAAAAGCTGTTTTCCATATGAATCCACTTGAGATGACACTTTTTCCAAGCTTGCTGCTCTGTTCTTGATGAAGAGCCACTTGATGGGTCCCTAAATAGATTCCCAGTACAAGAGATTTCTTAGAAAATGTTGTCTTGTGCCCACCTCACTTCCTAGCCATATTGGAGACTGAACATAGGGCCCTTTGCATGTCCATGAGCAAGAACTGGCTCACACAGGCTTAGCCCAAGGCCTCCACTGCACTTTCAAATCTGAGTGGAGCCCCAGAAAGATGGGAAAAGCCTTATGTGAGCCAAATAATTTCTCATGAGAATTGAAGTGGTATTTTGTTGTAGTTCATGAAACTGTGTCAGGAGTACTCTGGGTTCATATAATAGATATAATTTATGATGTTTGACATACTTGACGTTGGCCATGAATTAATGGCAACCATGATATAATGACCTTTGTGGTGGTATGATGGCAATGATGAGAAGAATAATCTACAGTTGTTGAGTATATTCTTTGCCACATGGTAGATAACATTTTCTAATTGAATAATTGACTTTATTTCCCACAAAGGCCATGGCGGTGGTTTATATAATCTCAGTATTCCAGGCAGAAGGTCTGGTGAGGTTATGTTAGATGCCAGTGACATCATAACTAAATATCAGAGCTGGTTTTCTACTCCAAGCTGATTGCTTTCAAAGCCTGCCTCGCCCCTGCGCATGGAGTAATGGAACAATACAATGAGTATATGGGCCACACTGTCACCCATTACAGTGACAATGAATAGGTATAGTCCAGTGGAGACTGTTTCCCTTCTCAAATCGAACACTGCCTTTAAAGTAATAATGTGCAGAAGTCACCTACAGACCTTGTGAATACTGGGGATTTTGATTCTCGTTAGCTCTAGAATAAGATCTAGGATTCTGCGATTTCAGCAAGCTTGTAGCTGTAACCCATTTGTTGGGTTCAGATCAGAGTTTGAAAGTGGAGGACTTCATAGAGTACACTGTCACCTAGTCTGCATAGTGTGGTGTTCAGTGCAGGGCAGGTTCGGGTTAGAGAACTATATTGTTTGAGCAGCAAGATAATTTTGTTATTTGTACCTTTTACAGAGCAAGTCATATGGCTCCATCCCCGACGATTGGCTAAACAGCCACTCAGTTCCCAAGTGACTGAGCATGAAGGAGACGTTGTCACAGCTCTGAGAGAAATGACTTCAACCACTAGCTCTGCTGCTCCTCTCAGAGGAGAACTGGAGCTGTTCTTTATTCACGTGGCTGCTGAGGTTTTGTGTTTTGGCTGGATTTTGTTTTTGTCTTTCTGGTTTTGTTTGGGGATTCTGTATAGATTTAAGCTAGATATGCTGTTGTTTCTCTTTCTGCTAAAAGTGGAATGCAGGTACACTCATGTTTGGGATTCCAAATAAAGGAGTTTCCTGTAACTTTTCATTCTTGCTTAACAGGTTTCTATTCCAATGCCAATGTTCATTTTTATATTCTAATTGACATTTTCAGATGCTTGAGCCAAGAATTGTTCAGTAAGTATTCTTTTTATGATAAAATTCATTGCGGTTTTTCTCTGTAGTGTTTGGGAGAACCTCTCATTTGCTCAGAAAACTGCCTAGGGATGGGTAAACAAATGCTAGGTTCCTGTCTTAATGAGTTTTCTAGGAAGTATATGTAAAATTAAAACCCAATTGCAAGCAGCCTTTCCCTTCTGTGAAACAGCTTTCAAGTCACCCCTGCATCACTGTGCTTTACTCTGAACACTTGAGTTTCAGGAATTCTGTTCTCCCTGGATTGGCAGTAAGATGATGTGATTGAAAAATTCCTATCTACCACCATGTGATTAAAAAAACCAGGAGTTCTTTAAAAAATAAAGCAAAAGTTTGAATAAGTGAGACACTGAGAAGCTTTCCATTGACTATGAACCACAAGACCTCCGTTGCATGCCTCCCTCCGCTCCCCCCTCCACTCCCCCCCCCCACTTCCTGAGCTGCTATTATTTATCAAGGGTATCTTGGCAAAGCAGGAAGGTGATACCGATGAAACTTGTTGGAAAATGCCATTTTTTTTTGTTTGCTAAATTTTATAGGAATAGACCCACAGAGACAATACACAGATGAACACCTGATCCCACCCCATGCAACAACAAGGCCCACCAGCATGCATGTGCACATGTTGCTAAGACTGTCCATCACCCATTCATTAGTTTACCTTTCTACTGTGCCTCCCTCCAAGGAAATACAACAGGGACAAAGCAGTCACTTTCAGTCCCATTTTTATCTTCTCACTCCTCACAAGTTGTAAGCTTATATTCTCATGAGTAGGGAGCTGCCCACCTGGAAAGCCCGAAACCTGATTGCAGCTATCGACACATTTTATGATGGTGTTCTCAGAAAGCAAGATAAATGCTTCAGCAATGCTTTAGTATTACGTTGCGGCTGTAGAGGAGCCAAGTCAATGACTTCCATTGTTCCTGTAGCACCACTGGAACGATTGTTTTTGCTTCTGAAAGGAAACCCACTCACAAAAATTAAAGAACAACAACAAAGATCAAGTATAGTATATAGCTAACAGCTTCACTGTTTTGTGGAAAATGGTAGGTTGTATTCTGCTTCCACAAAACAGAATTCAGGATTCAAGGCTGAGCAGTTAATGACCTGCTGATGCTACTGAGTTCTTTGTGCAAGCATTGTGCAGGGGGATAGACATTCTGGTCTCTTCTTCTTGTTGATAATGGTCACCAAGAAAATAGCATCTTTTAAAATTAGTTATGCTTTTCAAAAAATATTTTGATGAATGATCACCTTATTTTGATGCATGCTTAAGTCTCAGGACATGATGAGTCAAAGCCCCAAATCAAGAGACTCTAGTCAAAAGCATACATTTGCACTGTTTCCCATGCTTCTCACATTGTCTGCGAATGACATTTTTAAGCATTTAGATATGAGTGTGAGCTCTTTGTGCTGCTAGATCTCACCATCTCACCAGCCAACTCAATCAGCAGCATAACCAAAACACAGGGTAGGAGGCAGCAGTCACCTCTACCTCAGTTCCAATTGACTGCATTCCATTGCTTTTCTGTTCCTGTGCGTGACTGCTGTATTTTAAATCGTAGCATTCACACTGAATTTTATTTTCCTGACCATTTAAAGAAATTAGCATCATGTAGTTAACATTTTCCTCACTGCCTCATATGCTCCAGAATTCCTGTTTTAGTGGGGCATATTTTCAGTGAATATTTTCAGTATGCTTTCTTTACTTGCTCATTTCCTAATTATTCAGCTATTGATTTGTCTCTGGTATGATAATTATCAAAATGATCACACTGTTGCTGGATCCTAACAGCTCCCTTGAGCAGCAGTTGAGACAGCCTGATGTCAATGACACAGACACCGGGAGTCAGTTGAAGGCAAACATCAGACTCGTTTATTCAATAATGGAGAAGGCCTTATATACCTTCCTCTTAGCACCCAAGCTGTGTCTCTATATGGTGGCATTGTGTGGTCGTCCCTCATCGGCTGGGCATAATCAGGGACTCTGACAGTGACCAGGAACTCTGATAGCACCTGTTGCTAGGCATTCAGGCAGACTCTGCCCATCAGGAACTCTGACAGTGCCTATTGCTAGGCCCTCAAGCAGATTCCAGGTTGGCTCATAAGGAAGTACATTATGTGCATACCTTGGCAACTGATTTGAGCCAATTTCCTCGACCCTATGGGCCTGTCCTACTACAATCACACTATGCATATGTCCCTTATATTATTTTTAAGATAATATTTTATTAGTTCTTTGAGATTTCATTGAGTATTTTGATCTTATTCATCTTATATTTCTCCCATTAACTTTTCCAAGACTCACTCCTACCTCTTTACCCCTCTGTACTTCATATCCTTTTTTATTTTAATAATAGTCCACTGAGTCCAATTTTTTTTGCTCATGTACTCATGTATGTGAACCCATCCACTGGAATTTGGTAGACATACCAGGGGTTACATCCTTTAAAAACTGGATCTCTCTACCCCAGAAGCCATAAATTTATCATTTAAAAACATTTATTTACATTTTTAATTTTAAAATCACACATTAAAAAATAACTTTTGTAAATAACTTAAATAGTTCAAGAGAGTATATGGATAACTGAGTATCATGGTATGTGCCTATAATCATAGCACTCTGCTGAAGAACTGCCATGAATTTGAGACCAGCCTGGTGGTTCATAATGATACCCTCTCTCTGTATATGTATATGTATATGTATATGTATATGTATATGTATATGTATATGTATATGTATATGTATATGTATATGTATATGTATAGGTATATGCATATACATATGTATATGTATATGTATGTCTATGTCTATGTCTATGTCTGTAATATATAGCACATATAATGTATATATAGTATATATATATATATATATATGTGTGTGTGTGTTTATTTAAAAGAAATAAGTAAAAAGTCAAAACAGTAACAATAAGATAGCTATGTACCTGTAAGTTAGCATTCGGGACCTGACTATACAGTTGATCTTTTAAAAAATATTCTAATAAAAATGGAAAGATATATTTTATTGATTGTGGTATACAATTATAATTCATTATAATATCTTTGTTAATTTGCAATAACATTATTATATTACTGTATCTTATTTTAAATATTGGGAAAAATCAAAGGATGAAACTGAAGGAATTACTAAATTTTAAGTGTTTCCAACAAAGCTTTATCAGACATTAATGCCAACTCTGAAAAGAGAGTTTGAAAGAAACATTGAAATTAGAATCTTCATTTTATTCAGTTTTTCAGCTTTACACTTGATCTTTAGAGAATTCCGAATGTTTTTAGTATGCAAATGTAAACATTAGAATCTCAACTGTGTTCTCATTTCCTTTCATATGCACATTTTACTAGATTTATTATAGTTTTTACATTATATTTATATTTGGTTATAATAAAGATAATTCACATAACTTTTATTTCTGTTAGTTTCCTATTTAAAAATAATCAAATTTTGTTACTGTAACTATTTTTGTATTTTTTTTTACTCCCAATCACTGATAGAGTTTAGCTGTCAGTCTTTTTAGGAAGGGTTCAAGGTTGCATATATTTGAGTTTTATGTACGTAAGGAGTTTTTAAATCATATTTATTTATTTATTTATTTAGTTCGATAGTTAGTGTTATGTGTGTATGTGTGTCTGTTTGTCTGTCTGTCTGTCTGCATGAATTTATATGTTCCATGTGCATTCAGGTGCCTACAAAGGCCAGAAGAGGGCATTAAATTACTGGAACTGGAGTAACAGACCATTGTGAGCCCCCATATGGCTGCTGGAAACGGAATCCAGGGTCTTCTGCAAGAGTAGTGAATGTTTGTAACTGCTTAGCCATCTCTCACATCCCAGAGGGTTTTTAACTATTGCTGTAAAACCTGAACAATATGTTCGTTGGGTATGACACCTGTGATAGTTAGTTTTAATCATCTACTTGACAACATAGAAACACCTGAGGAGAGAGTCTCAGTGAAGAGTTATTTAGATCAGGTTGGCTTGTGTGCATGTCTGTGGGAGATTGTCTGGATTGTTCTGATGTGGGAAGAGCCATTTCCTGTGTTTGGCCTTTGGACTGTATACACATGAAGAAGGGGCAGATCTCTACTCATGTACACATTTTTTTCACTTTGACTATGGATATGACCAGCTGCTTTAATTCCTTTGTTGACTTCCTCTCCATGGTGGACTGTAGTTATAAGGCCAGGTCAACCCTTTCTCTATAAAAACTGCTTTTGCCAGGGTATTTTATCACAGCAACAGAAGTGAAGCTAGGATGGTAGCTTGTCTAATGAGGCAATTCTGTCTCTTCTCTGTTGTTGACAGTTACTCTGCAGGCAGTTTGAGATCCCGACCTATTTTTTACCTTGTTGGTCCTTCTATTTTCTATTTAGTCATATGGTAGTTATCCTGCATATGTGTGTATGTATATATGTCAGATTATTTACCCTCCTTTTGAAATAAGAATATATTGAAAATATCCTAAATGACTGGCAGGAGATGGTTATGTAGTTTGTACACATGCATAGAGAGTTATGCAGTCAGAAAGATAACAAGGAAGATATCTATATACTGATGTAAAAAGACTCCTGAAAAATGTATTAAATAGAAGTTTCAAAGTAATGCTTGGCCAGTTAAATCAAGTGCCATGGAGCAATGTTTCTGTCAATTGTGAGGCACATACACTGGTCCTATACAGCCTAAAGGGATAATAATCTGTTATGTAAGAACATTTTAGATGTCTTCAGAACAGCAAATCAACCACCCAGCATTTTTTCAGAAATTACCTGTCATTAAGTGGCACATAGCTTCTGTGGTGGTTTGAAAGAAAATGGCCCCCAAAGGACTGGTATTGCTGGAAGAAGTGTGTCCCTGTGGAGATGGACTTTGAGGACTCATATATGCTCAAGATACCACCCAGTGTCCCAGTCCACTTCCTGTTGCCTGCATATCAAGCCAGCACCGTGTCTGCCTGCATGCTTCTATGTTCCCTGCCATGATGATAATGGACTCAGTCTCTGAAACTGTAAGCTGCCATCTCAATTACATATTTTCTTTGTAAGAATTGCTGTGGTCATGGTGTCTCTTCACAGCAATAGAAGCCTTAACTAAGACAGTTTCTTTTTTTGTAAGGAAGGTATTATTTTGCTATTTTAGCAAAACAGGTGGTTTATTTGTGTGGATTTAGGTAAAGAAACCTTGAGAGAATGCTTAACAAATTAAAGGAAGGGCTTATTTGTGATGAAGGTCAGTCATGGCAGATGGCTTCAGGAATGATGGTCACACTTTGTTTTATTGAGAACCATTTTATGTTACTTTGTTATTTAAGTCACAAGAAAACAAGATAGTAAAAAGCATTGCATTACATTGATTATACAGGGACTGGAATTTGATTTAGTTCTCAACATTTTGGAGCTGGTTCCCATGCAGATGTCTTTGTTGATGTTGTATTTTTTTTTTTTTTTTTGGATACAGTGTTTCACTGTGTATCCCTGGCTGTCCTGGAACTCATTCTATAGACCAGGCTGGCCTTGAACTCTCAGAGATGCACCTGCCTCTGCCTCCCAAGTACTGGGATTAAAGGTATGCACCACCATCACCTGGCTCCATGCAGATGTCTTAATGATGATATTCTGGAAGTACCATCCATTTTAACAGCTCTTTTACCAAAAGCAAATCAACCCAGTGTTCTCTACTCACTCACTTGCCACTCAACTCACCTGTTTCTTCCTGTACTTTTCTAAGGCTCATAGGCTTGTGAATCAAATGCAAATTATTTATGTCCTGTGAGGAAATACTAAATGTGATCATCTGCTTCTGCATTTCTAGCCAGTATTCATCGTCACCTTGGCTTTAGTATTGTTCACAACAAACAACGGATTAGGTGTACCTCTCATAAAACAAAGTTAGCTCCATGATGACCCACAGATTCTTTTTTTTAAATATCTTTAATTCAGGAGAGAGTGGCCAATTGTTATTAGGAACACAGAACTCTAGTGTGCCAAAGTAAACAATGCACAACATAAAGGATTTGTATGTCATCTATATCTCTGGATTTATTTTTTCTTTCTATGAGAAATAAGGAATCTCATACAGAGTGAAGATAGAATATTAAATAAGAATGAGATTTCATCTATGTCATCAGGAATCTTTGTTTTATTTTGTTTTGTTGAGACAAGGTTTCTCTGTGCAGTGCTGGCTGTCCTGGAACTCGCTTTGTAGACCAGGCTGGCCTTGAACTCACAAAGATCTGCCTGCCTCTGCCTCCTGAATGTTGTGATTAAAGGCGGTGAGCCACCACTGTGCCAGCCCAAGAATCTTACAATGAATTTAAGGTCAGACAACTTAACTACTTCAAATAATCAAGTAAATATGTTTATTTATCTAAAAATTATATCATTATTCCAAAAAGTTTATGCTTTTAAATAATGGTATAAATAGTCACATTTAATGATTTAGCTTTATGTCATTCTCCTTTTTATAGTATTTCTGAGACAATTTCAAAGTGATGGGGGCTCAGTGGGGTGGGGACAATGATATCATGCTCTGAGAGGGATGTAATACCATAGGAGTCACAGAGTCAAAGATGGAGACAAAATAATGTATGTTTCCAGCTTATTTTTATACTTTTTAAAGTCCAAAGGCCAAAGATTATTCAATTGTGCTTACAATAAATATTCAAACAAATATGTAGGATTTTACATCATGCTACTTAGGAAAATAAATGCTTATGAGATAAAATGACGAGGTATGATTTTTTAAACATCTTCTTGTCTAATGGTGAGCTAGGAATAGAATGAAACAGCTTCTCCAGGTGGCTGAAAAGCTGTGTGAGTGCTTGGCTCTTGTTTGCCCGGCACACTGATTATTGATTGGACCCTGTGAACTCTTGTTGCCTCTACTGAGCAGAACATGAAGGGAACAATGCCAAACCTTCATTCCAAAGGCTGTCTCTTTCCCTCAGTGACTACAAAAGGGACAGAAGCAGAAGAATGCTTTTTTAGAGGACGCTGTTGGAATGGTCATGGGGTAAGGCTTGGCCAAGGAACAACCATGTTGCCTCTGATGCCTAAAGCATGTTGCAGTTTATAGTTGTGGGGTTGCAGGAACTGCTGACGGCGAGAGGCTCAAGAAGGATCAGTTCTCTGTGTCTTAGCAAACTTTGCTGACATCAGGGACCCCAAAGAACAGCTGAGCTGTTCACAGAAGAGCAAAACATGCACAGTTTTAAAGAGAGACTCTCGAGGTCTCGCTGATTCAGTGTTCTCCACGATTCCAGCGGGGGTTTGAATGGGGCCAGTGGCTGGACTTCAGAACACTGTTTCTTCTCAGACTCTTCAGGTTTCTCCTTACTCTAGAAGACCTGGGAGCCATGTTACTGTTTTAAAAGACTAATAAGGATCACATCCATATTCTGAATGAATTCCTTTGCTTTGAAACATCATTTCTTTGATGTCTGTTGGGCATTATGAGATGATTCTAGCTGTGGCTTATCGAAGAGATAAGTGGCCATCATATATGTTTGGCTAAGATCAGTAGAAAACAAGTTATTATTTAAATGGGATTGGGAATTTTTTTTGGTGTGTGTGTGTGTGTGTGTGTGTGTGTGTGTGTGTGTGTGTGTGTTAATGCAGGCATGTACATGAGCAAAGGGCAACTTTTAGGAGTTGGTTTTCACCTTCCACTTTGTCCTGAGGCAGGGTCTTTCTTGATTTTAATTTTGGCCATTTCATCGTATACTCCAGGTCAGGTGACTCATGAGCTTGTGTATGATCCCCTTGTTTCTGCGGTTTCTCCATCTTGCCTTAGAAATGTAGGGATTGCTGGGGGCAGTGGCGCATGCCTTTCATCCCAGCACTCGAGAGGCAGAGCCAGTTGGATCTCTGTGAGTTCGAGGCCCGCCTGGTCTACAGAGCGAGATCCAGGACAGGCACCAAAGCTACACAGAGAAATCCTGTTTCGAAAAAATAAAAACAAACAAAAGGAAATGCAGGGATTACAGATTACTTTGTCATACCCGTTTGTTGTCTGTTTGTTGGTGGTGGGGGTGGACTTGCTGTTGTTGTTTGTTTGTATTTAACATGGGCTCCTGTGATCTGAACTCAGGTTTGCATCAGGTTTGCACAGCAAACACTTTGACCTAATGAGCCGTCTTTCCGGTTCCTACAAAATGTTTTAAAGCATGAGGCTTTCTGGGAGAAAAAAATAATTAATGTCTCTGATGCTTCTAGGAACTATTTATATAGTTGGGCTGATGACTATGATAGCCATGAAACACATGTTGCTATTCAAATTCAGATTCAATTCTATAGTTGCACTAGACACAGGTCTTGTTTAAGGAAGCCACAGTGGCTGGTTGTGGTGACACTGGATGACACAGATTTAGAATATCCCAGAAACTTTATAGAACAGTACCACATGCCAATAGTTTATTATAAACTATAGTTTATCAATATATTTTAAAAAATCATGCATCCCTTTTCTCCCTGTTTATGTTTTTATTATCACAGTAAATAATAAATAAGATGGTTTAAACTATAATAGAACTAATGGACAGACTCATCTGGAAGTCCTCTTTCCCCTGTCTGTCCTTCTTGTGTTATTTTCTGTAACGCCTCTGACAGGGCTGGCTGCTTCCACCATCCTAAATGACACACTGCTCTTCCAGACCTATCAGTTTCATATGGTGTTTGGAGTTCCCCGAGGAAGAACACCACATATTTAGTGCTCTCGTAACATCCTTCCCCCAAATGGTTCCCGAACATGACAGGTCCATTTTTAAACTTTTATTTCCACATAGAGCAACCCATCATTCCTATGCTCTACTAATGATGAGATGCCTGACCCTATTCCCTCTCCCCCTCCTTTCAATACATTCTCAATCAATCCATCACTTCATTATTTTAAACAATCTACAACTGTGAAACACACTCAAGCATGCACATGCAAAATTTAGCCCAACTCATCTATAGTTCAAATTTTAAACTAAAGCCAAGAGACAATAGTTGCAACTCTCTGCCAATATGAGTATTAATTACAGAACCAATTCTGTGAATGCCTTTAAGTGACAGGCACATGTTCCTCTGGTACTGATCTGCTTCTACTAACGGAGAATATGATTAACATAAGTTTTCAGGAGCATCTGGCTTCTTTACCACACAGTATGCTATTCTAGAGAAACTATGACTTTGGCGCTTTTATTTGCTGATTATATAATGTGTAATTTGAGTATTTTTATTACTAATAATTAATTATAAAATAACAAATTCTTGTCATTTTTTTCTTTTGTTCCTGAGTGTGTTTTCTTTAACTTAAAAATTAACTCCATGTCTTCTTCCTCTTTGGGTTGTTTTCTCATTTCTTTGTCCCCACTCTCTTGAAATGTTTTCAGAAACAGCTTTTTAAGGTGTAAGATTTCTGAATATGTATATATGTATATATTTTTGTGTATATATATAAGTGTATATATGTACATATATAATTTTTGCATCTCATACTTGATATGATAGTAAAAGGGGAAATCTATGTGTACATAATTTTTATAAGAATTAACATTTTTGTCTTTTCTTCCATTTGATTTTATTACTGGCTCTCTAATTCCAGAACTCTTAAAGCTTTCTGCCCCTACAGCTAAGGTGATACTCAACATTAATTACTTTCTCGTTTGGTAAATCTAGTCCTGTGGTAGTTCCCTTGGCTACTGATGCAGATCTCCTGAGGAAGGCAGACCTGGAAGATGATGTCCTTAGTGTGCTATTGTGCTAAAACTCACTTATCAAGTCCATACTGGATCCTGGAGACAGGAGGAACCTGTGAAGTGCTAAAATCAGGGGGAATCTCTCTGGAGTCCTCAGAAATGACTTACTACCCTGGGTGTTTCCTGGATGTCTCCATTGTCTCCACATACAGAATTTCTTGAAAATGTGTGGCACACAAACTAGTTCAGCTTCTGCAAGACAAGAGGGATGAACTCTCCTCAAATTTACTGTAAGGAAAATGTGTCTGTCTTCTGGGAAAGATGGCACTGATAAATGAATTTGTGAGTGATGGAATTTTAACAATCTGTTCATTATATAACCAGAGGAAGGGTGTTTAATACATGAGCAGGTTGTCTTGTCTATTCTGTGATTTCAGTCAAGACTGTCCCAAAGCAGTTTTTTTGCAAGCTGCCTTTTGGATATACCTGGGCTTCTAAGTGAAAGGAAGCAAATGGTTTCTTTTGATAGGTCATTTCATTTAGCCTGAACATTCCTCTTTTATATCCTTTAGAATTCTGTGAAAGGCAATGAATAATAAAAATCTAGGCAAATGGAACTTTTCCAAATTATATGCATTGAAAAATTCACAGTTGGCCAGAGAAAATGAGTATTTAATATTTTGTTGCAGGGAATAATTTAAAATGAAAAAGTCAAATTCAGTTTTGGTTCACGTGAGAAGAGGATGCAAAGGAGAACAATGTGGGGAAAAATGATAATTTCAGTGAGAGAAAGAAGAAAAGGAAAGTCAGAATGCTAAGCTAGAGTGTGCAAAAGTAAATGTAGTGGTTAGAATGGTGAGCATAGTTACACATTCTGAGAAAAATCTATTATTTCATGTATAAATCCATGTATATAGGTGGTGAATGTGACTTACAGCCAGCTGTGATATAGAGACAAACAATGGAGGCATTTACCTCTCAGACCAATGGTGATAGTCAGGACTTTACACTGAGCCCAAAGTTTTTTAGAATATTTATTTTAATTCTACCACAGGCTTGTTAGTGTGTCAGGGCAGAATACAATTATAACTTTTTAAAGGAGGTTAATTGATTAGCCCAAGGTTAAATAGCTTGTCAATGAAGACTCATATTAGAATCCTGATTATTTTGAAAGTAATTCACAATGTTATTGTTGCTATCCCAACCCTAACCCAGTGGGAAGAGAACAGAAAAAAAAAAAAAAAAAAAAAAAGGAACTTAGATGAGATAATAGTTTCGTGCTCAGCTTTGTCTCAGTGACAACACAGTGAATGAATGAGCGGAAGTGGGATTGGCTTCTACAGTTGGAGGAAGCACACAAGGAGAGGATTTATGCAGAGTGCCCAGGTGAGCTTAGAGCGTGCTCATTAGCCTATATGCGATCTGCAGTTACAGGCGCGGCTCATTCTCAGGGCTTCTGCCTAGAACCTGGTGTTTTTAATATAGTATTTCCATACTGCTGTGCCTTTTAATCACTAATGGAGAAACGTGAGAGTGACACTGAGTAGACACACTGTGGTACAGATGAGAAAAAAGCTTTATAATTTTCATCTGGGGGCAGTTTCTTAAATGACATACAAAAATCACCTGAGTCATTTAGTAGACTAGCATTTTGAAACTGCCGTGTAATCAAGAGACAGTTTTTAAGAATGACGATTGATTTACAAAACATTTTTGTGATGAGTGTAAATGACAACACGAAGAACGTCATAGATGTTTAACAACAGGTTAAACCTACTACAGTCACTTGAAAACACCCTGTTCTCTACTCATAAAATGAAAACCATTTCCTAAGAAAGACCTGATGCTTCTTCATAGCATTCCTCTTCCTTGAGTATCACTTTGGCTTTTCTTACTCACTAGAAAAAAAAAATAGGAAAAATAGTTGAATGGAAGACCAACTTCAGCCATCCTTTTCAACCTGACCATTGAGTGCACGGGGTTTAACCTTGCCTGTGGAAGCACCAAGTAGCACTTACCATCTAGCAATTGCTTCCATCAGAAATACTATGTGAAGAAAACACATTCATGAATGAGCACCTGGTTGCTCTTCCTCGTTGCTGAGAATATGCCATTGGAACCACCTCATTTTTCCTTTTAAGTCTGAATGCCATCTCCCACTCCGGGTTTACTTGGGCATAAATCCTGCTCTTTGTTACTAACTGCACTGAAGTACCTAAGGTAAATGAGTGTTTCATTTTACATTTCTGTCCAAAACTTTAGGTCAGTTCTAGAGCAAGGTTCTACAGTAGTTTTTACATAGCTTTCTGAAGACATTTATATACTAAATATAAAAATGATTTTAAAAAATGGTCTTGAGCCAAACAAACTGCTTTGCAGAGAGGCAGGATGGCCCAGGGGTTACTTCATGGGCTCTATACTTGGGCTGTTCAGCTTAGCCTCTAACAAACTGTGACACTTTCCACAAGTTGCTTAATCACTTCAACCCTCAATTACCTCAGCTATAAAATGGGGATTATAATAGTAACGCCCTCAATGAGTTGTTGTGAGAATTAAATGGGTTGTAAAGCATTTAGTAGTGGTCTAGGCGCATGTTATACATTCAGTAAATGTTAATTATTATTTGTTTGAAGGTTTAGGGAATCTTAGCAGAGCATGGTATGGCATTGACTGTATTCAGGCTCTCAGTCCCTGGAGCCTGGTCACACATTCCAGCTCGAATACTGACAAATGAACAAGGAACACTTTGATACATCAGGGGGATGAATGCCCCTAACAGATGACGTCTCGCAATTAAAACAGCACATCTCATGCAAATTTCTTCCTTCAAAAAAAAAAAAATGCAGAAGCCTAATCATTTTGATGATTTTTTAATAGCAATGTGAAGTTTTGCGTTTATCGCCTGATGGAACTTTTGAAATGCATTGTGTGACTCCAGAGGAGCCCAGGCTGCTGAATAGGACACTATAAACCTGATCTCAACAGACTGAAAACAAGATGTGACAAGCAGTTTGACACTGGCCCTCCACTAATTTCCGCTCCTTGCAAAGAGGCACATCTGAATGGAAATAGCTCTGCAGAATGGATCACTATGGCTGCGGCCATGTCAGTCTACACATAAAACTGCAGTAAAGGGGAAAATAAGCAGCCTTTGATTTCCTGGTAGCACCCACCCCCACCCCCCAAGTCTGGGGAAAATGGCCAATATGGGACACCAGCTGCTCTCTGCTGGAATTTCTTTGTGGAGGGTGTAAGGATTGGGAGAAGGCTACCAAAAGCTGGGAGATATAAAAGGAAGTGACACACACACACACACACACACACACACACACACACACACACACACACCAGGTTAGAAGAGGGGGTGACGACTGCTAAGCTTTACTTCATTCTTTCAACTAAGCATGCTGCTTTTGCAGAAAATGGAGGAGGTGGGAGGGAAGCTTCAACAAACCCGACCTTTATTTATGCAACACTTTGGGAACACTTCCAATGGGAATTTCTCATGCTCTTTCCCGCTCTCGGGATTCTGTTGGTGGTGAGACCTTGTTTTCTTTAAACTCCTCTGATCTAATAAGTATTTGCCTCAAAACTGGAACAAATACCCAGTGTGATTGCAAGTCCTCATTTACATAATTGCATTATGACAGCAATTTGGGGAGGATAATAAATGGAGATTATTGTGATGGTTGTTGGCGATGATGTACAAAACACTCCCAGATTTTCTTCTGAGTACCCCTGTGACAGCTCTGCTGAGGAAATGAGACTTCCAATCCCTTTCAAGTTTGGGGAGTAGGCAATCTCTCTTTGTTGCTCACTGGGACACTGCTAGCAGTGTGTCTCATGGTGGAATCAAGTATTCACAAGGTCATCCAGAAAAGCATGGAGCACTAAGTTTCAGGTTTGGCTGGGTTACTCCTCCATGAATGTTAGCTACAAATACTGCTGTAGAGAGAGAGACTGACCAGGATTAAAACATTCTTTTTTTTCTCTTTCCCAGAACAACATTAGTTATTGGCCTAAAGAGTTGTTGGAAAATAGGAAATTTTAAGAGGTTGCGATTGCGATTGTAAAGTATAAATGCGAAGCCATTAAATAAAATAGATGCTTTTTAAACAAATATCTGATAAAAGCATACGTCAGCCCTGTGAGCTTTTCTTACCTCTCTGCATTTCTATTTGTACTTAAAATATTTGACTAGTGAAGGGAAGGACATTCTCTATAGTTTAAACATAGCTTGCTTCTAGCATAAGAAAATGGCTTAAGCAGTTTAGTAAAGATAGTATAAATTCTTTTATTTGTTTGGTTGTTGTTTAAAGATTTCTTTACTTTTATTTTATGTATTTAAGTGTTTTGCCTGCATGTATTTGCTTCACATGTGTGTCTGGTGCCTAGAGAAGCCAGAGGAAGACATTGAATCTCCGGGAACTAGAATTACAGACAATTGTGATCTGCCATATAGGTGCTGGAAACTGAACCTGAGTCCTCTGCAAGAGCAGCCAGTACTATTAACTGTGGGGCCATCTCGCTACCCAAAATTCTTTTATTTGTACCTCACTCGTAACAGATTTTATTTTTACTGCAAAGGAATAGAATAAAATTTAAAATTTTTATTTAAGTATAAAAACAGAAAAGAAAACAAGAAACAAAATAAAAATAAAATAAAATATAAAAACAGCCTGCTATGTACCACATCAAAGTAAATAGACTTCAAAGAGTAGACATAATGGACCATGTTTTAGGGCTCAGGAATAATTAGCTATCTTGGTTAGTGTTTTATCACTGTGTTGAGACACCATGACCATGGCAACTTTTGTAAAGGAAGGCATTTAATTGGAGCTGGCTTACGGTTTCAGAGGTTTAGTCTATTGTCATCATGGCGGGGAGCACGATAGCATGCAGGTAGACATGGTACTGGAGAAGTAGCTGAGAATTCTACATCTAGATCTGCAAGCAACAGAGAGAGACATTGAACCTGGCTTGGGCTTTTGAAAACCTCAAAACCCACCCCCAATGACATACTTTCTCCAGCAAGGCCACACCTACTCAAACAGGGCCACATCTCCATTTCCCAATCCTTTAAAATAGTGCCACTCCCAGGTGACCAAGTATTCAGATATATGAGACTATGGGGGCCATTCTTATTCAAACCACCACATTGGCTTTTGGCATCTTACGTGCTAGTGATGAACTATTTTCTTCACAAAATAAGCCTTACCTCTGACATCCCGTTTCGTCTTATATTTAGAAGTAGTAAGGTCACTTATCTTTTAAAACTTTATAATTTGAATGTTCCTCAAGATCATGCTTGCTTTCTTACTAATTTATGCAAATAATTGAGAAGTATCTCTAGAAATAACTCTACCATTTTGACATGCTTCCTTCTTTCTCTCCAGTGACTACATCCTTCTTTGATCAATTTCCTGACCCAGTCCTTACTGTCTTTAGACCGTGATATGGCTGCAAGAAGTCTAGGTGTGTGGGCTTTTCTTCTCTCACTAGTTCTGCAGGGACTGAGCTAGGTCAGCTGCTCTTAGTGATGCAGAGAAAACTTACCTTGTGTGGTGTAAACCAATGAAGCCTGCTAAGGGCTACCATATTCGGAATTTGGATATCCACAGCAGAACAGCTTCAGGGGTGTTACAGAATCTTAGAAAACATGGGATTTAGTTGATAAGCAGAAACCATGGGCAAATTATACTCCAGTGAAAACAAAATCAAAATTATCATTTTGCAGTCCTTGAATCAGTATACTGGGAATAAGGTTTTTTTTGTTTTTTTTTTTTTTTTGTTTTTTCATTCTAAGCCTAATTCCTTGCATCTTGGGCTTAAGATCCTCTATGTTTAAAATTAATGCACAATGTTAGCTTATGGAACATAAAATCCACTTAGAAATCAATATTCTAAGATGTTCAAGGACCCTTAGGTTGCATAGAGTAGAGATGTGTGGTTTGTCTTTAACATGTACTTGACAAAATTGAACAAATCCTCATCCATATCACAGGGAAAATTGAGCCAGCATCTTCAATAGTCATCAGAAGCAAACCAGCAATGTATCTACTCCAGAATTAATGACATATTCCAAAGTTATATATATATATTTTTTATTTGCCAATTCTCTTAGGAATAACCCCAAATTTGCATCTTAGTCATCTTAAAAGTTTATTTCTTAAGGTGCCTCTAGGATGTCATGTATGGTTATTTTCAGTCTACCTGAAAGTAGAGTACCTTTGTGCATGTAGGACTCTTGGGCATGGATTCTGTCTCATGATCTTGATATCAATTATAATTTCTTTATCTTCATTGTTTATGGGAATTTGCTTGGATAAAAAGGTAAACTGACAGTTATTTTGTGAATTCAGGTGGTTATAATATCATCCCACTCTCTTCTGACTCTCACTGTTTCTGTAGAGAAATAAGCCATTTCCTTATTATAAGAACCCCTGTGCTTTTTCTAGTTATTGGTAAAGATGGACTTAGTCATGCTGCTAGAAGTTACTCTAGGATCCACCTAGTTGTTTAGTTATAGGACTTCCTGAATATGTGAAAGTATGTCTTTGTACTAGTTTCAGAGGGGTACTCTCAGCAGATTATCTTCTAAAAGATAATTTCTTCTACATTCTTTAACATTTTTCTAGGAGTTACATTTTTTTTAACATTTTAAATGTTGCCGGTGTCTTCTTCATGTGTCTTAATTGCTTAAAAATGTTCATAATTTTAATTCTTCAATCTTAATTCTGAATAGTACATTCTGATAAACTTCCAATTACTTGATACTCCCTTCAACCATATCTAGTCCACTGCTGAACTAAATTTATTATGTTTTCAAAAGGTGATTTCCAAAGACTTTAAACTTCTTCCTTTTTATTTAATTTTATATTTTTGAGAAATTCTATATGAACATTATATCTATATTACTCCCACCCCTTAACCCCCCAACTTCTCTCATGTTTCCCCTACCCAACAGACAGAAGTCAATTATCTTGAGTTGTGTTGCTTGCAAGTACCTGTGTAGTATAGGTTTAATTCATGCCTTGGAGAAAAAAAATATGTTATTGTTACTTAAAAAAGAAAATTTAGTAATCCTTTGTCCTTGATGGTACTTGACAGAGATGTCTTTCTTCCTGACCATTTACAGTCATGGTTCTGAAAACTGCTGTCCAGCTTGTTGTGGTATTTCAGAACCAGGAGGAAAGGTAACCTTGAAATAACGGTATATGCCTTTGGCTGGAATCCTACCCTATAGCTGGCCAGTTATTCTTTGCAATGTTGGTAGCTCTCTGAATCATATATATATATATATATATATATATATATAAACATTTTTCTTAGGGAGTTGTGAATAGAAAATGTAGTTCCAAAGAAACTAAGTCTTATTTTAATATCAGAGCCTTTTGTTTTGTCTAGCTATCAGAACACAGTCCATGAATGAAGCTGTGTGAGGAGATTTCTGAGATCTTGTGAGAAAACTCCAAGTAAGCAAGACAAGAGTCTTGTAACCTCTGTTCCTCCATAACATGGGTTGTTCTTGGAATGTGCTTTCTTGCCCCTCAAAGGGGGAGCAGATAGGAGTGAGTTTACTTCAGATTATTCATTACAACTGGCTCTTATTTGTTTATATGCCTCTCTGGAAAAATCAAGTGTTTGTCATTGCGGCTTGTCCTTGTGATTGTTCACTTTACTTAGGTGACCCAGTCTCATCCTCAGAGTATAAATTTTCTGATACTCTAAATCAGTGTTTCTCAACTGGTGGGTCATGACCCCTTGTGGGTCACATATCAGATATCCTCCATATCATATATTTATAATATGATTCATAGAAGTAGCAAAATTAGATTATGAAGTAGCAGTGAAATAATTTTATAGTTGGAAGTCACCACAACACAAGGAACTGTACTAAAAGGTCTCAACATTAGGAAGGTTGAGAACCACCACTCTAAATAAAGTTGGCTATTGCATGAAATTTTAGTCTGCCTCATTTTTAGCTCCCACTCCCCCAGGTCATACTGCCAACAAGAGTGGCATGCATCTGGCCTTTCTGTATTTTATAAAACACAGTATTGTGATTAATTATGTTTTATTCTTTATTTTAATATATTGTTGCTTATATGTTACTAAAACTTTTTTTATTTTACTAGTCATCATTATACTTCAATTTGAATAACTATACTAGAGATTTTACTAATGGAAGTACAAAATACTATTATTGACAATATTTATCAAAACATAGAAACTACAAACAATCTAATTATCGATCTATAATCAGATAGATAAGTAATGATCTATTTCTATAATAGAATATTATAAACCAATCAAAACGATATCACTAACATACCACACATCAAGAAATAATCTTAAAATATGAGCAGATAATTGATTCAGTGGGTAAAGGGGCTTGTCGTCAAAACTGATGATCTTAGTTTATTCCTGGGACCCACATGATGCAATGAAAGAACAGTCTCCTGAAAGACAGACACACTATGGCATGTATGTGTCCAATTGTGTGTGTGTGTGTGTGTGTGTGTGTGTGTGTGTGTGTACACATGCACACTCACACACATTCACACACATACACACACATATGCTCACACACCTACGTGCACATACACAGACACACATGCACACACATGCTCACATATGGACAAGCATACATATAAACACACATGCACACACATGCTCATTCACACATTGAATAAATAAATGAATATAATAAAATATTAGTCTTAAAATTGTTAAACTAAAAAAAATAAGTTATGAGAGAAGACATAGTATGTGTTTCCGTTAACATCAATGACAAAAAAAAAAAAAAAGACTAACCTGGATAATGAATTTATAAGATAATTTGAGTGCCCAAGGAAGAGCTTCAACTCTAGGTGCATGATTTCAGACTATAAACAGAGTGTGATGCTACAGACACCCATTTACAATGCAAATTGCACTCAAATTCTTGCAGGGTCTACTCTTTTAGAGACAGATACGACATGAGACCCCCAAAGTTGTCATGAGACATCATCACATTTTCACAGAACTCAAAATTATCACCTCAGTAGTCTCAGTGCTCTGGTGCTCAGTGCTCTCTGCCACCATATTGTTATTATGGGATAATTTAGAAAACATAAGGGAAATATAATGTGCTATCTTTGAACAGGACAATCCAAGCTATGCAAGAATGTTCTGTCAATGTTATGGCCTCATTTGTTATCCCTCAAAAAAGTTAACTAGGGTTTAATTTGTGTAGTAAAGTCCCTCAAAACTAGCATTAAACAGTCTGTCCATTCATTTGACAATATGTAAGTATCTACAGAATGTCTCATTGTATTATGAACTCAATTATGAACCTCATTCCAAAATAATTAGGCATAGGTTTCATTGTAAAAATGACATCTCTTCCCCACACTTGAAATTATATTTTCATGAACTCAGTCCAGTGCACTTGCTACCCAAATTGTGGTTAATTTGCTAGCAGGAACTGATCTCAGGAGCATCTCCATCTCCTCCATATTAGTGATCAATCACTGCCATTAGTTTTCATTAATTCTCTTCAGACATCTGAGACTGTGATATTATTATTAATTATTTTACGATAGTTCTGGAGAATGGATATGATAAAGGTATGCCTGAAATACTATTTCATTAATGTTATTAGTACCAAAGTTAAACTTTATTAAGTTTCAGGAGGCTTGAGCCATCACACGTATTTTGAAAATTTAAGTTGAATTCATAAATGAACCATGAATAAAGTTAAATAAACAGGATCACCAAAATGGCTCCGCAGGTAGAGGTGCTTGCAAGTTGTCCCCTTAGATACACTTAATATATGCATGTTTATTTCAAGTTTGTATTTCTGAAATTAGAATGTCCTGCACATGTTAATTACACTATCTTTGTGTGTTTTTTTTATTACTATGAATGAATACAACCAAACCAACATCCAAAAGGGCTAAGGCAGATCAAGTATGAGGTAAACGCCTTGATGTCATAGGTGCCAAAGTTAATTGGAAATCAAGAAACAGTCTTGATGTCATTGCATTAGAGAAACTAAACAAAAATCATCTGCCCACAAATGTCAGCAATGTCACTCTTGTTCTGTGCTACAAGCTTCACAGTATGTAGCAACCTGGGGCTCTGATTCAATCCTTAGGAGATGCATGGAAAATAATTCTCAGGTGTAACAAAAGCCCAACATCTCACATTATGATGGGTTTTCCACATTTTGAAGATTATCACTGTGGAATATAATTCTTTGGTGGGATTATGGTGGTCATGTCCTTGTCCAGGTGGTTCTTTTTGGCAGCAATGTCAGGAATCATGACACTTTGCATAAACTAAGGTTTCTGTGCTTTTTGATTTACTCAAGAATACATAAGTTTTTTCAATTATTACTTTATTCATTTATTTGCTTCTCTCTGTGTGTGCATTTATATGGGCATGCACGTGACATAGCATAGGTGTGGAAGTAAGAGGTCCTTATGGGACTATCAGAGCCCTTCCATCCTTCCACTGTGTGGGTCCTATGCATGAAACTCAGGTTGTCAGGCTTTGTATCAAGTGTCTTTATCTGCTGAGCTGTGGTGATGCAGAGGAAAGGAGAAAGACTAACTCTTGGTGTCTTGGTCACCCATGACTGGGCTACTGTTTTTTCAGAAGTTTTGATCTTTGCTGTGGGATGGTCTGTATGTCAAGTGTGTTGCTGATTGGTCAATAAATAAATCACTGATTGGCCAGTGGCCAGGCAGGAAGTATAGGCGGGACAAGGAGGAGAATAAAGCTGGGAAGTGGAAGGCTGAGTGAGAGAGACACTGCCAGCCGCCACGATGACAAACAGCATGTGAAGATGCCGGTAAGCCATGAGCCGCCACGTGGCAAGGTATAGGTTTATGAAAATGGATTAATTTAAGCTATAAGAACAGTTAGCAAGAAGCCTGCCACGGCCATACAGTTTGTAACCAATATAAGTCTCTGTGTTTACTTGGTCGGGTCTGAGTGGCTGTGGGACTGGTGGGTGAGAGAGATTTGTCCTGACTGTGGGCCAGGCAGGAAAACTCAAGCTACAGATCTCTCCTGTTCTAATCTAGCTGAGCAAAGTCTAGTCCCAGAGAATCCAATCTAAGAAGGAAATCAAAAGTTTAACCTAGAAGCTCCCAAAACAAAGGCTAGCCCCTCAAGCACCTTTACCCTCTGAGACAGCTCACTGCTCCCATAATAGTTTTATTCAGTATTTTTTGCCATTGATAGGGAATGCTTTCCTCTTCAGAACCTATATTGTCTCTCTAGTTAATACATCTACTTATTATCCTTATTCTTTATTTATATTTTCTGAGACTGAATCCATAATTTAATTGTAAATTTGTACTACATTTTAACCTGTATTGACACTCCTCCACACATTACTCAGTTTGAAGCTATTGTTATGCAGATAACTGTTTAACATGATGGTGGGTGAACATTTTCTATAAAGGCTTTGTCACAGCTGCTAAGCTTTGCCTTTGTAATGAGAAAGCAGCAAAAGATCATATATAAACAAAAGGTTGGGTTCCAATAAAACTTTATTTAAAATTAAGGAAGTCAGCTGACAAGAGCTGAAGTTTGTCCACTTCTATTTTAAACAATTTCTGGATGGGTGCATCATTAATAACCAAAAAACTTCCCTAATTCTGAAAAACAAGAATATCAAATGTACATTGTTGGTACTTAAAATTCAATTCCAGAGAATATAAAATTGAATATAATCATATGAAGACTCAAGAATTTTCTAGACTACTAGCCTCAAAACTCAAGCAGGTCCATTTTGTTTTAGAGCCATTTGGAGTAAATCAAGGAAAACTAGAAATGGAGCTTTCCCTCACCTCTGGATGTAGATCTAGGTCCATTTCGGAAGATCAAGATTACATCCTTCTAGATCATAAAACAACAGCAAAATATCAGGGTAAAAGTGGCAGAGAATGTCAAATTGAAAAATTGGAGAAGAAATTATTTTTAAAAATTATTGTGTTCATTTGTGACATATTCTTTTTACAATTGCTCATGAGGAAAGCCAAAATATGCTAAATATGTGAGGAGACTAGCTGTAGAAAAATTCCGGAACAGTCTATGCCATCCATGGTGAATACAATAGTTAATTATCCCCATATGTTGCATGCTTTCAAGAGTGCCCTTTTCAGGGACTCCAAAACTCTTCATTGTTTTCTCTTCAAAACTGTCACAGTTAGGACATATTTAGCTTTTCTTATTTCCCAGGTTGGTGTAAGTGGACTAGAAACCTTATATCTTGAAGCCTAGAGATGGGACAGCAAAGAGCCAGCAAGCTCTAATTAAACTCTAAGGGCACTTGTTTGGCTATTTGTCCCTGTGCTTTTTCCAATCCTGGTCTCAACAATTCTCACTCATACAAACCCTCCTCTTTCTCGATATTGGACTCCTGGAGCTCCACCTGGGGCCTGGCCGTGGATCTCTGCATCCAGTTCCCTCAATCATGGAAACACATGAACTATGAACCAATAGCTGAGGAGCCCCCAACTGGATCAGGCCCTCTGGATAAGTGAGACAGTTGATTAGCTTAAACTGTTTGGGAGGCATCCAGGCAGTGGGACTGGGACCTGTCCTCAGTGTATGAGCTGGCTCTTTGGAACCTGGGGCTTATGCAGGGACACTTTGCTCAGCCTGGGAGGAGGGGACTGGACCTGCCTGGACTGAATCTACCAGGTTGAACTCAATCCCCAGGGGAGTCTTTGCCCTGGAGGAGATAGGGATGGGGAGTGGTCTGGGGGGAAGGTGGGGGGGGGAGTTGGGGGGGAGGACAAGGGAATCCGTGGCTGATATGTAAAATTAAATTAAATTATAAAATAAAATAAAATAAAAAACACTAAGGGCACAATGGCCTATTGCTGTGGGATGTTCTGTATGGCAAATGTGTTGCTAATTAGTCAATAAATAAAACACTGATTGGCCATTGGCTATGCAGGAAGTGTAGGCGGGACAAGGAGGAGAATAAAGCTGGGAAGTGGAAGGCTGAGTGAGAGAGACACTGCCAGCCGCCACGATGACAAACAGCATGTGAAGATGCTGGTAAGCCACGAGCCATGTGGCAAGGTACAGACTTATAGAAATGGATTAATTTAAGCTGTAAGAACAGTTAGCAAGAAGCCTGCCATGGCCATACAGTTTGTAACAAATATAAGTCTCTGTGTTTACTTGGTCGGGTTTGAGCGGCTGTGGGGCTGGCAGGTGAGAGAGATTTGTCCTGACTGTGGGCCAGGCAGGAAAACTCAAGCTACAGCCTATGTATCATTTTCAGTGAAGAAAAATTGGTTGAGTTTCATCATTTCAGGATAAATTATTCTCTCCTAAGGTAGATTTTTCTGGATTGTGATTGTTTTTAAAGTCTTCCTTGGACATCCACTGGGTCTTGGTTTAGGATGTCCCCAAAGATGACAAAATCTGAACATGCACTAGTCATTTAAGTAAATGGATGAAGTGGTGTTTGCATAGGACACATGTGTGCTCTTCCACATACTTTACGCGGTAAGCCCTTTCCTTTCTTTCTTTCTTTCTTTCTTTCTTTCTTTCTTTCTTTCTTTCTTTCTTTCTTTCTTTCTTCCTTCCTTCCTTCCTTCCTTCCTTCCTTCCTTCCTTCCTCTCTCTCTCTCTCTCTCTCTCTCTCTCTCTCTCTCTCTCTCTCTCTCTCTCTCTTTCTCCCTCCCTCCCTCCCTCTCTCCTTTCTTTCTTTCTTTCTTTCTTTTTTTCTTTCTAATGAAGAAAAGTCTGTCTGTGTTTCCAAGGCTCATCTCTTACTCCTGTGTTCATGCAACAAGCAGTTCTTCCTAAGTGCTGGTACTACGGGTGTGCATTAGTGTGCACAGTCTCCTCTGTAAGTGCAATACTGTCTAAATTACTTACAATACCTAATATAATGCAAATGCCATAAAATAATTATTATATTATATTATTTGCCAAAGAATAATAAGAAAAAAACAGCCTGTGTGTGTTCATTACAGATTCACTTTTTTCCTATGAATCTGTCTTTGATTGAAGTCATATATGAGGAATCAGGTGATAATTTTGCCTGTGTGTGTGTGAGGGAGATTAATAGTGAGAGTTTGAGCTGCTTTTGCTCTCATAGATGGTTTTAGTTTAGTAGAGATGTGTACTGAAAGCTAAAGAAAAACGTAGAGAAAATCCAGAGATGAGGAGGAAAGGTCCTCTGTAAAGGAAATTGAGCCAAAGATGTAAAACTGAGTATTTGTATTATACACGTTTCAGATTAAAAAGGGTGATGACTTCAAATCGTGAGAGCATAGGAAGTGCACACCTGCCTCCATTTGGTTTCTCTGTGTGTACAGACCTGATACTCGAACAAAAATTAGGGGTCCCAAGATTTTCCTTCTAGGCCTGCCTTTTTGTCCAGTTGCCATCTCCTAATTCAGCAGTCTGGTAGGTGCATAGATTTCAAACATGCCTTACAATCCAGATTCCCTGAGACAGAGCAATGGCTTGGCTAAGTGCACTTTTACATAATGTAACTTCTTCCGTACGTTTACTATTATCATACTAGTTTAGCCATGAGAATCACTAAACATTTGGTTGATTACTAACTATAATTAGGATGAGATTTAAGTTTGCAGCATAATTAATGCATCTGTCAATGTTTCCTTCTGCTTGAAAAAATATTTTCAACCATAATCATGAAATAAATCAATAATTATAATTTCAGTTCATTTTTAAATACTGTAGCAATCAACAGATTGTATAATAAGTGTCACCTTCCCAGATAGTTTAAAATTTCAGTAAAATATTTAACACATGAATTAAAATTTTACACCTAAAACAAAAATCCCACACTTCATATAGTTCACTGTATTTTTTCTTTTTTCTTTTTTTTTTCTTTTGGTTTTTCGAGACAGGGTTTCTCTGTGTTGCTTTGAGCCTTTCCTAGAACTCACTCTGTAGCCCAGGCTGACCTGGAACTCACAGAGATCCGCCTGCCTCTGTCTCCCGAGTGCTGGGATTAAAGGCGTGCACCACCATCGCCTGGCAGTTCATTGTTTTAAAGACAAGAACCATGGGTGTTTTCAGAGAAAGGCAGACTAGACTCAATGGAGCTCAAGGTCAGGGTTTTTATCTTCGGTGAAAATAAAGTTTACTTAGAATCAGCTGCTGGAAGTTGGGACTACCGGGTTCCACAAGGTTTTGAAGTACTAACTGTGCCAATGCCAGGTGGACCAAATTTAATTTGTTACCAAGTCACCCTCCGGCACACCTGCTTACTGCGGTCCAAAACAGATCCAGTATCATTGCTGGTAAGAGAAATTGTCCCAATTATGTAGAAATTAGACCAATGAATTATTTTCAGAAGGAGTGTTTATCACTAGGGTATTTAAATAGCTGCTTCGTGTTGATAATTGCAAGGTGAAGGACCTTTGGTTGGGTTGCTAGTGTTTGTAAATTGTCTAGGTGTGACACGAACTTCTCTGAGTGTTGGCATTCAGATCCATTAATTAGGAAAAGGGTGAACATTAGGTCTCACATTCTGTGGAGGTAGCCATTCAGCCAGAGTTTATTTGTTCAGTAAGAAAAGTTCCAGGTTTAAGTGTGAAAGAGGCGTCTGCAGACATCACAAGCTTTGCATCACTAAACTGGAATTTTATCTGGAAAATTACTAACTAGCTTGTCAATATGCTGCTGTTTGTCTTACACCTTTTCTCAGCCTACTTTGCCAAGAGGGAAGAAGAACAAATATATACATATTCTATCTACTATATACATAAAATATAGTCAATAAATAACAAAAGCAAAGTGCTGAGATAGAAACAGAACACTCAGAAAAGGGTTTACTTTAAAAAATAAACTGGCTGAGGGCTCATTCTCATGCACAAAAACCCTAGAAATAGAAAACTGTGTCTCTGAGGAATGGCCACAAGACATAAGAACCTGTTTCTAGCATGCAGTTATGCAGTTGTATTATTGCATATATCAACATGTATGCTTTTAATTTTGTTTCTGCAAATATGTGCAAGGCAGAGCATTTGCCCCATAAAAAAACATAATCTGTTTCCCATTTTTATTCTTGAATTCTATTTAAATAGCAAGTTCATCTCTTGTAACCCCTAATCAGAAGTGAACTAAGCTGCTCTGCCTATTCACATTATTTTCTGGGCATTTTACATACAAGGCTGAAAGCTGTACATGTAAAATATTTTATTGGAAAAGATGTCACCTTTTGTTTGCTATACATGGACAAACATAGTCCCAAAAGAAGTGTGCTGACCTAGATGTATAATTTGTCTCACATGCCCTAAATAGAGTCAAAACATTCATAATTTAAACCTGATTAGGTAGAATCCTCAAACTGTTTTCCATAACAGACCTCAGAGAAAAGTTCTGAATATGCCTTTATTCCATAACAATTCAATTCAAGGTCCTTGTTATACACAAGAATCCATTAATAATTCTCCCTAATTTCCAAAGTTAACTCACACCCTTTCCCCATGATGCCCTATTGAAGCAAGACAAACAATTAATTTTTCCAGTGTCTTTTCTAATTACATCAGTGTAAGAACAATCTGAGTAAAAAACACACCCACATGGCTTATACTCATAAAGCCTAGGCCTCTTCAGAACTTGGTATTTTTTTGTCTTTTAAAAGCATATTAAGCTCAAATTTCTCTTTGTAAATAAAGACACATAATTTAAGTTACAAGGGGAAAACAGCACTAACGTATGGTATTTGTGCTTCAGCTGCCCTTGCTCCGTGTTAAAAGCATAATCTTGACTCTCCTGAACAAAAGAAGGTTCATAGTGTAGGTTTGCAAAAATATGTTTTTAATCTATTAAGTTTAAAGACAGATAAGAAGTGAAAAGAAAAGAACAGTAATGACAAAGTTAATCCAAAGTCTTGGCAAGCATATGCTAATTCCATGGTCATACTCTTCTATATACTGTGTTAATAGAGCAAAATCAAGACATGCACTTTCATCCAATCCCACAGTCAGTTGGATTTTAATTAAAGGCTTTATTGACCTATGCACGTGGATTGCTAAAATCTTCCTTCTGACCATGAGTGGTACCCTCCTGCATCTGCCTTTCTTTTTGCCCCTTTCTGTGGGTTCATTGGTTGAATCATCATTCATATCACCATCAGGCATCGTTCAGGTGAAAGTTCCCAAATGCTTGGGAAGTGGCATGTTTTACAGATTGTGGCTTTCAGTTACTTTTATAAAAAAGGACTTTTTCTGAATATCTGATGGAAGTGAGATCTGCAGACAATAATCACTGCACAGGAATTTGTGGAGTTCATGTTCCACAGATACTTCCCACTCCGACTGCCACTGCAGTAGGGAACCCAGGATCAGTTGTGGGTGTCCTGGTGAGCACCTAGCATCTCCCATCATAGTTCCGCCTAGAGAAAGGGAAAGCACTCATTTATGCAAATAGTTTAACATGATTTTCTCTGTTTGTGACAGGATCTCTGTAGCCCAGACTGTCCTGAAACTCACTATGTTTCCTCAAGCTAGTGTGGACCCTCAGACTCATTCATGCTGAGGTTCAAGTTTGAGCCACCGTGCCCGGTTTAACACACTTTTTGAACTATGAAAGAATGCCCAAGGAAGAGGTTAATAGAAATAAGTTATTGTTTGACTTTTAAATCATCTTTCCATTTAAAATATAAATGATCTTAGAAGGACTTTAAAAACATTTTATTTAAAATAGGTGGGGGGAGGAAATACACCCGTGTAATTTGTTTTTGTTCTTTGACAATTTCATATATTTATATAATGAATCTTAGTTGTTTTTTTTTTTGACCAACTATTCCCTTTTTATCTCCCATCCCACTCCCACTGAAAACTTTTTTCTTTCCACCAAGTTCCCTTCTTGTTTTAAAGTTGATGTGTGTGTGTGTGTGTGTGTGTGTGTTGTGTGTGTGTGTGTGTCCTACTAAGTTGAAATAAGGTTGCCTACATGAGTAGAATGGGAGGTTATTCACCGGAGCAAGGACAGTTTATTGCTAGTTACACCAGTGAAGGAAGTGAAAGCCCTCTCCCAGACATTATTAGCTATCAATAGCTCCTCCCTTTGGAATGGATGAGGACTACCGGTCTCCTCTCCATCCTTGATGAAATATTTACAGGCTCAATCTAGTGCTGATTCTGTGCAGATAACCACAGCTGCAGCCAGCTCATGATTGCAATGGCTAAATCATATCCAGAACACATGCACACCTCTTCATCCTCTGGCTCTTACATTTTTTTCCCTACTCTCTCTTACATGGTTTTTCTTGAGCTTCAGAGTCACTTAGATATTTAGGGGCAAGTACCCCATAGTCCTTTATTCTCACCACTTTGACCAGTTACAAATCTCTGTATTAATTGCTACCCACTACAAAAGATACTTTTGTGAATAAGACTGAGAGGAGCACTGATCTTTAGATATAAACATAAGCAGTTAGAAGGCATTTGCACAATATGGCTACTTAGCAAAACGTAAATAAATAAGTAAATAAAAGTAATAAGTACCTGCTGAGTCCAGTGGTCTTTCAGTCACTCCCACTCTTGACAAGGTTTACAGCACCAGGCAGGAGTTTTCTTCTTTGGAGCAGTCCTCAAATCCAGTCAGAAAATGGCTGGTTACCTTCGTAACACTCATGCCACTATTACACTGGAGGATGCACCTTGCCCAACAGTTGATTCGTATTTTGTTGGTTCTGCAAAACCAGTATGGTTTGAATTGAACAACTTTTGTCTCAAAGATTCTATTTATGTCCCTATAAGATTATTTTCTCAGGTCCAGGCTGGACATGACTATAATCCAGTGTACTCTTATAGTTTTGCTTATCTTGATTCCATTTTTGAACAGTTTGGGTATCTTTTGTGTGTGTGTGTGTATGTAAGGACAGTTTTTCAAACTTCCCTATGCATCAAAGTTCACCCAAGGACTTTCTGAACTGTACATACTTGGCCCCATCTCAGAGGCTTGTTCTGAGTTTCCAGATTACTGCTGGCCTAGCTTTCTTATCGAAGAACCTGTCATAGACTGACTTGGCACCTTCCCAAATTCATGTAGTACAGCCCTAATTACCAGTAGTCTAGTGTCATAGTTTAGCATTAGCTGTCAATTTGAAACATCCTAGAGGATCTGGGAAGAGGGAGCCATCTACTGAAGAATTCCCAAGATCAGCTTGCCTTGTGGCTATATCTCTTAGTTGATACTAAATGTAGCAGCCCCCTGCCCACTGTGGTGGGAGGTTCTCTGGGTAGGTTGACATGGGCTGTATAAGAAAGACAGCTAAACCCTAATCTGGGGAGCAAGCCAGTATGGAGTGTTCCTTGAAGATTTCTGCCTCAATCCCTGTCTTGTAACTCTACCCTATAATCCAACAATGATAGACCATACACCGTAATCTGAAATAAACCCTTTGTTCCCCAAAATTGCTTTAGGTCAATGGCATTCATCACAGCAACAGAAAGCAAAGTAGAGCCATGAGGTTGGGAGACAATCAAGATAAAATGAAGTTATTGGAGTGAAGAGAAGGATAGACGTGTTGGACAAAGTGATGAGATGAAATCAGGAAAAGGGCCGCCTGTAAGGCAGACAGCCTGCCCAGACCTGAGTCTTTGATGCCTAGTGTCCAGACCTCTGGGGATAAATTGAGTTAGTTGTTCAGCCACCTGGTGTGGAGAATCTGTTATAGCAGCGCTAGACAGGGTGAAACTGCTTGAGAAGGAAGGAGCCAGCCATGGTGGTGCACCTCTGTAATCCAAGCCTTCAAGAGGCCAAGGAGGAAGGTCAGGAGTTTGAGGCTAGCCTGAGCTACATAGCAAGACTATCTCGAAAAGACTTTTTTAAAAAAAATCTCTGTGTAGCTCTTGTTATTCAGACATCATTCAGTGGCGTTTGTCCCCAGTTTCTGTCTTCTCTTTTCTGCACTGGTTTCTGTTCTTATAGTCCATGAAAATCACACCATTGTTAGAATAATTTTGCCTCTTCTCAATCACATTTAACAATTTTTTCTTTTTCTATAGCTCCAAGGTGCTTTAATATGCTGACATAATATGGACGTAATATCTTAATTTCTCAGAGGCTTTAATATTTGTGTGATATTTTAATGTCTGCTAGGATTATTTCCCTTCCAGGGTCAGTCTTCTTTCCTTAGAATTGCTTTAGATTTTTTTTTTTCATTTCTTCAGGTGGGAACTTGATAACATTTATCCTGTGATATTTAATTATAATCACATTTTATATCCACATAATTCTTGAATGAATTAGTGATTCCATAGTCTTCCTAACCAAGAAAAAATGTCTTTAAATTTTCTTAACTGTCATTTTATGTCATTTGGTATGTTTTCGTGGATTTCCTTATATGTGACTTACACATCGTTCTGTTTACTCCATGAATTGTTTCCTTACCACCTTCACAAATAGGGCATTCCCTTCTCCTTCTAGCATGTGTGTGGATCATTCTTACATATGAAAGTGATGACATTTAGTGATATCTATTATTTATGATATTTTTCATGTGTTTCTTCTTGTCTTCCAACTGAGTATCTATCATTTCAGGATTTTGTATTGTTAATTTCTTCTGGGGAAGTAGCAATAGAATTCTTAAGGGAAGAAACATCAAATGCTAACAATGGATTAGCTGGGAGACGGGCTAAGGACTATTAGCAAGAAACAAATCAGAAACGTCCCAGAAGCCTTTTTGGGGGGCCAGGTCTGCTGCCGCACTGTACATAGATTACCCAGCTTGCACCAGCAGTACTGCTAGGACTTCACCCAGCACTTCCTGATCTGGAATGGCTCGCTTTCTGCCATTGCCTGCACACCGTCTGTGTTGAGTGTTCCCTCTCTTCGTTCCTTTGTGTTGCAAGATGCAGCCAAATTTGTATAGACCAAAAGGATAGTTAGAAATTAATACTAATAGGGAGGGGACTTTATATCACCTTGAACCTGGAAAAAATGAGAATAATCACTTTGTACCTGGAAAAAAATGAGAATTGCCTGTCTCATTAGTACTTCCAGTTCAGGACTAATAAATGTGGTATAAAAAACAAAATAGAAATTGTTATGAGACACCTCCGCTTGTTTCTACACTTTTATCTTTTTAATTCTTAGTTTTTCTTCTTACTATTTTTAACAATATTAATTGAACAAAAAATGGGATTCAATGTAACATTTAAACACATGCACATAATATTCTTTGATCATATTCACTCTATTCCTCTCTTACCACCCAAGACCCCTTTTCTTCCTAAATATCTCCCTTTGCATATTTTTTCTCCTAAAATGCTACATGTGAGAGAAAATATGTCATACTTATCTTTTGATGTCTGACCTATTTTTCTTAGCAGTGTGATCTCTACTTCTATCTATTTTCCCAAGACACCATAATCTAGTTCTTTTTATGGCTAATACTCCATTGTGTTTACATATTACATGTTTTATTCATTCGTCTATTGACAGATGTCTAGGCTGATTTCATAACCGTTATTGTGAACTAGTGCTGCAATAAAAAAAAAAGAGTGCACAACTATCATTATTGTATACTGACTTTGCCTCTTCTGAGCACATCTTTAGGAGTTATAGCTGGATCACATTATATAGTTCTATTTTTAGTTTTCCTGAGGAGTCGCCATAGCAATTTCCATAGTGACTCCACAAATTTATATCCTCACTAGCAGTACTTCCTAGTCCTGCTGTACCCTCTCCAGCATTTTTTACATTTTTAATTTTATTTATTTATTTATTTATTTATTTATTTATTTATTTATTTGGTTTTCTGATGGTAGCCGTTGTGACTGGGGGTGGGGGGAGACGGAACCTCAATCTGTTTTTGATTTGCAGTTCCCTGGTGGCTGAAGATGTGCTAAATATTTCTTCCTCCAGATTGTCATGGGCTACCTACGCTTCTTTTGAGAGTTGTCTGCTCAATTCATCGAGCCACGGATTTATTGAGTTATTTGGTCTTTGCTGTTAATTCTTTTGAGATTTTTTTTTTTTTATTATTCCTAGATATTATTCTTCAGCCAGATAAATAGCTGTCATAGATTTTCTGGCACGATGGAGGCTGTCTCATTACTCTGTTGATAGTTCTTGGAGAGGCTGTTTCATGGGATGAATTGCAATCCCATTGGTTAGTTCTTGCTATTTCCTGAGTGGTTGAGATCCTCTAAGTACCTCACCCCTTGCAGCGTTTCCCCATGTTTTATCCAGTAGTTTCAAAGTTCCATGTCTTGCATTAAGAGTTTTGATCTGTTTCAAACTGACCTTTCTTCAGAGTGACAGAGAGAGGTGTAGTCTTAGTCTTCAAAAGTGGTTTCTATGCATCATTTGTTGAAAAGGCTTCACTTTTTCCCCAATGTTTATTTCTTATTTCCTTTATTAAAATTTTCATTATCGATTTCAGTAAAGTGACTTTGGATTATTACCGTGAAAAAATAATGCTACAATCAGCTTGAAATATATATTTTTATAATGTGAAAACTGTGAATTTTATGTAGCATTTCTCTTAGTCATACATACATTTAAAATTTGATAATTGATATTTGCTTAGAATGTCTGTTTTTGTTTGATTTGTTACTATTCTATATTACATTAACAGACTTCCTATTACTGAGGAAAACATACTTCAGTAATAAACTTCTTATGATTCTCTTCAGCTCTTCTTCGCATAACCCTCCACTTCTTTATTACCACTTGACAATGTGCAGTTAACATTAGTATTCTTTGGTGAGACTGGCCAGCATGCACCCATGTGGTATTTGTTCTGTGAAGTATTTTGCTGCCTCCCTTTGGTGTGACAGTGTCTGAATTAGATATCATATAAGATCATGAAGAAATTTTGATGTTAAATCACTTATTTGGAAGTTGTGTTTGTATGCTTCACTGGTTAGTTAGGACTTACTGCTAGGGAAAGTAATTTAAACTTTAGTATATATATATATATATATATATATATATATATATATATATATATATATATATATACTGAAAATTTTAACAGCTTCATTACTATTCTTTTTCTTGAGACCTATGGTTAATACTCCATTTATTATTTTGAATCTATTAAGTTTTATTTAGCTTTTACTCTGAGTCATTTCCATTGAATTTTTTTTTTAACCAAAGAACTACTTTATTAATGCTGGGTTGATTAGTGCATGAACGTCTGACTTTCTCCTTTTCTATAAGAGTAAATGATTTTCTGTAGGTAATTTCTAAGCTTGTCTTTTTTTATTTAGATTGTTGCCCAATTAATTGTAATGTGTATGGTTTTAGTTTTGTTTCCTTCCAAGATACAGCTTTAGTAATGTCATCTATGTTTTTATAGGCCTCATTAATTTCTAGAAATTTTGCACTTGGTTTTGAATTCTTTATTTGGGAATTATTTTAAATATATTTTGACAAAATGTTTTACTTTAACTTCTGTTGATAGTTTTTTATATTGAAGTACAAATAAAACATCTCTATTTCCTACACTTGTGAAATATGAAACACATCTATTGTGTTCAGAATTATGGTCAAATGAAATAAATGAAATATTTAACAAATATTAGAATTAGAATGGAAATATAACTTTTTTGAGGCAGCATTTTATTGGAATATTAATATGTGTGTGTTAGTGTTGGGCCCTGGGCCCCGTTCCTTGGGGAGCTGTTGCCTTGCTTGCTGACCTTGATCAGATGTCCTCCCTATGCTAATTCCCTGCTGATTTCATTTCTCCTAAACAGCTTACTGAAGGTTCCTTGTTTGCATATCCTGCATATTGGTGTAATGCTAGAATGTAAAACATCTGTAGTGAACTCTTGCCCTCCCAGGTTCTCCCACTGTGCTGTCAGTCTATATTTAAGGCCTCCTCCCTCCTTCAATGAAGGGCATTCTACTGACATGAATGACTTGCTGTCTTGTCTCTCTTTTTAATCCTTAGCCCCTCACTTGGACATGGTGAGCAGGTAGTAATGCGGGCGTTGCTACATGTTAGTAAGATATAAATTTAATGAGTATGTACATCAAGTAAGTATGTTTATAAATGTTACACTTTCATTCTTTTCTTTACTAGATACTTATCATGAGCTCACTGACATATTTTGAAATCAATAATATCAACATACTTTTCTTCCTATGTCTTAGTCGACTGTTTCCTTACTTGAAATCTTTCTTATCGTTTTGTTTCATTAAATATATTTCATATATGTCAAAATATAGATTTTAAAAGAAATTTGAGTATTTCATATAGTTAGAATATTTTATACTTCTTTTCACATTTCATGTGACTGCTCCTTAGCATATCAGTGTTAGTGTATACGAACATTTATAACACTTATTCATCAAAATTTTATTTCCATGTAAATGCATCCTCAGAAATCTGCTTTTATTTTTTGTATTCAACCTAGTCCTCTTTTCCGCCTCTTCCTCTTCTTTTCTTCCACCTGTTGTCTCTCCCCCTGTGTCGCTTACTTCCCTGGTCCCTGTGAGGCAGTGTCTCTCAAGAAGAAAGGTAAGGGAGGAAGGATTTGTTCTGTTTCACGGTTTGAAGAGAACAGTCAATCCTGCTGGGGAAGCCATGGCAGCAGGAGGGAGAGGCTACATGTTCACATCTTACAGACTAGAAGGCAGAGGAAAATGTAAGTGCTAGGACTCAACTCATTTTTGTCCTTTTTCTATTTGATTCCATTTATTCTGTCAGTCCATAGTGTAGTGTCTCCCTCATCCCGTCTTTCCCCCTTAGTTAATCTTCTCTGAAGTGCCCTCACAGTCATTCCCAGAAATGCATGGAGCCCAGTCACGTGCGTGATTTTAAATCTGGTTGTTGACAATATCAACTGCCATACCAACTATCTTTACTAACTCAATGTAGTAATCTTTTAGGAACATGTTTTCGATATTTGGATGACCTGGGGACTGAACCAAGGCCTTACTTGAAAGCCTTCAACACTGACAGAGATGCCTAACTCACATGTTTCATTCATCAAGGATGCCTTCTTTAAATTTAAATATCAGACTGTGTAGGATTAGCAGTTTTTAATCTTCATGGTGGTATTGATATTGTTGCCACGTAGATGTGGCACATAAATGAGCTATTGTATTAGATTTACTTCCCTCTGCTTCTCCCAATCTGTTCCTCACCACCAACAGAGCAAAAGTCAAAGTAATCTCTTTTTTAATTTAATTTATTTATTTTTAGTTTTTAGATAATATTTTGATTACAACATTTCTCCCTTTCCATTCCTTTCCCAGTTACCCATATAGCTTTCCCTGCTCTCCTTCAGATTCATGACCTCTTTTTCTTTTTTAACAACTTGTTATTACATGCAAATAAATACATGTATATACATACATATTTCTAAATATAACCCGTTCCATCAGGTATAATGCTACCTGTATGTATGTTTTCAGGACTGACCATTTGATACTAGACAACTGGTTGTTGTGCTCTTCCCTGACGTCTCCTCTCTCCAGATTTGCTAAGTTGCCCATAGTTCTTGTGTAGAGTTGAGGCCTCATGGGCCTTTCTCTGATCCATTGGCGTGTTCATTGATGTCATGCTTGCTCAGCTCACACTTAGGCAGCCATGTCAGTGAGAGTATGTGAGTGTAGCTTTTGATATCACTAGGAGACACAGTCTCACAGCAAACTCCCCGATCCTCTGGTTCTTATTATCTTTCTGCTCTACTGCAGGCATGAAGGTCCTTGTGCTCACAGATAAGCACTAGGGGAACAAGGAATGTTAAACACACAGGGTTATCTCTTCAAAGGGAGAGGTGTATAACCTGTTTTTTGCCCAGAAGTCTAAGGAGCAGACATGGTTAATAGCCTGGTGACTTTTTGCTATCTTTGTAGCCAGGTCACACAATGTCTTCTTGCCACCAGACGATTAACCTGAGCCCATACTCTCAGTTACCCTGTAGAACCGTCTTTATGGAAGATGTCACTTGTACTTTACGTAGAGTTTTGATATAGTTATGTCTTAAGTTGTGTTGTGCACATGGGATGGAGTTAATTATCAGTAGGACACTTATTTTCATATTTTGATATGTTGTTTATGCCTAAAAGAAACTTCTCAAGGTCAGACTCTTAACATTGGAACCAACACCAGCTACAGAGGTATGTTGTACCAAACTGCCTTCTTTCCTCTCACAGATCGACACCGCTGGCTGTTGTATTTTCAAAGACCCCTTGCTGTCCCCTCTTCCACAATGTCCCCATCTCTCTTTCTTTCTGAAAAAAAAATCTAGAAGTCAAATGTTTGAAATTCAAACAAGGATATGTTTTGTAAATTGTGTAAAACTTATTTCTCCTCTTGCTGTCTATGTCTGTTAGTATTTTGTTGTTGTTGTTAATTTCTGTCCAAGTTTTTTCTACTTTACACATTTTAACTTTTCCGTCTCCATTTACCCCCTTCTTCATGAACACTAACAATGTTGTTTTATTGATACTCCCATTTGGCCCATTTCCATCGCTTTTTGATTCATTTTGGAGGGGAGAGGTAAGATTTGAAATAAGCCAGGGAAAAATAGATCTTAATTGGTTTTAGTTCCCAAACATCAATGCTACAACACTTTGGGTGTCTGAGTCTAGTGCTTTTACTTTTAAGTAGAAATCTGAATAATTTACCTGACTGAGCCAAAGGCATACACTTTATTTAAAGGGCATTCTATTTAGATTCTTAAAAAAATGATGTTCAGAAACAGTGTATAATGAAAGAAATCAAATCAGCTACTTCATCACATACTTACTATTTTTTTTTAACAACTAACATCACGGAGGAAAAGACATTCTATTTTAAGGGAAAGTCAGAAAAATAGGTCAGTACATATTTCTTTACCATAACAGAGGTGGTCACATTGATGGTAGGTTTTGGAAAATTTAGATAAGTTCATTTTATACTCAACCTATCAAGTTTGTAACTAAATTTATAAATTTGTGATATTGTTTCCATTTATCAGCTAAAGGAGAATTAAAATTACCTGCTCAAATACACCATTGATTCTATCCTTCATGAGAAAATAAAATACGTGCTATTTGGTGAGCACAACTGCTAGCCTGTAATTATTTTTCTGTTAAAGCTATTATGATGTATGTGTAGTGAAATGAGAACTCCTATTAGAATATTGGCATGTTACAGCTCCATGAGATGTTTACTGTTTGTATGAGATAAATAATAATAATAATAATAATAATAATAATAATAATAATAATAATAAGCTTTACTCGCTCTGTGCTTAAGAAGGCCTGGACAACTGGTCATACCACATATTTCTACTATTTCTTCATCTTCTGGCTTGTCTTACTTAGTGATTGTCTAGTTTTTTCATTAATTCACGGCAATCATTCCAACAAAAACCAAGTTAAGGCATTCCATACTAAAAAACCTGTTTCCAACTCAGATTACATTTTTTTTCTAGCTAAATACTTGCTTTCTATTTTCTGGGTGTACATTTGGACACAGGCTTCGTTTTCCTGAATGGTATTTTAAATTCACCTATACCAGAAGCCCAAAATGTTGGTCCTGTGTCACTTATGTGTCCTAGTATAATCCAGCTCCTATTGTCAGGATTTGTCAAACACTGTCAAATACCTGCTGAAGGAAAAGACAGCTTACCCCACTTCATTCTCTTGCATGTTGGCCTCTACTGGCTGCACAATGGTAAAGCACTAAGGAAATTGTCACCTGAATGTTGTTAAATGGATAAAATCCTGTGCTCAGACGTGACAGCAGAGAATCTACCTTAAAGGACACAAGTTGAAGCATCCCCTCCCCCATACCCTAAAAACAAGAAACTAAACAAACAAAATAGAGACTTTTTTTCTCATTAAATTTTGCCCTATGCTCCACAAGTAAAGTCTATCATAGGGCAAGCAGTTGTTCCCATCCCCTTTGGAAGGACAGCTCCTTTGGGGAGATTTTATTTTTTTACAGCAAACTTTTAACTTGGATATGCCTTATTGTACTAACTCACACAGCCCATTTTAGACTCTTGATCAACAAGAAACCTTGTTAGGATCCGCCTGAATTTCAAAGATGAAAAGGTACATTGTATTTGTCATCCTAAAGTTTATCTCTGTTGGGGGAAAAAAAAAAACCCTCAAGACTGGTTCCAAAAATTTTGCTTTTAAACAGGTTCTTACTTTCCTGGGATTAATAATTCATATATTTTATCACATTGGGGGCATTTCAGTAAGTCCATTATACCTATATTTTCTGTACAGTCAGTAAATTTTGTAGCTCTTAAAATCCATGAGATGAAATATAGGTTTGAGAAGCCATAACACTATCAATACATTAATATTTATGTAGCTCTTTTCATGACAAACACTCTGAAATGCTCTGTGGTAAAGGAGAGTGAAATAAAGCATGAAGAGAATGCCAATGATTACAAGCCAAAAGGTCACTTTCAAAGATAAATGAAATGGAGTGTGTGTGGTAAAGTGATTGACCAGTTCCTAGGGAAGATAACGAGTCTGGCACAGGGAACTAGAAGTTTAGAGACAATATCTCAGTGACGGCCGAGGGTTTGAATTAACTAGTCAAGTTTGGCCTAGATGTTGCCTTCATCCAGAAAACATGGGGTCGCAGTTGTTTAATGGTGAACTTACTAGTGCTTCAGTCTACAGCCACTTTCACAACTCTATTAATATGACTTTGAGCAGGGTGGGTGGTGGCACACACCTTTAATCCCAGTACTCGGAGGAAGAAGCAGGCAGATCTCTGAGTTCGAGACCAGCCTGGTCTACATGGCAATTTCCAGGACAGCCAAGCCTACAGGGAGGAAACAAAACAAAACAAAACAAAAAGACTTTGTAGTTCTAGGCATAACAAGGGATAAACAAACTGACAAAATACAGCCATGAAAACTCGTTTCTTCACACCTAATAGACACAAATAAGTGATATAAGTTATGCTAATTTATTCATGTGGTGAGGTCATTCATGAGTAAAAGGTACCTGTGGGGAAGAAAAGCCTTTCCATGCAAACCTGCCTGTTCTCTGGTCATGGGTCTCTCTGCCTAATTTCCTTTAGAAATTATGTTACTAAAAGATATCTTCACTTGAGAACATTTTTAGTTCTAACTGGGAGAGAAGTGAGGAAAAGGCATAAAAAGTGAAATTATAGCACTGGGGGAAATATAACATAACCATGAGAGGCGGGGATGCAAGTTTCTAGAAGGTCATCCAATCCCGAAAACCTTGAAACACTGTTGCTAGAGCATTTCAGTGGACCATGGTTCTTCAGTGAGTAGGAAAGCATTTAATATTTCGCTAGTGTGACCCTGTTACTCTACAAAAACATTCCTCTAAAGAAAAACTGCTACCAGTTGACACCCCCACATCTGGATCTGAGAGGCCTGAGCAAAAAGCTGACCACTCACTATTTGTTTTAACTACACTCATTTATCTTACAAGAAAGGAACATAAATGAGAAAGAACCAAGAGTTATTCACATACTTTATGATTCTGTCATATCGCACTGAGGATCATGTTTTTCTGGTATAATTGCACATTGCAGCAATAAAACCTACTGGCTTAATGATCTCTCTCTCTCTCCCTCCCTCTTTCTTTCTCTCTCTCTCCCTCTCTGTCTTTGTGCCTAAAATTCCTAAGTGAAAAAGTGTTTATGCAAGTCTTAATTTCCTAATTTAAACAAGGTTTAGCTCTCTACATGTTTTCCTTGCTATTACTCCATTGATAGTTCAATTATCTGGCTCGGGTTCTTCAAAGCTCCATATTGGGTGTGGTACCCCAGCTTTTGATTCCTGTGACATTACAGCTTCTTGTCACATCACTTGTGTGTGTACCATGCTCTTGAATGCCTTACCTGCCGTCCTCAATTCATACTGGTCAGATTCTTTGTCTCCGTATGTACATCTTAATGGAGGCATCAACTTTTCTAGAGATCCGTTTATAATGTCCCCTTCCTGCCTTTGAGCCTGAGTTCTGCCCTCTCTTCAGATGTCCTCACAGTAGCCCCCACTCCATCATCACTCTGCTATTCCTATAACCAGCCATGTCTCAAATGTGAGCAGTCACTTCAGTTAATTGCCCCCTTACATTCTAAGCACCTGCCAGAGTTTGTGATCGTTATTAGGAGCATAAGAGGTGTTTAAATAAATAAAGGATACTCATAGGCAAGGAGTTGTGACTTCACATAGTCACTACACAGGGAAACTCACTGTATTTAGGGTGTCTTGTTGGAGACCCTCACTTTCCTCTTCTCAATCCTTACCTGTAACTAACATCACTGAGCCCTCTGGCTGACAGCTCAAGTTGAATGGCTCTGTTTCTGCCCCATCAGAATTTACATTAGAACCATTAGGTAACTCTATAGGCTGTCTGAAAATGAAATTAACAAGTGAAACAAAACAAAGAAATTCTAGGAAGTCAATGTAGAGGCTTCGGTTTTGCTAGAGGTCTGCCAATGAGCTCAAATTTGTTGACCTCAGGCAGCTTTAGTGTAGTTTATCTATCTATCTATCTATCTATCTATCTATCTATCTATCTATCTATCTATCTATCTACCTACCTACCTATTGACAGTTCTTGTTCATGGATCCAGAATGTAGGTGAGCTTACTCTCTGGGTAGTTTCAACTTTCATCCTTAATTAGAGGCTTTGTAGATTCACATCGATTTCTTTTCAAATGTATTGCTTGCTGACTTACAAATTTTCCTCCTGCAGGTCTTCTTCTGTGGATCTGGGTTACAACAGCAGCTGTTGGTATTGACGTGATTGTCTATGACTTTTATGGATGTGTTGTTGTCCATCGGCTGTAGATAGAAACTGGGCATGGACCGAGGCTTTGAGCTACTGATATTTGTACAGAATTTGCATTACTATCCCTTGGAGCAGATTTGTGTCTGTTTAGTTTTTTTTAGGTGGGGTCTCTCTGTGTAGCCCACACTGAGCTAGAGCTTCTGGTCACCCTGCCTCAGTTTCCCTAGTGCTGTGATTGCAGGCATATATCACCATGTTTAGCTCACTGCTGTATCTTTGAGACCTTAAGTTCCACAATTATTACACTCAAATGGTCTGAAATGACTGCTAAAGGGAGATAATGGAAGTGTACTAGAACCTGAGTTAATCATATCTGACTGAAAACTGTACGTCCGCTGTTCTCAGCCTTCTTTCCCCCCACCCCTACCCTCCCGTATCCTCCTCCATTTTAAAGATTTATTTTATTTTGGTTTTCTTTTTAAAAATATATATATATATATATATATATATATATATATATATATATATATATATATATATAGGTAAGCGATTTTTTAAAAAATACCATTACTTTAAAAAAGCAGATGCCATAATAATTATTTCCCTGTGATGAATTAAGAATGTCTTATTGACATGCACTTATCCTTCAGTAAATATTTGTTCAAACTTTACTATATGCAGAATACTCAGTAGTGAGGGGATATGAAGGTGATAAGGAAAACCAAAAATAATGTTTGGGAGATTGCTGGGTAACATGTGAAAAACAAGTAATTATAACCAAGGCCCTGCCCCCTCTCTCTGCTAAAGCACTTTAATATACGGGAGACTGATTATTTTCTTATGTGTAGATGGAAAGGTGGCATGTGTTTAATACTAGGCTACAAGATTAAAGATTGAAGAAGAAAACATATCAGCTCTTCCAAAACTTCGATGTTATGCTTGCTTTTCAGTCCAGCTTCCATTTAAATTGGTTTATAAATAATAATGCTGGCCGGGCGGTGGTGGCGCACGCCTTTAATCCCAGCACTCGGGAGGCAGAGACAGGCGGATCTCTGTGAGTTCGAGGCCAGCCTGGGCTACCAAGTGAGTTCCAGGAAAGGCGCAAAGCTACACAGAGAAACCCTGTCTCAAAAAACCAAAAAAAAAAAAAATAATAATAATAATAATAATGCTGCTTATGCATCGTCCAGTTGCTGCCTAAGAATGCAGCTTGCAATAGCTTTTTAAAAAATCTTTCTTAGGCATAATTTTAAGTTAGTTTTCACTATACTTAAAAGGGATGCTTTCTAGAAATTTAATTCATAATTACCCGAATGAGGCGGACTCCTTGATTTCTACAGCTTTACAGTCACATATTTGAATTGCATTTCTGTCGTGTAGCTTCTGTCTCCAGCCCTATCCCCAAGAAGACCTTCTGAGCCTTGGTATAAATTTTCACACAAGTCCCTTCAGAGCATGCATGGGTTCAGCAGTTGGCACTCAGTCCTCTTAATTTAGTTTTCATTGAAAACTACCAAATTTCTCCATTGGTGAGCAACTTGGTGAAACATTGCTAGTCATTGAGGGGTCATCCTGTGCCTTAGATCGGATGCCCATTCACAACACAATTATCGAGTTGTATGTGTTAACAATATTCTCAATAGTGTAAAAAGTATTATATTGGTTTATACCTGGGCAGCACATTTTACCGACTTCCCTGTGGTGTTTATTTATAATACCTTGCCTTTGAATTATGTCATCAGATTATCCCATAGGACACCATCGAAAACAGTCCTGTGGGGCTCTGTGGTGTATTTACTGGAAGGGTTCAGTGGCAGGTTCACAGTTTAATAGAGAATCCTTCTCAAAGGGTCTGGCAGGAAAGGTTCCCAGCGCTTTGGTAGAGCAATTGATATATCTTTATCTTGCAAACACAGTAAATTACATAACTATTCACGCTGTTCTGCCCCTGCTGACTGATCACAACCTGGTGACAGATTGGAGCTCTCTGTTGTGTGCCTTGGCTTTTACGGCATAAATGTTCTATATTCATCATCCTGGTTTCATGCCATGTTTTATTACCCTTAATATTTCATTGCTTTAAATTTCATCCCAACTAAAAACATATTTTATTTTTCTAATCTGTGTTTCTTCATGAGATAGAATGCCTTAAATTATTTCTCGATAAAGGCAGTTTTTTTTTTTTTTTTGGTTAAGATAAGCAGTAATCATTAAATATTAAATTGAAAATTTTTAATCTTTAACAGTAAAGAATTCAAAGAACGTTAGTGAAGTAGCCTATTGGAATGGATAGGATGAAAAATGATAAAAAAAAGAGAGAGAAATGAGAAAATGTTGGTGAAAGAGCAGACTTTGTTCAGTACTTGAAAGGGAGGTCAAGCCACTGAGAAACTCATTTGAGTAACTTGACCTGTTGTTAAAAGACATGAAAGACTTACAATAAGTAGAAATACATATTGGAAATACACTGAAGTTGAATAAGGAGGACAGAACATGTATTTTCCACCTTTGCCTTTATTAATTTCAGCTACCTTTCTACATCACAAATTTTGTCCCCGCTGTTAAACTCCAAAATTCAGGCAGATAGTAATTAAACAACCAACTCCAGGAACTTGGTTCCTGTGCGGATAGAGTATTATACTTGAAGTAGCTGCTGGTCATATGATGTTTGATGATATCAGAGTTATCTAATGAAATCTTAAACAATATAGATCATATTCTAAGTAAACCACATCCTATCTTTGTCAGAGTCAGACATTTAGTACTATCATGGTGTAACACCACTAAGTGTTATGCCTTCCTGAGTTCAGACCCAGGAGAACAGAGAGCACAGACACTCAAAGTGGCTCCCTACTATTGCAGTGAGGGCAGGGTTTCATGGAAGGAAAATTACATTAGCTCATTAAAAAGATAATTATTCTTCCCATCCCTTTAGCATGCCTTAAGGTGAATCAGCTTTGCGGGGGATTCAGTCTTTTGGCTGGGTTATTGACAGGCTTCACTAGATGAACTCTTATGTATTGGGTGGTTCCTATGCTAGTCTCTACCCAGGGCCACAGGTACATTCTATTCTTTTGACGAGAAGCAAAACTCTTTCCCTTAATGGGACTCAATGTAACATTCCCTCCTTTGATCCTTAACATCATTTAGGAGATGGAATGAAATTAAGGAGTATATAGTAACCCATCCAGTGATCCAGGTAGACACTGTTCACCAGAAGTGATTGGTGTCTGGACTTGCATTTCAGTCATGCCCTTACTTCCAGCCTCCAGGCAAGGTATTGGTTTAGGAGACAGTGAGAAACTAGGGCTTCTTCCTGGTACTGCTGACCCAAGGACCCAGGACATTCCTGGAGATGCTGATTTGGTCGCTGACCTGAGCCACCTGTTAATTTCCTATCTCCTGCTCTTATTACTACCACCTGTCATAAATGTACAATAGTAATTTCCCAAGAGCTAGTAATATGAGGGAAGGGTGGCTGTTCTTTCTAATCAAGTTAATCTCCCTATAGTTGACATCACTTTAGATGTGGCACATGTTAAGGAGTTTGGTGATTCAGTTCTGCTGTACTTGCGTCATTTCTGTTGATGGGTAGGAAGATGGAGACTCACAGGCTACACCCTGGATGTCCTGTTGTCTTTATTTGCATAGTCTTTGACGGGACCAAAGCATTTGCAAATCAAAAGCAAAGAAAATAAAGGTTATAAGCATTTTATTCCAGATCGTATGTTGAATCATCTAAACTTTTCTTTTTAGAATAAAAAGATTAAAAACAAGCACACTGGCAAAGCCTAAAACACCCCCATGGCTTTGCACAGTGGGGGATAGCATCCTCCCAACAGAATAAGCTATATCTACAAAGTAGTTTATCAGTGTGGGTGGAAAATTCATTATTTTTTTTTAAAACATCATATAAAAAACAGACCATGCAACCTAAGACTGCAATTCGTCACCCTGTGGCTGAGAGTGGAATAAATAACATGAAGGATGTGAAAGTTTCAAAATTCTTCTCCAGTTTTCTCATTACTATGTAGATAAGGCTAATTTCAAAGGATCTATGTGACTGGAGATATGGCTTAATGTTAGAAATTAATGAGGTACGTTTTTTCAGTATTTAAATCAGTTCTTGGTATTAAGTTAAAAACTTGTCAGGGCAAATTAGTTATTTTAGATCTTAAGGATTTCACTTTGCTTTGGTCAGTAGTATATTAGGTGGGAGAGGAGCTTGCTGTATCGGGGTAAGTGGGGGTCCCTTTTCTTCTTGCTACAAGCTTTCCTATGAATGAAATGGACTAAGGTGGGGAGAATAGAGTATTTTGAGTCACTGACTTTTCCCTCAGCAGAAATGACTGATATGATGGAGACCTGGGGGTAGAACCAGGTCTGCTTTGTGCAGCCACTTGGTCTGCTCTCTCTGGAAGCCCCCACTGCCTCTGGGGTACCCGTGCTCATCTCTTTCTGAACCATCACGCTCTTCTGTCTTCCCACTGGTTGTGAATACATGCAAGTAAGAGAAAAAGAAACATGTCTGGGCTGTATCAATTCAGTTAGAACTGTCTTCATGTTCTCAGGGAGAGCAGGGAAAAAAAAAAACCATCAATGCTTGAAGCATCAGAAATGGCACTCATTCTCAGGGAATTGTAATGCCCTCATGGAAATGCTCTCAGTTAGAAATTGCAACTAGGAAACAATTAGACACACAATTCATTAAAATCAGCTGGGTTTTCTCTCTATGTGGATGGGCAGTAAAGATGCATGTACCCTTCTCCAGGTATGGAAAACTGTTGAGATTGTGATCAACAGATTCAGCACAGGCAGCTTGCGTTGGAAAGCTCACATCCTGGGCTCTTAGTTAACTCTGCAGCAATTACTTAGAGGGATGCAGATTCATTTTCAGACTAAGAGCTCAGCAGCACTGCCCCCAGCTCACAGCTCCGGAGATGAAAGGTATCATTTATAAAGGGTTCCATTTGCCTTTGAAGGCTCAAATGCCTTTTCTCAGCCCTCCCCCCAATTTGCCTTGACATCCATTTGAGACTAAAAGATTATTCAGCTTAAAATGAGAACTTGTAAATACTAGGACTGTTTCTTGGATGATATACTTGGTTGCCTTTTTAAATAAGAGAGGATGATTTTCTTATGCGATAGGAGAAAGGAGTGCTTTTGACTTCAGATCTTTGCTTTTTGGAAGATACCATTATTTGTCAATTTGTGGTTTTTGTTAAGCTTTTTGCTTTAGAAGACTTTAGAAAGTTTTGAAACATAGTTCAGAATTCTATGTACAATTTTATCAAAAAGCTAGTAATATTATATGTTAGGTGCTGGGACAGAGCAGGAGCTGACTATTTGACATACACCTTTCTTAACAGCCTTGCTGTTTAGTTAGGAACATAAAATACAGAAGTTGCTTTTGTATTCTTGCAGAGCACACACACACTCACATTCATGACCCAAAGCTTTTCTGTAGACATCATTTAACCCGCCCCTAGGTAGGGAAAGCTAACACTGAACTTCTGAATGTTTCACCCTATGTGAGATAATGATTGATTGTTTCATAATAAAAAGTGTAACTTGTATAAATATGAATCACAGACTCTTCTCAGCTGTCACTTTGCAGTTTCCAAACTTTGGCTGTGACTTATCTTTTGAGTACTTGCCTGCATTTGCCTCTTTCCTTGTCAGCCCCCAGCGTTTCACCAGATGAAGAAGGTGAAAGCCACTCTGCTCAACCAGAGCGGATGAAGCGGCGACTATGAGGTTAACCACAGTTCCCTCTGTCAATCATAAAGTCTTTTTGTTTTAGATGAAAGAGTGAACATTTGATCTCTGTCCCTGGCTTCCTTTTAGATGGAAGCCATATCGTTTACCTGATTTTGAAAAATGATCGCGTTCCCTGAGCCATCTCCATCTACGGGGCGTTTTGATCACTGGGTTAGAAACTGCTCTTGCCACAACAATTTCGGGGGGTGGGGAAAGGAAAATTAACTGAGCTTAGGAGTTGGACACGTGAGAATGAACAGACACAAGCACCGTGAAGTTGAGCTAATCGTTCCCTCAATTATAATCACAAAGTGCCGCCATCCCCTCTGGAAAAATTCCACGCGGCCATAGGTGCAGTGACCCAGTCTTTCAGTCCCGGGTCTGGAGAATGTGAAATGATTTTGGTTATGTCTATCTGAGAGACCTCCAGTGCTGACCCTGGAGTTATCAAGTGGAGATCAGAAACAAGGCAGCAGGGTCTGTCACCTTTGGAAGAAACAAGATTTGTGAAAAGCACAGCTCCTGAGCTGGGTATTTCAACAGAATTAAGTATGAGGGGCGTAGGGGATGGAATATAGATACTGCTATCAAAATGGATGGGAGGCTGCAAGCGGCCGCTAAGCTGGCGTGCCTACTTACTCATGCTTCCATCACTATTAAAATGCAGTTCTGGGTCTTTCACGCTGTAAAAATGATTTTGGTCACAATGCATTGAAAGCATAATGGAATAAATAGAAGAAAGATCAGTTTTCTGCTTGTAGCTCTGCTCAGATTCAGGATTTATTATTTTTAAAGTTAGTATATAAAAATCCCTTTGGAGGAATCTCCTGAATTTCAAGCAGCCTCCTTCTTGAGGAATGTCTTCTGAAGTTGAACTTAACTACAATGGAAACGCAACGTGGAAACACAGTATAAATTAGACTGGTTCTCTTTTATATCACGTTGTATGTTCCTATAGCAACCCCTCCAATTTTCCTTGCCCTTTATTGACCAGATATATTTTTAGTGACTCCTCACAGGCTCACAGCAGAATAAAAAATGATGAAGACAAAACACACACACACACACACACACACACACACACACACTATATATATATATATATATATATATATATATATATATATATATATATATATATATATATATATATATATATATATATAACATATCTCCACACATATATGAGATCAGATAGGAACTGGAGTCACTCCTTGCTCCTTTTCTATCGTGAATTCACTGATTATAGATGTCCCCATGGATTCAAATATGTCATGGATTTTCATTTTCTTAAATTAGTGATTAGTGAACTTGCAATCCAGGAATTTCACACACAGAGTCACGACCAGATTTTTATTCACAGAAACTGAATTCTTAGACAAAAGCTAGCCCATGACTATGTATGCTTACCCAATTTAGGCTATATTTACCCAACCTATGCTTACAGCTACTGCTCTGTCAAAAGAAACATAAATATTAATGCAGTAAGTATCTTCTCGTGAAGGGGATATTGAGGGAGTGCTCTTTATCTGTCAAAGCTGACTTAATCAGCCCACACTTTTCTGGACAGATCAAATGTTTATAAAGTCACAAATTGACATTTATCTGACAATTTTTGTATTCCCATCACATGGCTTTCTTTATTAGGCCTTGGTATTTCAATATACCATAGGGTTTTCTGTGGAGAAATTAAACATACAATCTCTCCCTTTACAAGTGAAGTTGTAATAAGTAGGAGGCATAGCTCATGACCCTTTCAAGGGTTATTTGGGTGTGAACTGTAAACACTTGGCTATGCAAAATGGTTGTGGTCAGCCACAGAATCATCTTTTTACCCCTGTCTGTTGGGAGATAAACTATACCACAAACGGAGTCATTCCTAAGTCACTTGTGACAAAGTCTATTGAAAATCCAGGAAGAAATGCTTTTGTTATATCCAGCAAGATGTTAATATGTGATGAGGTGGTTCCTTCCTCCTTGTACCTTTGTTTCCATCCAAAATCTATAAAAAATAAATAAATAAATAAAATGAACCAGAGGCACTCTGTTTCTCTCAAAATTAAATGTAGTATTTCCAAGAAATAAAAAAATAAAATGTACATATTCAAACACACAGGCACATACATACTTCAAGTGATTGGCAAGAATGAGAGGAAAATGATTTCTATTTATGGCTAACATTTCCCTAGGAAGTGCCAAAAACACCCATGAAGTATGAAGTCGGTTACAGTATTTTCACTCTGTGGCAGGAGTCCTGTTTACCAGTGCCATGCTTCTTATAAAAGTTATCAGATGATTGAAATACTAAACACCTCGTAATCTTTACAAAATTTTCTTTAATTTTTCAAATTATGATTTGATTATGATATTCTCCCTTCCATTTCCTTCCTCCAAACCCTGCCATAAATGCCTCCCCACTCAAATTCATGACCTCTTTTTTTTCTAAAACAAAACAACAAAACAAAACAAAATCTATTTATTACCAAATGTAGTTTTTCAGTGTATATAATGCTGCCTGTATGTGTTCTCATGGCTGAACATTTGGCACGAGACAACTTCCCTTGGAAGGACCATCTCTTCTGTTCCCAGATTTCCTCAGTGGCCTGTCATTCTTTGTGTGGATCTGAGGTCTCGTGGGCTTTTCTCCGTCCAGTTGGTCATGTTCACTGGTGTCATCCTTTTTCAGCTGATAGTCATCATGTTGGTGAGACTTTTTTGGTGTGGCTTCAGATATCACTAGGAGACACAATCTCAGAAAACCTCCTGATCCTCTGACTCTCACAGCCTTTCCAGCCCTCTTCCACAGTGTTGTCTGAGCCTTAGGTGCAGGAGAGTTTCAAAGATGTATTTATGCACTGGGACTGGGTTCCACAACTCTGCATTTTTATATGTTGTGGTGTTCTGTAGCACCCTCTCTTTGTTGCAAAGACAAGTTTCCTTGATGACTACACTGATCTGTGGGTACAAAGACAAGTATTTATAGATTGTTGTTAGGAATATGCTGGTTTAGTAAATTAGTAGTTGTAGATTCTCTTCCAATAACCATGATTGTGCTAATACTGAGTAGTTAGTCAGGTTTCCAGTACCAAGCATGATCTCCCTCCCATTGAATAGGTCTTAAATCAAATAAAAGAGCTGCTGGTTACCAACAAGGTATTAATGCCACTACTACACCATCAGGGCTATTATGCCATATTGGTCATTGGTATGGTTCATAGGCATTATAGGTGGGTACGATTGTTGGTTGCCTCCCTCCTTCGGAACCTTGCATGGCTTCTTCTGTTACATTAAAGCTCCTCCACAGGAAAGGGGCATTCAGGTCAGTTCCAGCACATAGGTACATCATAATCTTTAAAAGAATTAAAATATCACTTGTAAAAGTTGTAATCAGAAGCTTGAAATCCAAAAGCCAAAGGCAGGAAAGAAGCAAAAAGTCTGATGCATCCTCTCTCTCTCTCTCTCTCTCTCTCTCTCTCTCTCTCTCTCTCTCTCTCTCTCTCTCTCTCTCTCTCTCTTTTATAAATAACCAGATGGTCAGACTGATACACAACAGTATTTACTACCATGAGAAGGCACAGCCAAGTTTACAGACAACCCTATTAAGACCTTTTCTATCTTTATTTATTCTACTTATTCTATCTTTATTCTACCTTTCTTGTAGCTTGTCTTTCTTGTTGGACTTTCTTAGGACAACCAGCCCCCAAATAATCACACAGAGACTTAATGTTAATTATGAAAGTTTGGCCTTAGCTTAAGCTTGTCCCAATAGTTCTTATAACTTAAATTAACCAATTTCTATTAATCTACACTTTGCCACACGGCTCTTTACCTCTCCTCAGTACCGTGCATCTGACTTGCTCCCCATCTCTCTGTCGAAATCTGTGCACCTGGATTCATCCCCTTTCTGCCCAGAAGTCCCAACTTGCATCTCCTGCCTTGCTATTGGCCATTCAGCTCCTTATTAAACCAATTAGGTGCCCTTAGGCAGGCAAGGTAAGACAGTGACACATCTTTACACAATTTTCTCAAATATCCTGCAATACTTTTCTAGTTTTTTTTTTTTTTAAAGAATTCTGGTGACAGAAAGCAAGTCCATCTTAATGGTATGATACATTACTAGTAAGCCTATAAGAAATGCTCCCAGACTGAAATTGTTACTCTCAATTATAATCATTCAAATGCTTTGTCATGTCAGTCTCTACAGTTCTTCTGGGAAACTAATGCCCATGATATATCCAGCTGCGGGATACCTCATTTTCCTTCTGATTCTCCTCAAATGTGATGAGACTCAAATTGAGCATAGATTTGAAATGGAGTTGCATTATATAAATTAACCAATCTTTTCATAGCCTTCTACACACTTAACATGCTTTATTTTCATTTTCACCTGTTTACTTATGTATCTCCTAAATTTAATAATGGACTTGGATTCACAAATTACTAAGTTTACAAAAACATTTCGCATTGTGGCTTGTTCTTGTGTGTTGGTTTTTGAAGACTGAATATGCCACAGGCTATAGGGAGAGAAAGTTAATACCACAGGCAGAGATTGGCCCCCAAACAAAATAGAACCCTGTAGTAATTTTGTTTGGTCTGTTCAGCATCTTCTCCATTGAGATTTTTCTTTTCCTACTTGAAACTTACCATGGTAGCATCCCTGTCGCACCACATTGCTAGGCCAGGAGTGGCAAAATAACTCAAGATAAGCCAATCAGAGGTCAGAGTTCTTTTTGTTTTGTGAGATTGACAGAGGCATTGGAATTGGGGTCTTTTTTTATACCCTAAGGCCATTAAGGACAACGTGTGCTGCCACACTCCAGACAACATAGCCAAGATGAAGGCCTACAGAAGAAAAGGAGAGTTGAGTGGTGGGAAGAAAATTCAACAGACTTCCTAATGACATCACACCATTCCTGGATTACTCAAAGCTTCAGGTTGAATGTCTCATAGATTTTATAGACAGATAAACCAATGTTATGTTTATTGTCACTGCTTAAGTTTGTTTTAGGAAGAGTCTCACTGACAACCTAACAGGGCTTGGCTAATCCATGGGATCTTGTGACATTTATAAAGTCTCCTAAGAGGATGCAATGCACAAGTGAATGACACAGAAGAGCTAGAGCCAAGACTCTCTCCCTCCCAGATATTGTGGAGCTGTAGCCTCTGTCTCTGCTTCTGGAAGAAGGTTTGATTTCTCTACAAATCGATTCTGTATGTACTCTGTGACTTCTTTACTTCTGCATGGTGGTAGCTTGAACCTTTTATAGGTCCATATTGTGGAGCTCATTTTTTCTAACTTTTATTCAATTAACCACTGTCATTTTCTTGAATAATTTTAAGCAAAATGTAATTTTTAATTTTTTAAAATTAGCCTACACAGTAATGGGCTTCCATTGGGGATTTAAATACACATCTAATTCGGGTTAATTCTCTCCCTGCTTGCATCTGCCCCTCAGCTACCTGTCCCTACCTCACCAATCACACCCATTTGTCCTCAGTGTCCTCCACTTCCATTTTGTTCTGTTATCATCCTCATTGCCTTTCTTAATGTCTCTGTTATTCCAGTTGCACGATCCTCCTTTTAGATTGCTGGCCTAATTTATCCATGCCTCTTCACACCTTAATATGTATATTTAACAGTCTTAGTTAGGGTTTCTATTGCTGTGTGAAGAGACACAATGACAGCAGCAATTCTTATAAAAGAAAACATTTATTTGGGTGGCTTATAGTTCAGAAGTTCAGTCTGTTATCATTATGGTGGGACATGGTGGCATGCTGGCAGATATGGTGCTGGAGAAGGTGCAGAGAATCCTACATCTCTGATCCATAGGCAACAGGAAGTGAACTGAAACACTGAGTGTGGTTTGAGCATATATGAGACCTCAAAGCCCACCCTCACAGTGACACACTTCCTCCAACAAGGCTACACCTACTCCAACAAAGCCACACCCCCTAATAGTGCTACTCACCATGAGCTTATGGGAGCCAATTACATTCAAACTACCACACACTCTTCTTTAGTGATCTCTTTCTAGTTGCCTGATTCTACATTTCCTCCTGGTTGAACACACAGAAAAATTCAAGTCTAGGATCCATGTATAAGGAAGAACATGTAGCATTCATCTTTCTGTGCCTGGATTGCCACACTCATAATTTATTTCTAGTTCCATTAATTGGCAGATTTTATCATTTAATTTTTCTCTACAGCTGAAAAAAATTTCACTGTTTATATGTATCTCATTTTCATTATCTTTTCTTTAGTTGATGGACATCTGTGCTGATCTCATTTTCCAGCCATTGTAAATAGTGTCAATAAACATGAATGAGCACCTGCCTCTTGTTGTAATATATGGAGGGAGTCCTTTGCAATGGAGTACCTGGGTCATATGGTAGATCCAGTTCTAGCTTCTAGAGGACTCTGCACACTGATTTCCATCATGTTTGTGTCAGTTTACGCTCCAATTAGGAGTAAATTAGAGTTTCTCTTTCCCTACATCCTCACCAACATTTGTTGTCTTTTCTGGTTTTTGTTTCATTTTTGTCTTTCTTTCTTTCTTTCTTTCTTTCTTTCTTTCTTTCTTTCTTTCTTTCTTTCTTTCTTTCTTATTACTAATGATTGCCCTTTTGCCTGGAATGAGATGGAATCTCAGAGTACTTTCAATTTTCATTTTCCTGATTCCTAATGATGTTGAACACTTTTAGAAAGGATAGATATGCCACTGAACTTCTTTTGAGAATCCTCCATTGAGATTTATAACCCATTTTGTGGCTGGGTTGCTTGTTTTGTTTTCTTGGTGGTTTTTTTTTTGTTGTTTGTTTGTTTGTTTTTAGTGCTTGGTGTATTTTAGATATTGATCCTCTGTTGGATGTGTACTTGACAAGGATTTTTTCCATCTCATTCTGTGTGCTGCATCTCCACTCAGTTGAATGCTTCCTTTGCCGTACAGAAACCTTTGATGATTGTGAGGTTCTATTGTCAATTGTTGGTGTCATTCTCTGAGTGACAGATATCGTTTAGAAAGCCCCTGCCTGTGCCTGTGTTCTATAGCACACTCTCTACTTTCTCTTCGTGCACTTTCAAAGTTTCAGATTTTACAGTGAAATCTTTGATCTTTGAGCTATTTGAAGTTGATTTTTGTTCAGGGTGACAGATACAGATGTAGTTTCATTTTTTCTACGTGTACACCCACTTTTCTTTTCACACCATTTGTTGAAGATGATATCTTTTCTCCAGTATGTATTTTTTTTTGTGTCTTTGTCAAATGGTCATATGTAGTGGTGTGAATGAGAAATGTCTCCCATAAACTTGGGTAATTGAATGCTTTGTTTCTGGTTGGTGGAGAAGTTTGGGGGAGGTTGTGGATATGTTAAGACATGGAGCCTTGATGGAGAGTGTCATTGAAGGTGGACTTTGGATTTATAACCTTGCCCCACTTCTGGTTCACTCTCCTTGTGTTTCCTGTGTGACAAAATATGATCAACCAGTGTCCTGCTCTGGCCACCTATTTCCATGACTTCCTCAATGTTATGGGCCCACCCTACTCTGGAACCATAAACCAAAAATAAGCTCTTTGTTCTATAAGTTGCTTTTAGTAATGATTTTTATCACAGCAACAGAAAAGTAATCAATACATCATAATTGTGTGGACTTAATGTGGGTTCTCTTCTATTCTATTAAAAATAGACTATTTTCAGTCCAGTACCGTATTGTTTTAATTACTATGTGCTTTAGTTGCTTTTTGATTGTTGTGGTATAACACCCTGACTAAAGTAACTTACAGAAAGAAGATGTTATTTGGGCTTACAGTTCCATCAGGATAGGAGTCTACCGTCATCATAGAAGGGAGCATGGCAGCAGGCAGGCAGGCAGGCATGGCACTGGAACAGTGGCTGAGAACTCATAGACCAGTTCACAAGCAGGAGACAGAGTACACGCTGGGAATGGCATGAGTCTCTTGAAACCTGAAAGCCAGGCTCAAGTGACACCCCTCTTCTAACTAGGCCACACTTCCTAATACCTCCCAAATAGTTCCATGAACTGGGGACCAAGTATTCAAACATATGAGCCCATGGGGGGGGTCATTCTTATTATTTTTGAATTATTTATTTATTCTTTCATATAATATATCCCAACTGCTGCCTCCCCTCCTTTCGCTCATGCCAATCTCCTCCCATCTCCCTTGTTCCCCAGATCCAACTGCTTCTCCATTTCCATTTAGAAAAGAGAAATCTTCCCAAGGATATCAATGGAACACAGCCTAACAAGATGCAATAAGACCAGGCACAAACCTTCATACCAAGGCTGGACAAGGCAACCCAGTTAGAGGAAAAGGACCCAAGAATAGGCAAAAGAGTCAGAGATACCCCACTCCCATGGTCAGGAGTCCTACACAAACCCCAAGCTAAATAACCACAACGTTTATGCAGAGTACCTAGTACAGCCCCATGCAGGCTCCAACATTGCCACTTCAGTCTCTGTGAGCCCCTATGAGCTCTGCTTAGTTGATTCTGTGGGCCATGTTTTGCTGGTGTCTTCAACCCTTTTGATTGTTACAATCCTTCCTCCCTCTCTTCTGCAGGATTCCCTCATCTCCACCTAATGTCTGTCTGTCAGTTTCTGCATCTGTTCCCATCAGCTGCTGGAGGAAGCCCCTCTGATAATGGGTTAGGCACAAATCTGTAAGTATAGCAGAGTTTTATTAGGAATCATTTCATTGACTTTTTTTCCCAGATGTGTTTGGTTCTACTCTAGGTCTTTGGGCCATCCAGCTTCTGGTTTCTGGCTATCTGGGCAGTGTCAGGCATGGGCTTCAAGTTAGACTAGTTAAGCTCTCGGCCTCCATAGTCCCAGAACATCTTTAAAGCAGGACAGAAGTCATTTTCATTCAAACCACCACACTATGGCTCTGTTATAGTATAGCTTGAGTTTGAGTAGGGTAAGGCCTCTAGTATTGTTGCTTTTGCTAAGGATTGCTTTGGCATTTCGGGGTCTTTTATGTCTCCATGTGAATTAAATTTTTTTTTTTCTATTCATATGATGAATGAGATGGGGATTTTGTTTGGAATTGTGTTGAATCTGTATTTTGCTTTCTTTAATTATTTTAAACTTCTCTGTCATCATCTTTCAAGAAAATTCACATGGTGTTACCATCATAGATTCCCAGGGAAAAAAAATGCTTCTTTCTGTTCATGGATCTCCCTTTTCTCTCCTACAATTATCTCTTTCTGGCATAGGGTCAAATTACCTTTTCTTGGTTCACTTGTAGAGCAAGAACTGGTATACAAGGTGGCCTATTAAGAGTTTCTGTGGTAAAACACCATGATCCAAAGCAGTTTGGGGAGGAAAGGGTTTATCTGGCTTATACTTCCACATCACATTTCCTCAAAGGAAAGCATGATAGGAACTTAAGTCAGGAACCTAGAAGCAGAAACTGAAGCAGAAGCCATGAAGGAGTGCCGGTAACTGACTTTTTACCCATGGCTTACTCAACCTGCTTCCTTAAACCATCCAGGACTACCTGCCCAGGAATACCACTGCCCACAATGGGCTGGGCCTTCCCACATCAACCATTCATCAAGAAAATGCCCCACAGTCTTGCCAACTGGCCAATCTTATGGCAGTGTTCTCTCAATTGAGGTTCACGCCTCTCAGATGACTATAATTTGTGTCAAAATGACAGAAGCAAAACAAAAAACTATGTGGTACACAGGCAACCTAAAACGGATAGCATAGATAAAAAGACAATAATTAGAATCTAAGATCTAGAGAGTGATGAAAATCATAACAATGGCCAAGTACCAAGAAAACTCATGTGCTTTTTCATGTTATCAGGGTCTCATTTCTTAACCTTCCCATAACTAACTTTTCTGTTCATGCTGTGTTCACTGGAGCACATAGAGGATCCTTTGCAAACTTTGTCCCACCAGTACTGTGCTCTGCCACACTCATAGCAAGATTAATGGATGGAGATTAGTACTGTCTGCCTTTGACATAAGAAGATGAGTAAGGATTACAGCAGGAAATGGTGATACTTTCAAGGTACAGTAATTCAGAGGTAAAATTCTCAAAGTAACTGTTTACGATTCTGTGGGTGAACATCCGTTAATATAAAATGAGGTCTAGTGACAGTGCAAACATTGTTTCATCCCTTGGACTGACGGGCATCATTATGTTCTTGGTTCACAAGGGAGAATATTATTTTCATAACTGTACTGGATCTGCCCAAATCCCTACTAACTAGATTATTTTCCACTAAATATTGTTTGTTTCTCCTTTTAAAACTTAAATTCATGACTCCCAGAGACAATTGGCATAGAATTAAATTGTTTCAACATAAATTCAAATATTATGTTTATAAGTATTTCCCAGATAAATTATACCTTAAAATTAACAGTATTAAGCATGGCAGTTTTATGAATAAGTACAATTTTATATAATGCATTTTAATGTCTACATGTCTTAGAACTTTATTTAACTTCTTTATTCTTTGAAATAATACATTCAAATGTATTCTGGCTGCCCTTTCTCCTTTAGGGGAGTTTTTTTTTAACCATAGGCTTCAATATCCACACCCCTGTCTTATCCTTTCAAACAGATTTGGCCTACAGTTAAATTAATTCTATCTGAGATACTTTGCCTGCATTTTCGTTCTTTTTGTGCTTCAAGTAATCTTATTTTCACCTTTAGTTAAACCTCCAATGTCTGCAAATCCCTTAAAGGGTTTTGATGCCTGGAGCATACATTAACACGATGTTGCCCCATAGCTTTTTTAAATTCAGCTTTGAAATGTTCAGCTCTCCTGCTATAGCAATTAAAGGACAAACCAGAATTTGCCTCCTCCTCTTCCCCCAGCCCAAACGAGGCTGAAGTGAATTTGTATTATGGAACATGTATACTTTTTATGTATTTTCCCAAGATACAAATGAATTATTAATAATAATTTCATTATCTTAAAACTGGAGTTTGCCTCGGTAGATCATCTAATTCTTTCACATTAGGAAAACAATACCTAATCTAGAAGGTGATATGCTAAAGATCATGTAACTGGTAATTGCTGTGAACTTTGCTTTTTTTTATTTTGAGTTGTGGCAGTTCCACATAAGTGTGTAGTAAATAGTAATATCTTGATAGTCTAAAGCCCTAGAAATAAATATAAGCTATACTGAATTAAATGCCCTATTTATACATGTTACCATAGAATTCTGCTGTTTCTAAAATAATAACTTCAGAGGGTGCTTTGCCTGAGCTAAAATTTTCTATCATGCATTTGTTTTTCAAATGTTAATGTTTTATTAGACAGCTGTGTTTCAATATGCAAAAACATTATCCTTCACATAGTTGTAAATATGTAAGTCTTAAAAGAATATGAGGGGTTGGGGATTTAGCTCAGTGGTAGAGTGTTTGCCTAGCACGCGTAAGGCCCTGGGTTCGGTCCTCAGCTCCGGAAAAAAAAAGAATATGAATAATTCTATACAGAACAATTATTTTATTACATTCTGATTATAAACTAAAAGCACCCATAAAATGCAGAAAATACTAGGTTAAAATTTGATAAATAACCTCTTTTAGTCCAGTGATGATTACTATGCAAAATTTGATATGAGTCTTTAAAATGTTTCTGTTGAGTAGCTGCACAATCCAAACCCCCTTAATCATACATATCATAGATAAAACATCCTTAAATTTATTTAAATATAATTAATTATTTCCCCATTTCCTCTCTCTAGTCCCTCCCATATCCTCCCACTACTAATTTTTTACCAAAAGCCTGGTAAAATGAATCATCCTAGGGAGTGAAGTACATCTCTCTATATAGTATGCATTAAAGAATGAATCATTTAAAATGCAGCAACAATTGTATTGCCTGAAAAAAGAATCTAGGATTCCTCTGAATTCCTGTTTACAAGGCAAAGTATCTGGAATAATTGTCCCGGTTTCCTACTCCTTCCTCACTAGCCATGTGGGAGAGTTGCTTGAGAAAAGTCCTTATTGGGGTAAATACCCAATGAGACTTAGAATTGTTCCCTATAATGGAACCTAATATTTCCCCATATCTCATCTTTGTGGAATTATTGCACAGTATTACATAGTTTCAAGGATCTGAATTTTCTGAGACTTCCACTATTTCTCTCTCATCTTATTAGCACTAGAAATATTCAAACCTAATCAAAAGGTAATTAAAATATGAAAATTTAAGAAACATTCCCTTTACTAGGTTCATTTCATCATCATTATTCTTTCACCTTCTAGATTGTATATATTTCTTTGAAAATAAAGTCTTATCACTTCTTACATTGCCTTTAAAACTACAAACATCCAAATGCGCACACAAACAGGAATTCTAATTGCAAGCTTTCAAGTCACATGTAGGACATACTAGTTTCATGACAAAGTGATTTTACGTACGATGTTTATGTTCACTTTTCTACCCTTCATATTTCCTCTGATAACCAGATACACTGGCTCTTGTGGATGATAACGTGTTGATGCCCTGTATTTGACAAACTGATATATTTCTTAACATTTCCTTTTTTTTTTTCCAAATTGTTGTCATTTGCCTTTCTGTCCTCCAACCCTTTGACATTCTAAGACTCACATCTAGACTACACTATCCCCCCACAGTCCCTTATAGCCGGAAATTTCTCTGGTCCTGCCCAGCACCATGGTTGGGAGGAATATCACCCACTGGAGTTCCATAACCACTTGGTCCCAAGTAAACACACAGAGGCTTATATTATTTACAAACTGGATGGCCTATGGATCAGGCTTCCTGTTAGCTAGCTCTTATAACTTAACTCAACCCATTTCTATTAATATATATGTTGCCACATGGCCTTGATGTTACCAGGCTTGTGTCTCTTTGACTCTGCCTTTCTCCTCCCTGTATCTCTGCTTGGATTTCCCCACCTGACTCTAAACTACCTTGGCATAGGCCAAAGCAGCTTATTTATTAGCCAATGGGAGCAATACATATTCACAGTATATAGAAAGACATCCCACAGCAGCCTCTTTTTAATTTCTTTTCCTTTATATTTGCCTCTATTTCTCTATAAATAGTTTCCAGTGGAATGCTAGATTTTTCTAAATGGTTATTTTCTCTTAACCAATACAAAGCCCTCTGTGCTGGCTGCAGCATGTTTAAAAGCATTCAACTGGATTTCTTTAATTCCCTCCTTGGATGTTTGCATTCACTACATACCAAATCCAGTCCTCAGGTCATTTCAAGTCTATTAGAGAACTTTTTTTTTTGTCATTCTTTTTCTGTTTTAGGTATGGTCTAACTATGGAAAACATAATTTATTCCAGTGATTTTTATATGCCTTGACAGACATTTCTATGAAACAGTTAATCAACAGAATTGCAAGACTGGTGAATTGCCTAGTGTCATAGAATTGCCTCTTTGAGCTAACATGATATTACTGGATCTTAGAAGGTGTGTGTGTGTGTGTGTGTGTGTGTGTGTGTGTGTGTGTGTGTGTGTGTCCATCCTTTCACTGGGGAAAATATTCACTCATAATTGTTCAGGGCAAAAATTTTAGTTTTATAGTGTTAATTTTCCACTATTTTATACCATAGCTTTTACTTTCTTCTAGAACATAACTCAGTATCCTTTGTTTTACTTTTATTTACTGATTTTTTTTTATCTCAGGCATTGTATTACTTCTTTTTAATTATGTTAACTACCAGACAATTTCATACATAGATGTAATGCATTATATTTATTCATTCCCCCATCTCCTCTTATCTCCTCCTACCCCTACTAACCTGACCACACCTCCCTACATGTTCTTTTCCCAGGTTCTTGACATTTAGTTTTGTTTTGTGATCCATTGAGTTTAATCGGGGCTGTCTGTGCAAACGCAGACAGGATAGGAACTCTCCACTGGAGCCTGGTGAAGTCAGCAGTAGTTACACACAGAAGGCAATGACTCTGCCTTTCTTTGAACTTGTCAGAAGTGAGTACAGCGTAGCACAGCAATGGGGAGTTGGAGGGATAGTATAAATTCCTTGTTTAGGACTGAGCACTCAACTGTCGCTTATTCTCAGGACCATACTCTTGTGCTGCTATGAGTCTCTGCAGTTACCAGCAGTTCACTGGGAACAGGAGACGTTTGTGCTTAAGGCTGACCTTAGGCTTAGCTGCGTCTAGTTTGGAGGCAGTTCAACTATGTCAGTGTAGATAAGCAAAGAATTATGCTCCTCCCTGGGGACCCTGACCTTCCCCACCATCAACGTTTTAGTTGGTTTACAGCATCAGTTCAGTATCCTTTATTTTGACAGTAAAGTGTTCATATGACAGGAAGATAGCTAGTAACTTTCTGATAGCTCTGTCACAATTTAATCTGTATGTTTTGATTTGTTCTCTCTTAAGAAAGATTGATCAAGTTATTTCTGGGTCTCACTTTTTTTTTCATTGGGAGTACTGAAAAATATTAGCATTCTTTCAAATATTAAGAATTAACTGTATCCACTCAAATAATGAAAATAAACTCAGAAGACACAGCTAAAATGTTGTATATGAGCAACATAGGAAAGTTTGTGGTTATTACCGAACAAAATATGCATCAACAGTTTATAAAGGGGCTGGTAAATTTTTCTGTAAAGAGCAAGCCGGACAAGAGTCAGGTTAGATTTTGATGTCCATCTTGTCTCTGTTGTACTTATTCAACCCTAATGTTGAAGAATGAAAACACCCAGAGCCAGTATATAAATCAACGTGTATGGCAATGCTCTTGTAAAATATTTTCTTCTTTAAAAACCTTGTAGTTGTAATTACATTTCTCCTTTTACTTCCCTCCCTCCAAATGCTTCCATGTACCCTTCCCTGCTCTCCTTCAAAGCTACAGCCTTTTTTTGTCATTAATTGTTACTGTAGAAATATATGTGTGTATATATACATGTATGTTCCTAAATATAACCTACTCAGCCCATATAATATTTCTTGTGTGTATGTTTTCAGGACTGATGGTTTGGTACTAGACAACCATTGGTGTACTCTTCCTGGGGAAGGATCACCTCTCCCAATCCCAGCTTTTCTCAGTTGCCTATAGTTTTTGTATAGAGTTGAGACTTTCTGGGCTTTTCCCTGTCTGACTTGTCATGACATTGATGTCATCCTTGTTCGGTTCGTATTTGGACAGTCTTGTTGATGAGACTTTATTGATGAGACTTTATGGGTGTAGCTTCTGGCATTACTAGGAGACACAATCTCACAGCGAACTCCTAGATTCTCTGGCTCTTAGAATCTTTTCACCCCATTTTCAACCTCTGCAATGTTTCCTGAGCCGTAGGTGTGGAAATGTTTTGTAAATGTATCCATCAGTACTGGGCTCCACAAAACTCCATTTGTAAATGCAGACTATGGGCTGGATCCTATGGGTGCCAATTTTAGAACCCAAATATAGTTATATGTTTTTTAATTTGTTTGACTCACAGTCTTTGTATAAATTTGTACAATATAGTGATGTTTAATCCATGTACTCACAGTACAGTGATCAACTCAGGGTAGTTACTGTGTCTAGTACCTTAAAGTCCCTTGTTGCTTTCAACTTATGTTTTAAATCAATATATAAAATGCATATAAATTTGTAGGGTATTAAGTAATGTTTCAATTTACATATGTATTGCTTATATGTAAGTCTCATTAAACATGTCTGTCTCTACAACATTTATTACTTCTTTAGAGTAAAAACATGCAAATTCCTTCCTTGTCAGTGTTTTATTTTTTTTCTTCCCCAAATGTTTGTCTGGGGTTTCATCTAATTCACTCTCATTAGAAGTCATTACTACAGGTATTGCCATTTTTTGTATGAGTCAAAATAACCTTTTTATGCATCTGAGATGGACTTGCACATCAGAGCTTAGATTATTGGTTTGGTTTTTCTTAATCATCCTTCATTTACATTGTAGATACCAGTGATGTTCTAGAATAACTAGGTTGTAGTAGGTTGAGGAGTCATTTATTTCTGCTCCACTCCAGGGTATCTCAACAATGAGACCCTCCCTCAGTCCAGGTGCTTGGTCACCAGGCTCATTCTCTAGTACTAAATTCAAAATGGAGTAATGTTTAAAAGAATACTATTAGAGGTTAGAAATCTATTAAGACACCATTACTCCTTTAGCCCTAGTCATTTTAGAGTGTATAGGAACACTGGTATGACCATGTGCTCTGAGATATGAGAGTGGGAGTGTGAATGTGAGTGAAATGGAAACAGCAGAGTAAGGCTAATCACTGTTGTTGGGCCTGTAGAGGAAAACTAGCGGAGGGAAATGAAAATGGAAGGGGAATAAACAGCAAGGGTTTAGATGATGAGGCAGTTCTAGCTAATAGAAGGATAAAAGAAATAGTTTAAAAAAGTTTAACCAGATAACCTAAACTAATCCCTGTTCTCAGAGGCCTGAGGCAGAAAGAACACCCAAACCAGGACAACCTGTGTTGTTTGAGAAAGCCTAACAAAGGGAGAATGTAAAAGAATGGAGAAGGAAAAGAAAAAACAACAGCGAACAGCAGCAAAGAAGGATGTCCCTGGCCAGCTCCATTGGCATTGGGTATAAAACGAAAGAAATAAGGAAAACGAAGGAAGGGAAGAGACTTGGATGGGTGTGCAAAATTTGAACATGGTCTCTCTCCTAAGTGTTGGATCCAGCTCCAAATCTAGAGGCCTGTTTGAAGACTCACAGGGGCCTATCACTCTCCTGGGAAGTCATTTACAGGTCAGAGGGCTGACTCTTCAAGTCCCAAGGCAGTCTGTTATTGGTCTGTTTGACAATACTAGTCACACCTCCGGGTGGTCTTTTCCAGTCAGGTCACAGCTGTCTTTCCCATGAGTGCTAGGCCCCTCATAGGTCAAGTTGCAAATGCTGGTCACACTCTTGGGGAGACCTTCCTGGTGTCTGATTTACATCTGAAACCTGTGACTGTGTTTCCTGGAGACTGTAGCTCTGTCCAGATTTCTGCCTCCTGGGATAGTGTACACTTCAGACTCAAGGTCTCTTCCCTGCTCTCTAGAAATACTTTGCTGGCTAACCCTAAGAATTATAATCCCAGGACACTTTATGTAGGTCACAAATCAGGGACATTTGGGTTGTCCAAGGGCCAACCCTGCAGGGGTTGTTATAAAAAAATGGCTTCTTGGGCTGGAGAGATGGCTCAGCAGTTAAGAGCACTGACTGCTCTTCTAAAGGCCCTGAGTTCAATTCCCAGCAACCACATGGTGGCTCACAACCATCTATAATAAGATCTGGTGCCCTCTTCTGGCCTGCAGGCATACATGCAGGCAAACACTGTATATATAATAAATAAATAAATCTTTTTTAAAAAATGGCTTCTTGTTTCAGTCAAATCTGAGAAGAGGGATTTTTCCATGATTTCCCCTGCCTGTAACTTTGAGACCTGGTGGCACATGCTTCTAACCCTAGCACTTGGGAGGCAGATCTCTGTGAGATGGAGGCCAGTTTGGGTTACATGGTGAGACCCTGTCTCAAACAAGGAAGTAAATATGTACTATTGGAAGTACAGTACAGATTGTCTAAGACCCCCTGTCTTAAACCATGCTTCTGGTCCAGCTTCTTGTTTGAGTGCTCTCTGTCTCTGTCTGTCTGTCTGTCTGTCTCTCTCTCTGGAAGGAAATAACTCCTAAACCATGCCAGTCAGCCCAGGATGGACTCTGGACTTCCTCCTGTCCTATTCTGCAAACTTCCATGTTTTACCTTGCCATTGAATGTAGAAGTTTTAGTGTCACCCACAGCTGCTGATAGCCATCCTCCAACTTATTCCTATGAGATTAAACTAGACCATGTCTGTGCACTGTCCACCATCTTTAAAGTTTCCTGTGTGCTTTTGAATCTCAATCCAATTGAATGTTACAATTCTGTAACATACTAATATTTTTTCAGTGTATTAAAACCTATCATATATAAATGCATTTATAACAATTGAATGCCTATTAGCCACCACCCAGATAAAATAGTACAAAATATTATATATGCATTATATGTGGTGACTCTTCCTAATTGCCTTTCCCTGATTCATTCTTCCTCCTTCTAAAATTAAGTGCTCTTTTTATTCTACAACCATTCCTTTACATAGCTCTACACTTTTACCTATGTGTAAAAGAAACTGCATTTCTAGAAAATACAGTTTTATTTTATTATTTGCTGTGGTCTGAATATTTTATCTCTCCAAAGTTTATGTTATTATTAACTCCCAAAGTATTTGTCCTAAAACATGGAAATCTTAGAAATTATTTAGTGTTATTTCTCTCTGCCTCAGTGTGTCTCTCTTCTCCTGCCCATATGAGGCTATAAGGATAAAGGGACGTCAGTGACCTGTCTTCATAAAGAGGTACCTCACCAGTCTTGTTCGTTCTGGAAGTCTAAACTTGGACTTCTAGTCTCCTGAACTGATAGAAATAGTTCATGGTGATATACAATAGAAGCTCAAGCCAATTAAGTAGTATTATAGACTTCATGCATGCATGTAGGTATGCATATAATGCACAGATTTCATGTATATAACCATCTATCTTTGCCTTTTTATCTTCTACTAACTGTTGTTCAGTGGTTCTCAATCTGTGGGTCACAACCACTTTTGGGGTCACATATCAGATATCCTGCATATCAGATATTTGCATTACAATTCATAATTATAATGCAAATGAAATAATTTTGTGGTTGAGGGTCACCACAACATAAGGAACTGTATTAAAGCGTAACAGCATTAGGAAGGCTGAGAACCACTGGTTTAAGAAATATCTATATAGATTTAATGAGGAGTGCATTGATTTATATTTGTCTATAGTACTGAAACATATTCACATATCACCATGTATTTATTGTTGCCTCAACCCACACTTATTTATTCCACTCATACTTCTTTTCCATTTACACTTATAAGTATTTTTGCTAGACATATTTTCCTGTACATTTTTTGCATGTTGTGGGGACTTATATATGGTGTGTACATGAATATATGTATATACATTAGATCTCTCAATAGCTATAACCATCAATATGTAGACAGAGGAATAAATTGCTAAGTAATCTTTTTCTCAATAATTTGCTAAATGACCCTCAAATTGGCTGCAGTGACTTGTACAGTAGTGGTAACATTTGAGAAATGCAAACAATATTCATGTCTTTTCTACTGTCAATCTTTTAATATCTTCCACAATCTATTGGGCACAAAATGGTATTTTGTAACAGTTTTACTTTTTATATATTTTGTAAGTAGTTGTAATTTTTAATATATCTGTTGGTCCTTCCTCAAGTAAAGATCATATTCTGTGGATTTCCTCTGCCTATCATGAATTCTCCCATTGAATTCTGTCTTTTTCTTACAGATTTAAAATATTATTTCCACATTTACAAATGTATTGATCTTTATTCAGCTTGAAAACAATCTTTTTCTAGTGAGAATGAGTGACCAGACTTTTATTTTTATTTCACTGTCTTCTGATGCACTTGAAATTAAAAGTTAATGTATTATTAAATTTAATATGTGAGTTACTCTTAATAATGCTTTCCTATAATAAGCCATTGAGTCATTTCATTACAAAGAATTTTAGCATCTTTCCAGTAGATTCAGACTTGATACTATTTGCAATTGATTTTTGTTTCTCCTACTGTAGGGTTACTATATATTAATTTCTTTCCTTGTAAATCAATTTTCCAAGTATTGTTCATTAAAATTCAGTTTCTTCCCCTTTCCATCATTGGTATAATGTGTTTACCTATATGTAATTTTAATCATGTTTCAGTCTGCTTCCCTATCTCAATGCCATTTTTCTTAGCTGTTCTAGCTTCACAATTGCCTGGAGAATGTAGGGTAGAATGTATCTTAACAATTCTTGTTTTTTGGACTTTGGAAAAACTCTTCTTTGCTGACTCTTTGCTTTTCTATATAGTATTTTAAAAATTTTCTTTAAAAAATCCATAGTGAAGATTTTGATTGAAACAGCATTTTACTTTTTACTTGTTTGGGGCATGTTGATAGTTTGGGGACAGCTGTTGGATTTTTGTACTTCTGTTCAGTGCTTTACATTTTGTTGCTATTGACAATGAGTAACTTAATAACTATGTGGGTGTGGGGAGAATTGAAATTTAGTGTTAGAAAGTGCTTTTATATCCAATAATATTCAATTTACTATATTACTAGGAATTTTTTTCTCTACTGAGTGTTTCATGTTCTTCATTCAATTTTAACAAATGCAATTAATGTCACTTTAGATTTTTGTTCATTTTGTTTTTATCCCTAACCCTCATAATATGGAATTAACATAATAGTCCTTCACTATGTGTCTCTAGTTTTGTTTTATTTTATTTTTAAAGTATGAAAGAAACTTCTGGTTCCTCTAACTTATTGTCCTATTAGAAGTTGAGTACAATTTCTAATAAATTCAGAATGATAGCTCCTGAGATGAAGATACAAGAATAAGCCGCCGACAGGGTGTTGATTTATCAATGTTTGAACTGTCAGAAAGAAAATTCTCTTTTTGTCTGGGCTGTAAAATGGGTGGGTATAGTTATGGGGATGTGGGAGCTTCATGTTGCTACAGACCCAAGCTTGCTGTTGGAAGATGCCAGTACCAAGAATTGTAGCATAGAGGAGGCAGAAAAGATGGATTGAAGATAACCACTAAGGTCTTTCATTGCCTTGCAGTGCTTTCCAGTTGTGCTCAGTCATGAAAGCCATGTCATCATATTGTTTGACTAAGTTGGTTGAAATTTTATCATTCAACTTTTTGCCAGAAAGAATCCTACCTAAGTCATTCCCACTCTGGCATATCTGATTCACTTCCTGTTCCCCATCTTTCTGTGAGATTTCTCACACTTGGTTTCTCTTGCTTTCCATTAGGTGCTTCCTTGGTCTAGGCTTCTCAGCCCCATCTAGCACCCAAGCTAAATGTATGGTCTATTATAGAAAGCCATCTTTTTGACATCTCTGCCCAAGGCAAACTATTCAGCCTAAAGAATGGCTACCAATATCGAGTACTCATCTATTTCCCAGGTGAACAAAAAGGCTTTTTAAAAGTTGCCTACTATTAAATATATATTTTTATTTGTATGTTCATTGCTAATTAAATAGCTAGTTAATCTTTTTATTCCCCTATGTCTTAGCTTCCTTTCCTACAGCTGTGGTAAAATACCCTGACAAAAGCAACGAGGGAGAAAGGATTTATTTGGCTCACACATCCAGGTGACAGTTAATTATTGCAAGGGAGTCAAAACAGCAGGAGTCTGAAGCAGCTAGTTGTGTTACATCCATAGTCAAGAGCAGTGAATTAATGTACATTTGATAGTACTCAGCTTGCACATCACAGGACCTAGCCCATGAAATGGTACCACCACATTCAATGTGGGTCTTTCTGTCACTATTAACCCAAATTAGAAAATGCCTCACAGGCATACCCCATAGGTCAACCTAGTCTAGACAATTCCCCACTGAGACTACCTTCTCAGGCAATTCTTCATTATGTCAAATTATCAGTCAAAATATCTAACCATCATACCCTACTAAAACAAGAACTCCTAGAGACTGGATATATGCCATCAAAATCTAGGTATATGGAGATAAGATGAGCACCTTGGAAGGAAAGTTTGTCCTTGGATGTACTCTTAACTAAATATTAAATACTTTCCTAACTATTAAATACTTTCCTATAAAACATTTAATTTGTACATAAAAGATAAATTTTACCCATAAAAAACTACTTGATAGAAGAAATAAGGAATTTTGAAGGTCATTTTTTTATCACTAAGAATTGTATGCTTACATTCAAAATTTTGTGCTAAACTAGTTGAGACTGCATTGATAGCTTAATTCAGTTTCCAAGGGACATTTAGTTGCAGCAAATGTTGGATAGATATATCATACTGTGCCTTTAGGTCATTGTTCACAGGGAGCAGAATGCTTGTTTAAATTTCGACTGAAAATTGAATCATTTATTTGTGAACAATGTTGTATACACAAAAACAAGAATGAAACATGACTAGGAAAGAATTAAGTTTCCTCCTGGGCTTTATATAGAAGTTTTCCATTGCTGTTTTTCTCCTGAAGATTTAGAGAGATGACAAGTTGTTTCCCATACTATTTTGCTCCTTAATTTTATGTTCAAGAAGCTTAAGAGTTGGCAGTAAGCTTTGGGAGTGGTCATTTAGCCAGTGTCTATGAGGTATGAGGCACACTAGAACCTGATTGTAAACACCAGTCTTGGTTTCTCCATGATAACTGAGAAAATACACCTTGGGGGAGGAGCAACTCAAAAGAGAAAGGCTTTGTTCTGGATAACAGTTCCATGTTATAGTCTTTCTTGGAATGCAGTTACGGTGGCAGGAGTTTAAAACACCTGGTCACATTAGACCCACAGTCAGGTACCACAGAGTGATGAATACATGATGCTACTTGTCCCCACCCACTCTGTTTATACATCCCAGTATCCCAGCCAGGGAATGATACCACCCACATCCTTTGTCTCAATCAAGACAATCCACTACAGGGATGTCCAGAGGTCTACCTCCCAAGTGATTCTAGATTCTATTGTGTTGATAGTTAACAAGATCCATGATACCACCAAAACCAAAAATCTGTGAGTGAAAAGGGAGCATTGGAAATGCCCAAACATGTATTTATCACTGCGGTGTCTTTTATAAATGAGCTTTCTATTGTCAATAAAGGACTCAGCAGCAAATCACAGATTTCATCAGAATACAACGCTACAGCCCTTACCTCTTCAGTGCTTTTTTAAAATATTTTATTTTATTTTTGATCTTCTGAGACTGACACACTTAGAATACTTCTTGCCTCTTCTCCTAAGTATTGAGACCACAATCCTGTACTACCGTGCAAACTATTTTTCATCTTTATTATACAGTTTTTTTTGTTTTGTTTTTTGCCAAATGGCAAATACTTATAGGCTAAATCAGTTAGGATTTTTATGAGTTTCAAAGATACCTTTTTTAAAAAATCAATTTGTGTCATTCTACTACTCTGTTTAAGAGTTAAACAAGAACAGTCAGGACAAATAACCAGTAAATAATAACAGCAGGGTACTACCGTGGGTTTGAATGCCTCTAGTCCAACTTACTCTTTTACTACAACAATAACTAAGCTATGTCTTTAAAAATCAATTCTTGGTTGTTTTTTAACTTTGTTCCCTGTGGAGTGTGACAGTAATACCCTTTCTGTACATTTTTGAGTAGTTATTGATTAGAATACTTTAAAGTCTATAAATACGTGAATGAAAATATTGACTGAAGAAGATGAGCTAGACATCTGGAAAAACTTACATTGGACATAAATGGGCCTTAAATTTGGACAAATTATTAGAAATTTGGGTATAATAGTAACCACATAACTTCAGTGTGTCATAGCTTGCCACTTACCGTGATGTTTTAAAGGAGGACAGAGTAAAGGGCCAGGCGATGGTGGCACAAGCCTTTAATCCCAGCACTGGGGAGGCAGAGCCAGGCGGATCTCTGTGAATTTGAGGCCAGCCTGGTCTACAGAGTGAGATCCAGGACAGGCACCAAAACTACACGGAGAAACCCTGTGCTGTGGGATGTATGGCAAATGTGTTGCTAATTAATCAATAAAACACTGATTGGCCATTGGCTAGGCAGGAAGTATAGGCGGGGCAAGGAGGAGAATTAAGCTGGGAAGTGGAAGGCTGAGTCAGAGAGACACTGCCAGCCGCCACGATGAGAAACAGCATGTGAAGATACCAGTAAGCCACGAGCCATGTGGCAAGGTATAGATTAATGGAAATGGATTAATTTAAGATGTAAGAACAGTTAGCAAGAAGCCTGCCACGGCCATACAGTTTGTAACCAATATAAGTCTCTGTGTTTACTTGGTTGGGTCTGAGGCTGCGGGACTGGCAGATGAGAGAGATTTGTCCTGACTGTGGGCTGGGCAGGAAAACTCAAGCTACAACCCTGTCTCCAAAAAACAAACAAACAAACAAAGCAAAACAAACAAACAAAAAACTGAGTAAAGGAAAACCAAATTAATCCTCCAGTGGAAGAGAACATTGATTAAAGATTCTGGCCTTTTTAAAAAAGTTGTATTTTTTATTTTATGTGATGAGTATTGATGTACTGGCATGCATGTATATGTACCATGTACATGCCTGGTACCTACAGGGGCCAGAAAAGAGTGCCAGACACCCTGGAACTGGAGTTACAGATGGAAGCCATGTGAGTGTTGGGAACCAAACCTAGTCCCTTTGCAAGAGCAGCAATTGCTTTTAATCAATAATTTCTCTCTCTCTCCAGCCATGACTCTGAAATTGTTAAATCAGGTATTATATTGTTCTGCTTCTCGGGGTACACCATTGACCATTTGTTCTTCCTGCCTCCTCCTGTAAATATTCGTTCACAAGAAATTAAAGCATCCGTATGCAGAGATTAAACTGAGATTGAACATTTCCATGTTATTTGTTGGAAAGTTTATGTGCAGGGACAGAAACATAACTGGTCTTGTATAACGCAAAGAATTAACTGATTCTCCACAAACGTTCTGCAGAACATGAGTTCATTCTCCTTTAGTCGCCAAGGAATGTTGGATTCATCTAAGGCTTTCCTGTTCACAAGCACCAATTCTTCTTCTTCTTCTTCTTCTTCTTCTTCTTCTTCTTCTTCTTCTTCTTCTTCTTCTTCTTCTTCTTCTTCTTCTTCTTCTTCCTCTTCCTCTTCCTCTTCCTCTTCCTCTTCCTCTTCTTCTTCTTCTTCTTCATCTTCTTCTCCTCCTCCTCCTCCTCTTCCTCCTCCTCCTCCTCCTCCTCCTCCTCCTCCTCCTCCTCCTCCTCCTTTAGATCTCACTTGTAGCCCTGGCTGTCCTGGAATTCGGAACTTGGTAAATAGACCAGGCTGGCCCTCAACTCACAGAGATTCACCTGCCTCTACCTCTGTCCCCCAAGTCTTGGGATTAAAGGGGATACCACCATGCCCAGTCTTTGTCCTCCCACAATATTTGTGAGATTTTAGGGTGATTAATTTCCTTACTTCAACCTTCTCAGTTGTGTTAGCAGATCTAAAAGAACAGGAATTACTTCATTTTTATGACTGAGTCATGTGGCATGTTAGCTATTCAATGATTATTTATTGACCCAATAAATTAATGATTCAAAAAGTAATTCAATGAATTAAGCTGGCCAATAATATGTTGACAATATACAAGGATATTTAGAATTCAGTATGTTTGTGTATACATATGCAAGGTTTTTTTTAAAAACATTATTAAATAAATGTGCAAAGCCTTATTATTATGACCAGAGAGGCTTTATGCAGTTCCTGTGAATTCACTTCTCCATTGGTGGAACTTGGTATTATGAGGCATTTTTCAATATCCTTGGTATTTGACTAGGCTGGAGTTTGTACTGTATCCCAGAACTCCTGCCTGTCTTAGATTCCCCTTGCTTAGGAGAGAGTGTTAAGAGAGCTGAACAAGGTAGAGGGGGAAGCTCAAGCCTCATGCTTGCTTCTCAACTTTTACTCTGCTCAGTCTAGAACCCAGACATTACAACACTTTCACCACAAGATAGTAGACTCTTCAGAGGTTGACTTTATTTATTCTACATAGTTTTAATTTTTAAAATTGGCTTTGTTATGGCTAATAGAAAAAAACTTTAGGGCAAAAAGTTTGTTTTCTCATTGCACATTACTTAAAAATGCAGACTGGCTAATTGCCCCTTGTCTATTTGACAATTTGCTATTCCTGCTAATTAGAAGATCTGTCCAATTGAAAAAAAAAATGCCTCCAAAAGACTGGGCTGTAGACAAGCCTGTAGGACATTTTCTTAATTAGTGATTGATGAGGGAGGACCCAACCCATTATGGGTGGTGCCATCTTTGTGGCGTTGGTCCTGGGTTCTGTAAGAAAGCAGGATGAGCAAGCCAGTAAGCATCATTTCCCCATGGCTTCCGCATCAGCTCCTGTCTCTAGGTCCCTGCCCTGCTTGAGTTCCTGTCCTGATTTCCTTTGATTATGAACTACAATATGGAAGTATAAGCCGAATAAACCTTCCCTCCCCAAGTTTTTTTGGTCATGATGCTTTATCATAGCAATAGTAACCCTAACTAAGACAGAAGGCATGTTTTTTTTTTTTTTCCCCAAATGTTCTGAATGATTTTTATAGCCTTTAAAAGACTGACAGGAAAATAAAATAGAAGAAACTCAAGAAGAAATGCTAAATTCTAGTCCATAGAACTTCTTTGTAATCATACCAGAAAATTCTAGATAGATTTTCATGAACGATTTTTCACCCCAGAGAATCACAGCAAGATTTACCACAATCCTGTCCATCCACTCCCCTCCAAACTAATGATCAGGATTCAGTTCAAGAGGGAGGTGACTCAGGAAAAGGGATGGGGGTAGGAAGAGGCTGCTGATTTCTCTGCTGCCATAGAATAACACTACACAGTAATGAATAAGAGAAGGCCATCTGTGCATGTCACAGCAAGAATCCATTCCAGTCAGTATGGCCCCTAGGTAAGACTGAAAGCACTTAGTCAAACAAGAGCAGCACCCAGCATTGTGCTGGGATGAAGGGCATGGCTACTTTTCCCAGCTTTTGCTAGCTTAAAAAGGTGTATGCTTGGGATGGATGATAATCATTTTTTTGCTGAATAAATGTAAGCTAGAACAAACTGCATAGAGGAGATCCCCTGCAAGGAAAATGAAGGCTGTTAAAAAATGCCTCCTGCAACTTTTGAAGATGGGAATGAGGACTAATGTATCAATTAGATGCGCCATCTTCCATCCCCTTTGTACTAAATAGTACTGAACAATTAACTCCCATCAAACCATACCTGAAATAGCTCTGAGTGATAAATAGCACTTACAGGAGCCGACATTTTTTTTTTCCTGAAAATGTACTTTTTTTCCTTTTCTACTAAAACTTTTGAAAGTCAAAGTTTCTAGTGGTAATAACATGCATTTAACTAAATAGAAACAAGCGTCTACTTCAGAGAATTATTTTCCCTGCATGTGTTGGAGTTTTAAAACTTCTTCACAAGTGTCCCTAATCTCTGAAAGTTTTTTAGGAAATGAGGACGTGCTAGACCACTTAACCATTTAGTAGACAGTTTTTCTAACGCCAACGTAGATGTAGGGCTGAGGAATATCCTAAATATGAAATACAACAATTTTACATTCTTATAAATTTATGAAGATGTTGAATATGGGCTTTTTTTTCAGTTGAAGTACAATAACACTGCCATGTTACATGGCATGTTATATGTTTAGTATGTACAAATCCTCAACTCCTTTGTTCTAGTTTCATTGTATTGCCGTGACAAATAACGTGACTAAAACCATCTTAGGGGAGGAAAGGATTATTTGGCTTATATTTCTAGCTCAAGGTCCATTATTGAGTGATGTCAGGAGAATTCAAAGCAGGCACACTCTCAGTATTAACTTTAACTGGGTAACTCACAGTCAAGGAAGTTCAGGGGAAAGGACATTCTGCTTTAGGGGAAGAAGTAAGTTCCATTCTGAAAATCCATATGGTGACTCATGGTAACTGCAGATCCAGGGCTTCCAACACTCTCTTCCGATCTCAGAGAGCACTATACATTCGCACATGCAGGCAAGATGCTCATATACATAAAATAAAATTAAATTAAACACTTAAGGTAGTACACGACTTTCATCCCATCACTCAAGAGGAAAAGGCAAAGTTCTAGGCCAGCCAGAGCTACATGTGAGACTTTGTCTCAAAGAAAAAAAACCCCACCTTATCTAATATTATAGAAAAATAATTATTGGACTGGCAAGATAGCTCAACCTGTAAAAGGCACTTACTCCAAGCCTAAGGTCTTGGTTTCATCCCTTGGCACCCACATCGTATAATGAGAGAATCAACTCTTGCAAGTTTCCTTTGATCTCCACATATATGACTTGGTACTACAGTGTGCAAACACACACACACACACACACACACACACACACAGACACACACACTGAATAAATGTGATAAAAATAATGAAATTAGAAAATAATTCTTAAAAGTAAAAAAATGCACCATATTTAAAAATGACTATTATTGTTTAAAGAAAATATTTAAATTTTGAGAAAAAGGGGAATTGTATACAGAGGCTAGGCTTAGGTAATAATAATTATGTTTTTAGTGAAATTATTTTAGAAGTGGCTTACCTAGACGTTTCCCTTGACATGAGGTCAATAGGGTGACTCATTCTCTCTTCTCCCTGAATTCATTCCCCTGAACACCAGAGAACAGCCAGTGCAGTTTGTGTTGACTTATAATTTCAAATATGATAGACTCTTCAATAAGACGTAAATATTGTTTACTTTTATATTTTGATAAAGGAAACTTCTTTTCTTCAGATAACTTGACTTTCAGGGTATTTTGTTTGTTTTTCCCTATCAATGGGCCTGAATGAACACCTCCGCTGTGACCATAACTACCATTTGACAGGCGGTAGCCTACATGTTACCTCAAACAGCAACGTGTGACTCGGTTCACCAGTTCTGAAAATGTCTGTGAAGTCCCATGAATTTAAAATGTTTCCTTCCTTTCTTCTCTCCTTTCTTTCCTCATTTCCTTATCCCATTTCTCTTCAGATGGAACATTACACAGGTTTTATGCTGTTTATAACACCGGAAGCCACACATCAAATTTCATTAAGGATGTCAAATGCCGCTTCATTTTAAATTCAGAGTCACTGCCAAGTGCAATCTCTAGTTCAGTGCAAAGTACTTCCAAGTGTGACTCTCATTCATTGGTGTGTGGGGACCATAATCAGATATAATATCATAGTGAGCGGATAATTTCTTTGTCCACAGATAATACACCAGAACAGATTCACCACCTGTGTATCTCTATTGACAGAGTTTTATTACAAGTAATTATTCCGGATGTTCTGTGTTTTTGGCTCATTATGGGAAAACATTTGAGGCCAGGCAGAGCCCAGCACAGCAACAGCATGCATATTTTCTACAAGCGGGTGTGTGCATCTGTGGCTGAATCCTGACTTACCACTCTCTTTCAGCTCAGCTAAGCCAGCAGAACAAGGTTAAGAACTGATCATTGATGTGATGTGAAGCTGTTATTATACAGATCTCACACAGACAAGCCCCCACTGGAGCTGCTTGGAATGCTGTGATAATATACATGCACAGTTGAGACAGAGAGAGGGAGGTAAGGAGAAAGGGAGAGTGGGAGGTAAGGAGGGAGGGAGGGAGGGAGGGAGGGAGGGAGGGAGAGGGTACAATTTAGTAATTTTATTGTCACTTGGATCATTCAATATTCAGATGTCTACAGTGGGTTTTTTGAGTTTTCCTTCTTAATCCTGAACATTCCACTGTGTGTTGAAAATCAGTGAGCACTGTGATCATCTGATGAGGTTTTTCTCTTCATGCTCTAGAGGGAGGATTGCTTAGAAAAAAAAATTCTCTGGTTAAATTGCCCATGACTTTTGGATATATTTTTGTGTAAATTATTGCTTCCTGTTTGCTTTTTCTACTCCAGTTCATATGGCCCATTTTAATGAGATGATTGATTAAAATGCACTCATATTTAGCTATTCCAGATTAACTCTCACAACTGCTCCTCTTTGTTCCAGGATTTCTTCAGCATATAGAGGATATACGTATATACATACGTATACATATATATATAATATCATATATATTAAATTCATGTTAAACATTCAGATTTAAGCTCTACTCTTGCGTGTGTGTGTTGTGTGTGTTCCTGAGGCACATTTTATACAGAAACATAGAAAATTAACACAGAAGTTGCCTGGCTGATTGATTACTGAAGAGTTTAATAGCAGCCTTTATCTTTTAAGAATCGTCTGACTTGTGGCATTTTATTGGGTTCTATTTGGTCACAGAAGCACAGAAGCTGCTTTGGGTATGATGTCTTATTTGGAATGAAGTTCCTTTCCTACCATTCATTTGGCAATCGCATATAGACTTCACATCTGTCGTTACGTATGCACTTTCCCTCTCCTGGGTGACAGTGGTCAAGGGGCTCGGACTCTTGGGGTGAGAGCGCTCTTTTTAAAGCATTTCAAGCACCAACTAGAATAACTGAAGCTCACATACAGGATGTGTCATGACTTATTACTATGAAATGGAGGCTGAAGAGAGCTTTAGTTAGCTACTACTGGCTATTGGTTCCTGGACTGAAGGCTAGGTTTAGGAGCGAGAATAATTGTATTCTGTCCAGATTGGTTGCAGTTATTGCAGTTATTCAGGCTCCTTCTCTGTGTTTCAGCAGAGAGAATACTTGTTCTAATAGATGAAGGGTTTCTTTCAGAGCCTGAAATTCAATTGACTTCCCAGCTAAAACCGCAGCAGGAGCTGCCCTGGAGCTTCCTGGGTCCTTGGTCCAGACATCTTTCAGGTTTCAGGTTTCGCATTTGCTGTTATTTCCCCACAGCAGGTATCTGCTCCATCTTGCTGACCACATTGTCCCATCCACAGAAGACAAATGGCTCCGGGTTCTCTGTTAGCAAAACAAAGGTATTTTTACATTTCAATTACTTTCTGGCCACTTTTGAGAACTCACTGGACAAAACTATGGATTTACCCCCTGCAGATCTTCCATGATTAGCTAAAAAGGAATGGCCTGGCAACTATCAGTTTTCCTTTCTCACCCTCTACACATCCAACACACACACACAATCCCTTGTCATTTTGACTAAGATGTGCTGCGGGATATCCTTCTGTACGCTGTGAATATATGTTGTTCCCATTGGTTAATAAATAAGCTGCTTTGACCTATGGTAAGGCAGTTTAGAGGGAGGCGGGAAATCCAAGCAGAGAGACAGGAAGAAGAAAGGAGGAGTCTGGAGAGAGAAGCTAGCATGCTGCCCAAGGAACAACATGCCAGCAGACCGGTAAAGCCACGGAACACATGGCAAAACATAGATTAATAGAAATGGGTAAATTTAAGATATAAGAGCTAGCTAACAAGAGGCCTGCCATAGGCCATACAGTTTGTAAATAATATTAAGCCTCTAGGTGATTATTTTATAAGGGGCTGCAGGACCTTGAGGCCAGGCAGGACCAGAGGAACGCAGGACCTGAGAAATTTATGGCTACAGAGATGTGCCTTCATTGGACGCACTTTGGATTAGCTTCAGAACATGCTTAAAAATATGTAAGTATAAGTTTGATAAAAAAAAAAAATACCCTTTTAACATCAAAGAAGAAGGAAATGAGGTGGAAGGTAACATCTCCTAAATACTGCCCTGGAGTTCTGAACGTAGTGATGGTCAAAGCCACCATAAAAATGGGTGCTTTTGTGTAAGGCCCACCCCCAGGGACATTGGTCTTTGAAAACACTTGGTTATCTCAGAGGCCTTGTAATTAATTATGAGAAAGGCAATCTAAATCAAATAAAGTGTGCTGTGCTGCTGAAGGGAGTTTTCATTCTCTTCGTGGGCGCCCTAAGGAGGCTGCTCTGGGTGTGCTGGGCCTCTGTCTGGGCCGCCTCCTGTGGACGCAGCACGTGATGGGTGATGCCACTAAAATACAATCACAACTTGTTTTCCGAGAAGCACCGACTTTGTGTGAGGTGGAGGTGTTCTGTTTAATTATAGGAAGACTGAATGAGTGCCTTGATCTCTGCATCCCAAGAATGTGACAAATGGGATTGGAAGGATGACTCAGTATTTAAGAGCAAGGGCTGCTCTTGCAGAGGATTCAGGTTCAGTTCCGAGCACTCACATAGTGGCTTACAGCTCTCTGTAACTCCAGTTTCACAGGATCTGACACCTTCTTCAGGTCTCCACAGGCACCAGGCATACATGTGATGCACATATATACATGTAAACAAACACTCATACACATAAAGGAAAATGAATAAACCCTTTAAAAATAGGTGAAAAATAGTCATATACTCTATCCATTTTACCAAAAAAAACAAAAAACCAAAAAACCAAAGCAAAACAACAAACAAAAAAACCTCCTTTCTCAACACAAAATCAGTATCTTTCCTTACACAGAAAAAAACAAAACAAAACAAAAAACTTCTCTTTCCTATCTTCTTATCCTTACATCAGCCTTTATTAAGTAAGATAAAGCAGCCATGAAAACAGGTACACAGTACACAGACTGGGAGGACCCTGTGGATGCTAGGGGTCTAAAATCAGGTGCTGGCATGGTTAATTTCTTCTTAGGTGTTTCTTCTGGCTTGCAGATCGCCTCCATCGCTTCTCAGCATCCTCCATTGTCTTAATTCTGTGTATGTTTCCTACATTTTCTCCTCTTGTAAACACATTGGCCATATCAGGTTGGATTACAGCTATGTGGCTTCGTTTTAAATCAGGTTCCCCCTAAAACCCTATCTGTAAATCCAGTGGCATTCTGACATACTAACTGTGACTTCAAAAATTGTGTTTTTAGGAGACTACAAGAGGGGTATGAAGTAATATTTAAAATAATCATACATAGTTCTCCACCATTTATGGAGAGAGCAAGAATTATATTTCATCCACTTATTATAAACAAATGAAACATTTAAAAAGCGTAGCTTTGTTCTTTAGATCATTGTATTTACTATTCAACTCCCAGAGAGCAGAAAATAAAATGTTGACACAGATCCTTTCACTTTTGCTGGTCGTCTGTGTCAAATCAGGGCTCTGAAGTTTCAAAGGGAACTTTGAACTCTGCGTATCATATCGGCAGACTTTAGAGTAGAGAAAATGTATAACTGATGTGATGCCCAACCAGGGAAAAGTATTCCAATATGGGAGTTTATATAATGAACATTGAAGCGTGTTTGTTCTGTTTGTGCTGAATAAATTTATTTATACAAACGATTCAGGTTTATTTAATAAAAGATAAATGAAAAATCATGATGACTTCCTTGAAATGGAAGTTCTTATAGTAAAGTTAGTATTTTAGATAATTATTGAGGTCCTAGCCTCAGCTTTCATTTTCTTTTCTTTTTTCTCTAAATGTCTGGGCATGGTCAATGTAAAATGTGAAGATTTTTCTTAAGGAGGGATTAGGATTATTGTAGTTTAAGAAAATTCTTTCTTTCTTTCTTTCTTTCTTTCTTTTTTTTTTTTGCTCTGTGTATTTGTATTTTAGTTTTGAGGCATTGAATTTCAGATTCAAATTTTACAATATCAAGTCAGTTACAAAAATAATTACCCCCCCAAAACTGACCTATTTATCAAAATTAAGAAGACTAGAAATCAATAAAGATGTTTTAAGTAACATAATAAGTTTTCTGAACACTAGGGCAAATTATGTAACCAATGGCCTATATATCTCACCCCATATCCACCCCACAAGGGCCTATCCAAGAAGTTTCTTGAAGTAGATGGGAATTAACTAGAGACCCACAGCTGGACAGTATACAGAGAGTGAAAGACTTTGGAGTATTCAGTCATAAATAAGATGACTTCACCAAACCGTTTCCCTCAAGGCTCAGGAATCTCTGCATAGAGAAAATGGGAAGATATTAAGAGCCAGAGGAGATGGGTGACTCCAAGGAAAAGGTGTCTTCCAGAAACAACAGAACTGATGCTCATATGAACTCACGAACAGGTTAAAGCTAGACAGGGTCCCAGCACTGAGAAGGGGAAGTAGACATGGGGTCCCCCCAACCAAAAAGCTGCCTGTAATTGATACCCACTGGCAAAGGGAAAAGTCAGTTTTTGCCAATGGAGTGTCACTGGGTATGGCGACCACACCACACTGCATGGTAGGCCCATACCCAGGAATACTTAGCCAACAAAAAACCAACTCATGGTATTTAGTGGACATTTTGTTTCACTTTGCTTTGTTTTGGAAATTTTTTTTTGTCTTATTGGTCTTTTTTTTTGTGAGTCTTTTATATATATATTTTTTTGTATTTATTTTTTACTTTTGTTTTTGGTTCTTTTTTTTCTCCCTTTTATTGAAAATAGATTCTTCTCTCATACAATATACCCTGTGTACAGTTTCCCCTCCATCTACCCTCCCTAATTCCACCCACCTCCCCTCCCATCCAGATCTACTCCCTTTCTGTCTCTCATTAGAAAAGAACAGGCTACTAAGAGATAACAAACATGATAACATAAAATATAATAAGATAAAACAAAAACTGTCACATTAAGGCTGGACCAAACAACCTAACAGAAGGAAAAGAGCCTCAAGAAAAGGCACAGGATTTAGAGAACCACTCATTCACACATGCATAAGAATGCTAAAAAAAGAAGGTATAATACATATACTGAGGACTTAGTGCAGACCCGTGTCGGTGGTCCTGTGATGGCTGAACCAGTCTCCGTGACATCATATGAGCCTTGCTCTGATGATCCAGAGGGCCTTGTTCTCTTGGTGTCCTCCATCTCCTCTTGCTCTTATACTCTTTTGTTTTCTCTTCTTACAGGGGGTCCCCTGAGCTCTGAGGGAAGGGATTTGATGCAGACATTCCATTTAGAGCTCTGTGTTCCAATGACTTCCTCTCTTCATAAAGTCTGGCTGTGGGTCTTTGTATTTGTTCCCATCTGCTGAAGGAGAAAACTTCTATGATGATGACTGAACAAGGAACTGATCTATGAATATAACAGAATATCACTAGGAGTCATTGTATTGATACTTTAAAACAAAACAAAACAGTAGTGTTTGGTTTTACCCTAGGTCTCTAGACTATCTAGTATCTGGTTCTTGGTCACCCAGGCAATGTTGGGTATGGGTTCTGTCTGGTGAGTGGGCTGTAAGCCAAATCAAACATTGGTTGGCTACTCCCACAAGTTCTGTGCCACCACTGATTGAGCATATCTTGCAGTTAGGACAGATTGTAGGTCAAAGGTTCTGTGGCTGTTTTGGTGTTTTCATTTCTGTTTTGGTAGCCTGCAGAGTAACTTCCAGCACCAAAGATACTAGAAAGTAGGGGTAAAGGCTCCATGTGGGCGCCAGCTTGACTTTCCATGTGTAATGAGTTCTCTGGGGGTTGTCTTCAGCAATGGGTCCCTGCTGTCAGATCGAGGAGAGCGACCCATTATTTTGGCAACAGCCTGGCTTGTTTGGGGATTTTCATGGGACCCCCTTTGCCAAAAACTCAATTGAACGCAACCCAGTCCTGGTGTTGGAAAACTTGTTTGGTGACAAGAGATGACCAGTTGAGAATCTGTCTCCCCATTATTAGGAGACTTCATTAGGATTGCCTTCATATATTTTAGGAGGTTTCCTCTGCACTAGGTTTTCATACTATCCCTTAAATGTCCCTCAATTTTTAGGTGAGTCTCTCTGTATCCACTCCCCACCCCCGCTTAGTCATATCTCCTCTCCCTCTCACCACCTGTTCCTCTTATTCTTTTCCCCCCACCTCACCCCCAATTTATCTATAAAGTCTTTTCTATTTCCCCCATCCAGGGAGATCCATGTATCTCCCCTAGTCCCTTCCTCTATACCGAACCTCTCTGGGTCTATGGATTGTAGGTTGGTTATCACTTATTTAATACTTAATATCCAAATATAAGTGAATATATACCATATTTATTTTTCTGGATCTGGGTTACCTCACTCAGGATGATTTTTTCCAGTTCCATCCATTTGTCTACAAATTTCATGGTGTTATGTTTTTAAATAACTAATTAATACCACATTGTGTAAATGTATATTTCCTTTATCCATTCTTTTGTTGAGGGACATCTAGGCTGTTTCTAGTTTAGGGTTATTATAAACAGAGCAGGAATGAACATGGTTAAGCCAGTGTCAGTGTGACGGGATAAAGCATCTTTTGAGTATATGCCCAAGAATAGTATAAGTAGATCTTGAAGTAGATGGATTCTCAACTTTGTGAGTAACTGCCATATAGATTTCCACAGTGGCTGTACAAGTTGGAAGTAATGGATGAATGTTTCCCATCCTTGCCTGCATGTGGAATTGTTTCTTAGTCAGTATGTGGATTGTTTGGTAGTCAGAATTCTCTAGAGGTATAGAACTGACAGAATGAATCTCTATCTATCTATCTATCTATCTGTCTGTCTGTCTATCTACATGTATACACACACACACATATATATACACACACACATATGTATATATATATATATATGTGGAGAGAGAGAGAGAGAGAGAGAGAGAGAGAGAGAGAGAGAGAGAGAAAGAGAGAGGAGTAAGGGGATTTATTACAGTGGCTTACAGGATGTGATCCAACTGGTCCAACAATGTCTGTCTACCAACAAAAAGTCCAAGAATCCGGTAGTTGTTCAGTCCACAAGGCTGGATGTCTCAGCTGCTCTTCAGTACATGCCAGAATCCTGCAGCAGTAGACCCCAATGTCATGAAGGAATAGACTTGCCAGTGAGAGTGAGGGCAAACTGGCAAACAGCCAATTTCCTACATCCATGTCCTGTATAATAGCCTACTAGCAGAAGGTGGGTCCCAGATTAGAGGTAGATCTTCCCTCCTCAGAAGATCTGTATTAAAAGTGTGTCTTCCCACTTCAAATGGTTTAATTAAGAAAAACATCCACTCACAGGTATACCCAGCCATTTGGGTTTTAGCTAATTCCAGCTGCAGTCAAGTTGACAACCATAATTAGTCATCACGGAGAGAACAAAAGTTGGATGGGTAGGGAGGTGAAGATGATCTGGGAGCAGTTGGTGGGAGACATGATCAAGATACATTGTATGAGGGACTGGAGAGGTGGCTCAGAGGTTAAGAGCACTGGCTGCTCTTCCAGAGGTCCTGAGTTCAATTCTCAGCAACCACATGGTAGCTCACAACCATCTATAATGAGATCTGATGCCCTCTTCTGGTGTGCACACAGAACACTGGATACATAATAAATAAATAATTTTTTATTTAAATTGTATGAAATTTTATAAAATAAAAATTATAAAAAACAAGCCAGGCAGCATTGGCACATGCCTTTAGTCCCAGCACTCAAGAGGCAAAGCCAGGCGGATCTCTGTGAGTTTGAGGCCAGCCTGGTCTACAGAGTGAGATCCAAGACAGGCACTAAAACTAAAAACAAAACAACAACAACAACAACAAATTATAAAAAATAAAATATGATAACAGATCTTTTTAAACATACACAAAAATGAAACACATACACACACTCTTCCCTATGTAATTATTAAATAATAAATTCTATTACATAAATAGTAAGGTCACTGGGCAAGTTAGGGTGTCGTAGGTTTGTTTATTGATCCTTAGAGGAGTCAAATAGAAAACAGTGCCTATATTTCAAGTATGCTTTTAGACATTACATCTGTCGTGCTAATAAAAATATCTGCATTTGCATTTCTAAAAAATTGATACCCTATTTCTCTCTCATATTCTTTCTCTCTTTTTTGAAAGATTTGTTTTGTTTTTATTTTATGTGTGTGAGTGTTTGCGCAGGTGTGTATGTACACCATATGTATGTCTGCTGCACATGGGTGCAGGAAGATGGCATCAGACATCCTGGACCTGGAGATACAAATGGTTAGGAACCACCACGAGGATACTGGTAACAGAACCGAGGTCCTCTGCAAAGGCAACGAGTGCTCTTAACTTGGGAGCCATCTTTCCAACCCATGTCTCTCATTGCTTTTAAGACATTTTGTAGAACTTTAAAAGACATAAGAAAGTAGAAAAATTCAACTCAAAGGTAAATAATTTCTTTCACCACTTTAGAATTGATAGTGTTTAACAAAAATAAAATGAAAAAATAACTTAGTCTCATATATATATATACATATATTAAAGCCAATATGGTAGGCCAGCAAGAAGGCCCACTGGGTGAAGGTGTTTACTAACAACTCTAATGGCCTGAGTGTGATCCTTGGGACTTATCCACATGGTAAGACAAGAGAACAAACTCTAAGACATTGTCCTCTAATCTATGCACACACACCACCATGGCACACATGTACTTCACTCACGACACAGTAAGTAAATACAGTATAGGGCTTGGACCTGCCTCAGCTGAATGTGCTGGGCTCTGCTGACTCCCCATGGGAAGCCATACCTTTTCGGAGGAGGGGGTGGACTGGGGGAAGGCTGGGGGCAAGCAGGAGGAGAGATGAGGGGGGATCTGTGGTTGGTATGTGGAATGAATAAAAAATTTCTTAAATAAATAAATAAATACAGTATAGTAAAGGAGTTAATAAAACATTTTTTTTTTTAAAAAAAAAAAGCCTATGTGGTGGAGCATATCTGTAACCTCCCACACCAGAGCTGAAGCAAAAGGATCATGAATGTGAGGCCAGCCTTGGTTTCACAGAGACCCCCTGTCTCATGGTAAGTGAATGAATCAATAAATAGATATCATTATTGGCTCTGAATTGCTTGTCCAGTTCTTTTCATTGTCAGTTGGCTTGGCCCATTAGCATTTCGAGGAACTCAGTGGTATTGTGAGCTTTTTCAGGCATCCCTTCTCACCTCGCAATGTTTTCACCAAAAGTCACTGTGATGTTCTTTCTACAGGTCAGTGTCACAACAGGTTCAGATATTGAGATGGTAGTCAGCATTGTGACAGCTTTCAGAAAGAGGTCTTTGGGAGATGACTGGGTCATTGGGATCATTAACCATGGGAAGGAGATTAGTGCCTTTATAAGAAAGCCCCCCCCAATAAATCCTTATGTTTTCAGCCATGTAGAGGATACAGCACAAGAATATACCATCTATAAACCAAAAGAAAGGGCCTCACCAGACACCAGAACCACTTTGATCCTAGACTCTGCAGCCATCCATCCATGAGAAATAAACTTCTGTTACTTATAAACCACTAAATTGAGTCTGTGGTATCTGTTACTGTAATCTGAATGGACTCGAAACAATCACTGATAGCTCCTGTGTCGTATCCTCTTATGTGTATATGAACATATTCTTCCATTGAACTCCCTCTGGGAAAATCAGTTAGCATTAGGGAATGGTTACTGGGGAGAGAATCCCCTGGTGATGTTTTCTCTTTAAAATCCTCGATAGTCTCTGACACTTTCACCTTATTTTACCACAAGCCGTAATTCAATGTTGCACATTAACCTGATTGGTACAGGTAATTCAGCTACTGTTGTCTTGCATTTGTTCATGTGTGTTCTCGAATTGTGTGGCAAGAACAATGTAGCTTAGGTGGTACTTTACAACCTCTAAGGTTGTGGTCTTCTGTATGCCAGTAACTAGGGATAAGATGGGGGACAGGTCATTAGGAAGACATTAAATCAGATATCTGTTGAAGGAGTTCGAAATTTTAGTTTTACCTTTATTTATCAAAAAAAACATTAATTAACCCATACCCTTTATATTCACAAAATTATCCATTCATTATAAGTATTTACACTTTGTTTATTATGTAGCAAGCTAGGTGCTAGATACATAATGATAAATAAGATAAACATTCTTTCATGAAGCTTGCATTCTAATGGAGGACACAGATGTCATATATTATCTGTGCATTTTAAAGCTCATTACAGAGCAAAAGAAGTGTTCTGTCAGAAATAAGCAGTGGTGATCTGTAGATTATTTGTACAATATGCCTTTAGAAAAGCTTATAGCCAGACATACCTCTCAAGCTATAGGACCTTTGAGCTGTACTGTGAATCAGTCATGTAAAATATTACCAGAACATTCTGAGCAGAGAAATGAACATGTGGAAATAAAAGTTATACTACATACTCTGATTGCAAAGCAAATCATAGAAAGAAAATGTTGAGGAGTTGAATGATAGGAAATAGTGTCTGAGACGATATTGGCAACTTGGCTGGATTTAGAAATGTCCAGGCATTAGTGAAGCAGACCCTTGAGTGAGTCTTACAAGGCTGTTTCAGAAATTTTAATTGCACAGAGAAGAACCATCCTGAATATAAATTCTTGGGCTGAATAAAAATGAAAACAAAACAAAACAAACAAACAAAAAAACAAACAAAAAACAACAGAGAAAGCCGGTGAGTTCAGCACCAGCATTCAGCTCTCTCTCTTCCTTTACTATGCAAGCAATGTGACCAGCCACCTCACTTCAGGGTACTTCTCAGCCATGGTGGCCTGTTCCTTCAAACTATGAGCTAAAATGATTCTTTCATGCACTACATTTCTTTGGCCAAAGGTTTTGATACATTGATGACTAAAGTAACTAATACAGTATTTCTAGCTTTAACATGTGGATTTGTGTAATCTAGTACTACCAAGAATGGAAAATGGTTGTAGGAATAGAAGTTACCGGTAAGTATTTCTGAGAATTGCTAGTAAAGACAGAGTGAAGAGGAGTAGAAAAGGCCAGACAGCTGATTCTGGGCAAGTCTCCATAGAAACCAAAGGAAGGGGCATGAAGTATGAAAATCACTTGAGAGTCTTGGTTCACAAGCTGGAAGGGGGCTGGAGTGGAGAAGCCACAGGAACACCCCACAGCAAAGGAATATTTCATAATTGTTTTCAACAATACTGAACTACCTGGGGGATACTGTTTGGACCAATATGTGGTGCTTTGTTGGGTTTCTGTGACCAAAATCAAGGAAGTAGTCAGACAAGTATACATTCAGGACTTCCTTTCCTTTACATTTCGATACAGACCAATTAAGAGTCTTAGCAAAGGCTTAGAAGGGAGGCTTTTTCTTTGTTGCACAGGACAAGGCTGGAATCAACAATCCTGGCGCCTCCTGAGCAGAGCCTTATGGTCAGGTTTTATAAAAATTAAGTCTCAGACAAGAGGTTGCAGATCTCCCATTTCCTCAAAATGTAATAATTCCTAGATAATGAGTGGGAATATTTCTCCAAACTGACCTTGAAGTTCTCAGAGGTAACACCAGAGGTTAGAGTGCTAGAGAATTCCTGTGGCTGCACCTTGCTAAGTCAGAGGCCTCCCAAATCTAAGCATGCATGAGATCCCTGAACAGTGATGTCCAAAACCATCCTTTCCCGATAGGACTTCAGCTTAGCTCAAGTTTAGAAGGGAAGAACACTGAGATGAGGAAGAACTACCAGGGTTTCTAGCCAATAAATAGTTTAGAAACTCAGACAAGATCTCACAGTGCCATGAAAGTGTTAAAAGGAGCCAATGAGATTGCAGGGTGCAACTCCCAAGGACCATATGACAATCTGTTATCATCATGACCAAATCCAGGAGAATAAATCAAATTGACCTGAGTTTTGTTTGAGTCCCTTCATGTTTCCTGTTCAAGAGAATGGCAGGTATCTTATTGTACTGTACACCCAGGGAAATAAGAAACGGAAAATTCACTGTGAAGGTTTGTGGTTTCACAGTCTTTGATTCCACTAGTTAACACTGGTAAGTATTTCCCACCTACTACTTTAACCTATGGGCATTTTGTACTAAAAGAAGGTCTGTTGTCACATTGAATTCTGTCAATAATGAAATAAAGAATGTGTGTGTGTGTGAGTGTGTGTGTGTGTGTGTGTGTGTGTGTGTAGAGACAGAGATACACATTTTGTTAAATAACAAAGCAAAATATAACCTAATAATTTATAAAAATCCTTAAGCAACATTATTTTCTTTCCTTGATAAAACTCATAGCATATAGAATAATGTATTAAATTTCCAACCCTGGACAGTTTTTTTCTTATAATGCAAGATCATAGATGATTTATGGATATTACAATCCATGATAAAGTGTTCCTTTTAATTTAGTCAGTGTAATAAACTATTTTTAAAGATATATGTTAAGCAAAAGCTGAGTTGAGCAGGCAATAATCTGACAGCTTTCATACATTACTGGCTTAATTGCCCAGTAGAGATTGCTTCCAATATGAAGGTCTATTTTCACAGATTTTGAGCTGGAGAAACAGATGCAAATTTTTAGAGAATTTGAACTATAAGCAGCATCAGAATGGAGTTATAATACTCTGTTGGTTAGAATGAGAATATCCCCCATAGGCTCATATATTTGAATGCTAGGTCCTGTGTTGGTGGAACTATGTGGGAAGGATTAGGAGGTGTGGCCTTGTTGAAGGAGGTAGGATGGGCTTTGAGGTTTCAAAAACCTACACCATTCCCAGTTAGTTCTCTCTCTTTCTGCCTCATGGTTGTTGACTTAGGATATGTGTTCTCAACCATTACTCCAGTGCCATGCCTGCCTGCCTGCTCGCATGGCCCTTGCCATGGTGGTCATGAACTCACCCTCTTAAACAATAAGTTCCCAATAAACTCTTCTTTCTATAAATTGGCTTGGCCATGGTATCATATTACAACAATTAAAAAAATAACTAAGACACATGGGTAACACTGGTCAACAATATGCAAATGTCACTTGGTTAAATTCTCTCTTTCTTCCCTTACATCAGTTGCTTTACTTTAGCCTGTTTTATAGGGAAAGACACGGATCTTACAGCTTCAGCAATGTATCACATAACACTGTGGTGTCAAAAGTAGAACCTATGTAGTCTAATCCCAAAGTCATAATGTCTACTGTAAAGAAAAATCAATAGGTCCTCAAAGAGTACATCAAACCACTTTGGAACAGTGATAGAGGCCCATCTTGATAAGCAGAGTGACACATATAATCATTACCATCTGTCAGCTGCACTGGTTTCAGTGTAGAGCACGTTGAGCAGATCCCCAGGGTGTCTAGCTAATGAAATGCTGTGCAGGTTTATAAGATGAATAATCAATGCTTAGGTGTTCTAAGTCTGAACCTTGGATTTTTCATACATTAAAATTGACATGCCAGCTACGACAAATGCAGTCTCTAGATCTTCAACTATAGGGGGTGCAATTCATCAAGCATGGCCAGCTACATAATTTACAATGACTGCTTCAAAGTGAAAATGTAGTGACCTTTATTAAAAGGGCAGGGGGGGAAATGTTGATAAATATAAATCATTTTCCTCTCTCCTGTCGTCCCTATTTTGACTTTTCAAAGTGATTGTAAAATAATATTCAATGCTCTAAGTACATATAAATTAAAATATTAAATGACTGGTTTGAATTATGCCATTGATAATTATGCTGTGCAGCATTAAGTAGGAGTATTTCTTTTATCTAAGATCTCTCAGTTACATAGTTTGTACTTGAAAGCTTGTACATGCATATGTACACTGTTCTTGCTAGAAAATGGAAACAATGCAAACCTAAGCCAGAGTTTTTATTACCTTCTAGCCACATTGTCTTCGTTCCACTCATGGACAAGCAAGGAATTCCTGAAAGGAAAAGAATTGTCAGCGTGTTCCGTATTTCTCTTTCTTTCTAGGACATGATTTTCTGCAAAGTAGATTGGTTAATTAATATATAAGAGTTACAGATGATGTGATGTACTTCCTTGGCACTTTCTAATTCATAGAATCCATTGCCTTCTTTCCTATGTGTATATATGTCTAGAAGTTTCCCAATATGAATTGTGTAAATCAGTGATTCTACTGATATATCAAATGCTGTTGGGATGGTGAAACCCCATAGTTCTGATTAGCTGTTTCTTGACCACTCTCGGTACCTTTGCTTAATCAGCTGTAGCCCTAGAAAACTGCACTGACACAGATAGAATGTGAGAGACTATGGAGCATGCTTGCAGATTACTATGAACTTCACTAAATACGACTTGCCCATAGCTGTTAGGCCAGGAATGGTTTTATTTCTTGAGTGTGGGACTAATAATACTTTAAAAAAGGTTAAGTTTTTTGTTTTTTGTTTTGTTTTTTTTTTAGACAGTAGCAAGGGAAAAAAGAAAAACTTCCAATAAGTGGCACTGTAGGTACACCAAGTTACACATTGTATGTGAAAGAAAAAAAAAAAAACAAAAAGTGGCTTGTGGTGTTTAATTTCATGTGTTAACCTGACTGTTGTAGGGAATACTCAGACAGTCAAAGATTATTTTAGTTCATCTATAAAGTTACATTTGGAAGAGACTAATTAGCATTCAAGTCACAGATCTTATAAAGAAGATCACCCTCGCAAAGGTAGGATGGTATCTTCCAATTTTTTGAGGGCCGTAATTGAACAGAAATGTCAAATAATAGTAAATTTGTTCTCTACTTGAGCCATGGGACATTATACTCACCTTCCTTTAGCCACAGATATTTCTGATTCATGGGGCTTAAAAGTTTCCATTAAGACTCCTACCATTCATTATATTCTGGTCCTTAGGCATTTACTTTTTTATTGACACTAAACCACGTCCTTTCCTGGGCCTTCTGATAACTGAAGGAAGATTGTGGGACTCTTTGTTTATATAGGTTAATCTCTGATAATTAATATCTTCCTTCCTCCTTCACTTCCTTCCTCCCCTCCTTCCCTTCCCCTTCCTTCCTCCCTCCCTCTCTCTCTCTCTCTCTCTCTCTCTCTCTCTCTCTCTCTCTCTCTCTCTCTTCTTGTCTGTCTCTTTATGTGACTGTCTTTCTCATATAGAAACCTCAACAATATATAAATTAAGATAAGAATATAGAGCCGGGCAGTGATGGCACACGCCTTTAATCCCAGCACTCGAGAGGCAGAGCCAGGTGGATCTCTGTGAGTTCGAGGTCAGCCTGGGCTACAGAGTGAGTTCCAGGACAGGTACCAAAACTACACAGAGAAACCCTGTCTCAAAAAACCAAATATATATATATATATATATATGTTCTGGAGTAGTAGACTATGGCCTTGCCTTCTGTTCAGTAGGTTAGAAGATTAACATTGGAAATAACAGAGTCCTAGAATATGAATGGGCATATGACAGTAGGTGCAATATGTGAAAGGTTTGTTAATATCCTATGTAATTGACTACACAGAAACATTTTTCACTGTGGACACATGAACAACAGCAGCCATTTGACATTAGTGTTTTGCCACAGACAGGAATGAAATGAATATTGAAATACTGTTTGTTTCTACTTTGGGGTTTTATTCCTAGAAAAAAAGATTGAGTCTTCAGTATAACATCCCTTTTCAAGGAGACCAAGCAATCTTTGTAGAACTGACCAGGAAGGATGTCTTCTATACTAAAAGGGCTAGCAGTCGTCCTGACAGAGGTACTTTTTGCAAGTTTGCATTTGCTTTTTTTTGCATGCATAAAATCAGTCATCATTGACATCTATGAGTTTACTGATGCTGAACCCAAACAGGTGTGGAAACTCACATAGGATTGTATTTAATAAGGCACCAATGTCACACGGAAGGAGAGGCCATGACTATAGGAGTTACTGGAAGTATCACACTGTGTTTTAAAGCCACTGTTCTGAGAGAAGAGTGAAATGGCCTCATAAAGATACAGCTCAAGCGTTTACTCAGAAAGAAGTTTTAGGGTGCATCCTTGATGATATGATGGCTTTCTTAAATTAGAAGCATCTATAGTGCTCTGGTCCCAGACAGAAAAGACTTGTGGATACAGGAGCCAAGGAGGGGAGGTGGAGGTAGAGGTGGCCCTTTTCACGGTCATTATCAATGACCCAAATGACCTTCATCAACCACCGTTCTGAATGAAAGCTTTGGTTTCCCTTCTCTATGACACCAAGTTTTATCTAAATGGAGGTCTGGTTCTAAACAAAACAAAACACATGAAGGAGGGAGGGAGGGAAGGAGAGAGAGAGAGAGAGAGACAGAGAGAGACAGAGAGAGACAGACAGAGAGACAGAGACAGAGAGAGACAGAGACACAGAGAGACATACACAGAGAGAGAGAGAGAGACAGAAACAGAGACATCCACTAGATGGAGAACAAACCAAGGGTCCCAGTAAGCTGCAAATTAAACCTTGTCATCAGTATGCTTTGGCCTCTGTGTTCCGAGAGCAGCAAGCTAATAGGAAAGTGATTGTATTAGTAAAGGTAAACGGTCTTTATTAGCAGGAGGATATAAAACTTTTAAAGGGATATGTAGGAAAACTATAGTGCCTAGGTGATCCCCTAGAACAATTTCTGATACTGCTTGCCCTTTACATAATCCTGCAAAAGCCCAGCTGCTGCGCTCGGAACCTGTTCCCATGTTCTGACAAAGGTCAGGTTCTCTGTGGCCTTTCCCAGGAGATGGCAAATCATAGCAGGAATACTTGATAAAGCTTTTTTTTTTTTTTTTTTTTTTTTTTGGATAGCAGGAGTTTATCTGACAGCTGATTTGAGCTGTGCTGTCTTCTGGTGTCAGCCTCCGTAGGCCTCATAGCTGTCTGACCCACCTCAACATCCCTTTCCTTTCTCCTCTTCTCAGAATCGGACTGGTCTCAGGCTTTTTCAGACTACCAAAGCCTTCCCCACTTTCTTTCACACACACACAAAAATCATTACATAGATCTTTCCCTCTTAGTATACATTTTTTGCTCTTGGCCGACCACAACTGGAAATAGGACTTGCTGATTTGCTATTACTATTCACGGAAAGGCGATGATCCCTTCAACCTCTACTGGTCATGAAGTCCAGATTTTTCTTATTATTGGGGGGAAACTGGGGTCCTCAGATCTGGCTTGAAAGTATATCTCCCCTTCCCATAGTTCCTCATTGTGTCTAGTATTCAGGGATATGGGTAAATCTTAAAATAGTCTGTATTCACAGTTAACCACTTGCTCTGTTCATTGGAAATTGTTTCAGAAAGGCAAGCAGGGAAGAAAATGCTTAATTAAAAAGAACCACTGTCATAAGTAAACAGACCTTGTTTTTTCTTCAGCTGTAACCCCTTGGCTATAGATCACACAGACTTCATAAAAAAGCAGCTGCTTCACTAATAACCTTTGGCCATGATACAACCAATTAATTATTCTGTCATCCCATAAAAGGTCCCATGTTGTCTCTTGCATATTAGGTTTTCTTTTTCAAAATTTTTGTAGTATTTCAGTATGCTAACTTCAAACACAAATTTACAAATAAGCCGTTTCTCTTGCCTTCTTTCTAAAGCCCAGTTATCTAGATAGCATTTGATAGCTCCAGATAAAAGAGGCTGTGGGATTGCCGAGTACATTTCTGATTGTGTAACCCTAAAATTAGCACAACAGTGTTTTACAAAGGTATGGAAAAATGATAGAGATGACTTGTAAATTCCCCATGTGGAATTTTGGTTAACAAGGGAGGTGAGACTTCTAGGCTTCATATGACTGGTCTAAGTTCTGTGATAGTAGTTTTTTTTTATTCTGTGATCTATACCTCAAACTCAAGTTCAAACATTTTTATGTCATCATAATTTTATTCTTTTAGATGATGTTTTCATAAGATCACTGTCTTAGGTAGGATTTCTCTTGGTATGATGAAACAGCATGACCAAAAGCAACTTGGGGAAGAAAAGCTTGGTTGCAGTCACAGCTGGTAGTCCATCATCCAGAGAAGTCAGGGCAGGAGCTTGGAGGCAGGAACTGATGCAGAGCCATGGAGGAGTTGCTTACTTGTGATTTTTGCTCCTTGTGATTTCTCAGCCTGTATTCTTACAGCACCCAGGACCACTAGCCCAGGGTGACATAGCCCATAGTGAGCTAGGCCCTTCCACATCTATCACCAATCAAGAAAATGCACAACAGGCTTGCCCATGGCCAGTCTGGTGGGGGTGTTTTCTCAGTTGAGGTTGTTTCTTCTAAAATGATTCTAGCTTATGTGGTGTTGACTTAAAACTAGCCAGCACTATCACACCATCTAGGACTTAGAAAATGTAGATGATGCTGTGGGAAAGATCTATGTGAGCTTTAGTGTAAAAACAGCTCATCTTACTAATTTTTTGTTATTTGTTTTATTTTTTTTTAATTAAATGGCTCTGAAGAGGAACCTGGATTTTTAACCAAGCCTCTAGGTCCTGCAGACTGTTCTGTGAACCATGAATTGAATAGTAAGACTGGAAATAATTTTTCTTTGTGTTCATGTCTCTCTCATTTAAGTCAGCAATAAATATTGATTGGGGAATTCAGTGTTGAGAAAATGGGCATGATTCCAATAGTGATCCTCATGTAGCATTCTTGGAATTTAATTTTAATTAAAATATTTTATTAGACTTTATTTTTGTTCATGAGTATTTTGCCTGCATGTATGTGTGTGTATCATGTGCATTGCTAATGGCAGCACAGGTCATACGAGACATTAGTTTCCCTAGAATTAAAGTTATGGACAGCTGTGAACTGTCATGTGGGTGCTGGGAACAACCCACTTCCTCTACAAGGGCAAAAAATATTCTTAAATGCTGAGCCATTTCTTTCTCCAGCCCATATAATGTGTGTGTGTGTGTGTGTGTGTGTGTGTGTGTGTGTGTGTGTGTGTGTGTTTGTGGATGATGATGATGATGATGATGATGATGATGATGGGGATCTTATCATGTTGTCCAGGTTGGCATTGAACTCATGGTCCTCTTCTGTCATTCTCCCAAGTAGGTAGACTATTGGCATGTACCACCATGACTAAGGCTAGTTGAGATTTTTGGATTGAATTTTTTTTTGTTAATTATTTACATGAAAGTGATACATCTAGGCTTGTGACCAAACACTGTTGAGCTCGATGCATGGCATGCACTGCACATTTTATGAAGGCTCTAAGTAGTTGTCCTGGTTTTGGTCTCGTAGACTTCTCTATATGGAGAGCTCGCTAACTCATGTGAACCCTCTTCTATCACTAGGAATTCTCCATTGTTCACAATGGTTTGTCTTGCACTGCCTGATCTATTTTCCTCTTCAGTTTCCTACAATGCATGTGGTTTCTCGAACAGCGGTGTTTGTAGCACCTGGGAGTTTGGTTAGGAATCTCAGGCTCTGCTTCAGAGCCATTGAATAAAATCAAGAGGATAATCCTATGTCTGACCTGGAAGACACTCTTCTTATTTATGACAGTCTTTTGAAGATTCATCCGTAGTTTTCTGTGACCCTCTGCTAACAGTTCTTTCCTGCCTGAGCTCCTCCTGTTCAAATGCCCTTTCATGTCATGCTTCCTGAGCCCACTTTGTCACACCCTCTTCCTTTTTTATTTAAGCTAAAATATGTGTGATTACAGTAGTCTTGTCAGAGAGTCAGAGGCCTGCTACTAAGAATGAAGCATGCTATTCTATACTGACATCTTTAACTAATTATATTGTCCACTATCTGATTCACATGATCTCTCAGTTAGTTATTGAGTGATTTCCCTTAAATTGGGCATAATCAAGCAGTGACATAAAGTAATCTTCAGAAGTTGGAAGCACTCAGTCCTTCATGGGATGTCTTCATGAAACCCTGCCCTTCAAGGGTCAGGGAGCTATGCCACAGAGGAGGCAGAAAGATTGTAAGAATTGAGGTGACAGATGACTCCAAGGGGACGGTGTCTTCTAGATACAATAGTACTGATGCACATGTGAACCCAGAGTGACTGTGGCAGCAGACATAAGGCTAGCATGGGTTCAAGCAAGACAGGGCCCCAGCACTGAGAAGAGGTGGTAGACACTGGGTTCCACCCCAACCAAGAAACTATCCACAAATGATAGACACTAACAAAGGAGAAATCAGTTTTCTCCACTGAATTCTCATTGGGTGTATTAACCATCCTTCAGGACAGGCCCCACACCCAGGAGTAGTTAGCCAACACAAAATGAACTCAAGGGTATTTTTATTTTATTTTGACATTTTTTTAGTCTTATTGATTTTTTTTGCTTGTGTATTTTAATTTTTGTTTTATGTTTTTGTTTCATGTGTATATGTGCAAGTGTTTATTTTTTAAAAATGTTTCTTTTTTATCTTTTATTTGTTTCTTTCTTGTGTTTTCTTCTCTTTTTTGGTTTTCTTTGGGAGACAGATGATAAAGTTGTTGGGTGGGTACGGAGGTGGGAGGATCTGAGAGGAACTGGGGGAAAGAAAAATATGATCAAAATATGTTGCATGAAATTTTTTTCAACAAAAAGAAAGTGATCTTTAAGGAGTGCTCTTTAAGAGAAAAAAATGAAGACAATAATATGAGAATTTTTTTTTTTTTAATAAGGGAAATAATTTAAAGTTTCACCATAGAAGCTGCAGTGTGACCCAACAAGTCATGCTATATATCCCTTGGTCCATACATTTCTACTTACAAGTATTCATTGCAAAGAGTCATTGCTTTGGTTCCAGGCCCCTGGTCCTCACTACATGTTCGATGTTGGGCCACCACTAGGACTCTACCTGGATATCCTGCTGGGGCCTTGTGTTGTGGAGATCCTGCAGCTTTGGGTCTGTGGGTCAGGTCTTTTCACATGCTCAAGCAGATCAATAGATGGGGTGGATATCGGGGCAGGTCAAGTCATAACCCTGGGTCTGGACCTGGACTGATGTAAGGTTGGTCTGCTAGATGGGAAATTGGGACTGTTGTCTCATGCTTATGATTTCGGGGCCGGCTCACCCACACCTCCATTAACAGGGTTGGATCTGTTGTGGTGCCCTGGTGTGGTGCCCTGGAGTGGTGTAGAGCTGGTGGGGATCAGGGATAGCTCACCCATTCTTATGACCACAGGGCCAGCTCTCCCACCTGCCCGAGGCAGGTTGGTGTTGGGGGGGGGGTGCATTTTAGCTTCACCTTTGACAATGCTTTTTATTTTGCTTATTTCTACCTGCCTCTATAGTTAATCTTTTTACCATTGAAAGTGTTTCTACCTTAACTGAGATCTAACAGACTTTTTAATAACATTTCTTCAGCTCTAGCAGGTTTTTAAAATAACATTTCTTAAAAAAAATGTAACCAAGTGTTGGCCACTGTCCTTCAACTGCTCATCTTTAGGGAATATGTCAAGTTTAGAGAAAATGATGATTTTTTTTGCCTCCATTAACTTCTAATAAATTTTCTGGCTTACCAAGTACAGATTCCCTACTTCTTTCAAATGTCCACATTCTCCAATAACCATTTTGAAATGCATTTTTTTCTAATTTTTTCAATAACAAGGGGATTTTACTTGGTCTCCACAATCAGGCCACTTTAGGCATGTGTCAATGAATGTCTCTTCAGAAATGAGTAATTCACCCAGGAAATGATTATAGAAGACAGCAATACCACAACCAATCTGATGACCAAGAAAGGATACGAGTCTACAAGAAAAGTGGGCTGTTGTTAATTAAGCCATGAAGAAGGGCATGCCACATAGACATTGGGTTCATTTAATATACTTGGGACATCATCCAGGTGCACGTATATTTGTGTTGAAACATGAAGTTCTTGAGAACTTTCTAACCAGCAGAAACTGTCAGCTTCATGTACATGAGAAGTGTCAGGTTGAATTCCGTTGTGAGCTGTGCAGAGGATTAGCATGTAGTATAAGTGACACGCAGTGCTGTGTCGTTAACAGCTACCTGAATTTTGCTGCTCATGAATAGGTCTGTAGGATGTCAGAAAGAGACTGTGACTCTGGGAAATGATAGATAATTGGGGATTTTAGTGGATATTTTGCCTAAGCAATAATATCCAGGAAATGAGAAATGATGCATCATCAAATTTCTCTCAGCAAAAGATAGAAGCTTCCATTCCTTGTTCTTACCCAGCATTAAAACAGTGTTAAAGACCCTTATTTTTTCCTTCAAGGCATGCAATAGGAAGGAAACGGAGACTTTAGAAGCAAATTCTCATTAGCAATTTGAATGCATACTGACTCTCCTTCAGTGTAATTAAAGCTACTACACTCATTTTGCTTTGGAACAGTTCACCAAAAATTCTCTCAGGAAAACTACAGATACCTCAGATACACTGTTGTAATTAAAATTTGCCTAAAATCATGAATATAACAGAATTTTGTTTAGCATTGCTTTTTATAGGTGGCTGAATTCTAAGACGTGGGCCCAATCGAAGACACTTTTCACCCTATGCTCCAACCCCCATGCTTTGCCAAAAGCTTACATTACATAATGAATTGCCTTCAGTGGTTGAGTCCCCTGCCCCCATGCTGTCCTTACATCTGGGGCAGTGGTACTGAAATGCGCATGGTTCTGTCAGGTATTAAAAAGCATAGGAGAAGAAGTTGAGCCTCTTGTGTCCCTGGATACACGTTACAGTCTCTGAAGTTTGGACATACTGATTGGACATAACAACAGCTGCAGTGGTCAGACTTTCCCATCCGACAACACACACAAATAGAAATGCTGTGTGTCTCTCAGTAACCTTACCTGGCCACCTTAAGAAGTCAATGAATGTATGTCACTCCAGAGTTTGAAAAACATACTGCACATTTTTCAAGATTTTTTTTATAATACTTTATTTACCTCAGAATTCATATCTGTTCATTTCCATATTATTGGGAACTAAGAGCAGGTATGTTAGGTTCTTAAAGGTGGTAGATGTTCACAGTGGATTTTATGTGGAAAGGGACTCTCCAATAATTCCAGCCAGTAGCAATAGTAAGGCAGCCCCAGGAGTGGGCAGAACATGACCGTGGGTCTCTAGTGGGTGGTAGTAACAAGAGCTTTTAGATAAGACTTGGTTTAGATTTAGAAGAATGGGCATTGAGTTTGTACAATCAGCCTTTCTGTGTTCCATAAACTTTTTGAGCCACAGTTTGCTCACCTAACCAAATGCTGATAATAGAATCTCCTTTAAAAGGTGTTTATGAGTATTGACCAGTTAAATTATCCTTTTAAACTCTTGGTATATTGCCTACCTTCATGCTGAATAGGTAGTTATCCCATTCAGTTCTCAAGGAAGAATATAGAAAGGGTAGTACAGATTTCACATCATCAAAGATAAGCGAGTGTAGACACCCAAGTCATTAGAAACTCTTATATATGAAATACTGCCTGGGCCAGCTGCATAATTTAGGGATTCAGTACAAAATACAAGCATAGGGCTTCTGGCTTTAAAAACACTTAAGCTTTTAGGATACCTAGCATAAAATTAAATAAAAATTCAAGTATAGGCTCCTTTGCAAGCAGATGGGACACCTACCTATGAAGCCAGCCTTGACACTGCAGTAGTTCTGACTATTCTCCCTAAATCCATCCCTACTTCTGTGTGACATACTCTCCACACTGCAGAAGAGGTCACTTTTCCAACTTAGAGAGTAGAGCCTGTGATCATATGCTTTAATCTTAAGTTGGATATAAATTATATAATAAAAGAGAAACCATACAACACAGTGGTCAAGTGAGTGTGCTCCAAAGCTGGAGACCCTTACTTAGGCTCTATTTTTTGTCCTCTCTGTGATCTTGAATATATTTTGGAAACTCAATTGACAGTTCTTAAAAATGGATGTGATAATAGGTATAATATATAATAGCTTACACTGAGCACTTGGAATAGTGTTTGATAGATTCAATGGATAGATATTAGCTACCATCCTTTTAAGCAGAATCGTTCTTGAAAGACGGCCTTATGTGGTCCTCAGGCTCGGCATCCACCATCTGCATGTGTCCACTCTATGCAGTCCTCTGCTGCTCCTCTTTCACGGCTTCCGAGGAGTATTGATGATGTTGTTTTGTTTTCCAACACTTCAACATATCTTGTTTATTTATTAAATCTTTATGCTTAGACACTGCTGTCATCCTCCTTTTGATAGCTTGACTGGTAGAACTGACATTTTAACACGTCCGTTTGACCTTTGATACAAGCTACCAATCTTAGGAGCTGAAGGGTGCACATTTTTAATTAATTATTTTATCTTGTTTTGAATGCCATCTCCTTTGATTTAAGCTACCATGCCCTTGGGAATCCACTGAAAGTTTAGAATTATTGAAATACAAAATTACAATAAATTAGTTTAAGTATACAGATTAAAGATTTCTGAGAAATGCACAGGATTCTGTCCTCACCCCATTTATGATACGAGCCAACTGAATAAGCAAAGTTCCTTTCTGACTCTTCAGAAAAAAATATTAATTCAATTTATTATTTTCCCCTTTTATTGAAAATAGATTCTTTTCTTATACGATATATCCTGAGTACAGTTTCTCCTCCCTCTGCTCCTCCCAGTTCCTCCTACCTTTCCTCCCCTCCCATCCAGATCCACTCCCTTTCTGTCTCTCATTAGAAAAGAACAGGCTTCTAAGAGATAACAACCAAACAAGACAATGCAAAATATAATAAAACAAAAATCATCACATTGAAGTTGGACAAGACAAACCAACAGACGAAAAAAAGCCTCGAGAGCAGACACAAAAATCAGAGATCTGCTCCATCACAAATGCAGGAGGCCCATAAAAATGCTAAACTGAAAACTATAGTGTATGTGCTGATGCAGACCCATGTGAGACCTATGCTTGCTGCTTCAGTCCCTGTGAGTTCATATGAGCTTTGCTGAGTTGGTTTCTAAACCAATCATGGCCTTTTCTTTTGGTGTCCCCTGTCCCCTCTGGCTCTTAGACTCTGCCTCCTCTTCCAGGAGATTCCTTGAGCTCTGAGAGGAGAGATTTGATGGAGACGTCCTATTTGGAGCTGTGTGTTCCTAGGTTTCTCTCTCTTTGAGTACAGTCGGCTGTGGGTCTCTGGAGTTGTTCACATTTGCTGCAGGAGGAAGCTTCTCTGACAATGGCTGAGAAAGGCACTGATCTATGTGTATAGACAAATACCATTAGGAATCATTTTTATCACTACTTTCTTTGATAAATTCACATACATACACAGTGTTCACTGACTACTGTTATCCCTATCCATTTCTCTCGTTCTATTGTCTACCCAACCCTCTTCCCTTCGAATCTTTCTCCCATTCTTATCTACTTGTGACTCATTGGTTAAATCAGGATTGCCTGTGTTATCATGGCTTTGGAACTATCTGTTAGAGCCTGGGGTACTTAGCAGTAGGGATATAATAGAAGACAACAGCTCTCCTCTTTCTAGAATCTAGTAGTAGCCAAAAGTACAGCAGTAAGGAAGAGCTCTTTGCCCATCCACCACTGATTGTTGACAAGGTCAGTCTAGTCTTGCATGGAAGCCTAGTGCAGGCAACTGCATTTGTCGTGCGTTCAGGATCACCATGGCTTTTGTGTTGAGTCTACAGGATGACATTTCACAGCTTTTCACTATCCACCCCATCTTTGGCTTTCAAAGACTGCCCCCTCTTTCACAGTGTTTTCTGATCCTTAGATGGGATGGTGTAAATGTTTTTAGGACTGAACTCTCAGTCATCACTTGCTCTTATCTCTATTTTATCACAAATCTCCATAGTCACTGCCCTTCACTGAGTAGAGAAACTTCCCTGATTAAGCCTGAGAGTGGCTCTGTCTATGAGCATAAACATGTTTAGGTATTTAGAAGGCAGTTAGATGACATGTCTATTTAGTTAATAATGGTAGTAAGTTCCCTCCTTAGACCTAAAAACTCCCCAGTTGTGGCTTGTTGACCAGGGTTACAGTTCCAGGTCTGGATTCTCTCCAATGAAGCAGGCCTCAAGTTCATTCAGAAGGCAGTTGGTTCCTTCATAGCCTTTTCTTTTCTTAATGTTGGCACCTGTCTATCATTTACCTCTAATTTGGAGATACAACATAAGCAAAATGGAACTCTTGATCAGACCTCACTCAATAAACAAACTATTTGGGTGCTTATGCATTGAGGGTACAGCATTCCTTTAAACTGCCACAACTATTAGCTGCAGAGTTATGGCACATTTTCATCATGAATTCATGAATGGGTAGATATTTGAGTTGATTCTAGCTGTAGGCTAATATGAAAAAAGCTGCCTGAGCTTTGTTAGGCAGGACTTGATGTGAATATGTAAATGCTGAAACTCAACAGGGAAGCAAAGGTATTTTCAAATGGAGACAAACTTTAATGAGATCTTTAGAGGAAGGCATTTAAACAGGAATCATTAGTAGTTAATTTTTCAGCCTTTCGCATTTCCTCTCTTCTAGCAGAAAATTTTACTTTATTAGAGTTAGAATAAAAATAAACATGGCTTTAAATCCATAAATGACATTAGAAAATCAGCACTTTTAATTTCTCGGTAATTTATTTTTTCCTTTCCAACAGAATCTCTTTTCGTTCATCTTTTTTTTTTTCAGATAAAAGAAGGTAATACATATTTTGTAAAATTTTCTCAATATTAACAACAAGCTGCACTTTCAGTGAATCTGGGCAGGATTTGCAGGTGTGCATTGTGTCTGCCTATTTCTTTAAGTGTAGTGGAATAAAATACTGTGTAAGCGGAGGTTGTGTGTCTTATGAGCAGCTGCAGATGGGAATGGAGAGGCAGGATGGCAGATCTTATCCATAATACATATTCTCCATGGAGTACTTTTTCCTCTGCAACAAGGGACTTTCTAGGATTACAGAAACAATAAAAAGGAAAGGAATTTAAACAATAATCAACAGGAAAATGAAGGATACATATGTTAGAGATATTTCACCTCCACCCAGGGGTACTTTCTCTCTCTAGACTTCAACATGAGTCTCATCTTCAGTGGTGTTTGAAAATTAAGAGTGAACAAAACCCCTCTGTTCTTAAACATGAAGGATGATTTTGTGCTTCATAATTTCCAGTCTCCAGAACATACCACACTGTACTGTTGTTTGTGTTTATGGCTAAACACAAAGAAAGTTAAATTGAGTTTTTAAGAATTATGACAATCTGTGAGATTCTGAAACTGATCAGCTCTCTTTGTATAATTTCAAACTCTGGAAGAAAGAACAAAGATGCCATGTTACCAGTGAGTCATCAGTATTCACCTAGTGACAGTGGGATATTGTGACAAGGTAGGACGTATTAAAAGACTAACAACAGAAGGGAATGCAAAACCCGAACTCCTAGATATAGTTCTTTGAGTAATGCATGCCATAAAATTATGATGCTATTTCTAAATACATAGATGCATTATTTATACTAGAAAGAAAGAAAATTAATGCCTGGTAGTATAGTTTTCATTGTTAATGTCACTCCCAAGATCATGCATTAAAGGTTTGGACCCCAGGGTAGAGCTGTTAGAAGGTCCTGGAAACTTAGAGAGATCTGATCTAGCTGGAGATGGTTAGCTCTTTAGAGGATGCCAGTCTCTAAAGATTCTGAGATTTAATCCAAATTCTACCAACTCTTTGTCATACCACTCTTCTGAACATGAGATTCTACATGGCTACATGGATAAAACAATAGGCCCAGTTCATACAGAGTGAAGCTTCCAAAAATGTGACACAAAGTAAATGTGGCTCTTTTGTTTGTTTGTTTTTTTGTTTTAACTCAAGGAAAAGAGGGTTTATATTGGCTGGAATTTTGAGGATATAGTCCATGTTGGTGGGAAAGCCAGAATAGCAAAAAGGTTGCTTGTCATATCACCACATCACTGTAGGTGGGCGTTTTCTGTTGGGACAGCTGCCTCCCCAATAAACAACACCAAGACTTATTATTAATTATAAATGATTGGCTGATAGCTTAGGCTTGTTACTAACTAACTCTTACAACTAAAATCAACCCATATTTCTTGTCTGCACTCTACCATGTAGCAGTACCTTTTTTTAAGCACAGTATGTTCATCTTGCTTCCCTCCCCCACCCAAATCTCCTTACAACACTATCCATCTTCATCCCTGCACTCTTTTTTTCCCTGTCCATAAGTCCTGCCTAATCTCTTCCTGACTGGCTATCATTGGCCATTAGCTCTTTATTAAACCAATGAGAGCAACACATCTTCACAGTATACAAAAAAGACTATTCCATAACACATCACTTCTACAGTTAGGAAGCAGACAGAGATGAATACTCTCTGTTTTTTTTTTTTTTTCAAGTTGATTTTCACAGCTATTGTTTTGTATGGTAGTGGGAAGCAGATTAACACAACAGGGAATCTGAACCCATTTAGAACACACTAAAGCTCATCTTAAGAAGATAACTAGATGAATAAAAGAACCAATGAGAAAATATTGCAAAGTAAAGTAGTAGTACAACTAAGGATGATGATGAATTTTAATAAGTCATAAAATCCACATTGTGATGGTTATTAAAATGCTATAAAAATGTGAAGTTTTGAGAGGGGGAGTTTGAATAAGCTTAACACTCAAGCAAAGCCAGTGCTGAAAAAGAGTCTTTCGTTGTCGAAGAGAAACACCCTGTTCTGTCCTAGCCCAATAGCCAAGGTCCTCTGAGAAGAGGACCTCACCCTTCTAAGGCTCAGACTTGAAAAAGTGAAAACTTATTTGAAAGGAGAGAGCCTAAACTGTGAATGTAGCTGAAGGAGCCCCTGCTTCTCTAAGACAACTGCCTAAGGAATCTGTGGTCCAAGTGGGTAGGCTATAACTTAGCACTTGTTAGGAATACTATGAAGTGGTAGTGGTTTTGCAAATGTTAAAGTCTCAAAATTAAGAGGTTCATGGAGTGCTTTTACATGCATTTAGAGAGAGCATCTAAAACTCAGGCTGAGTGTGGCAGGTTTGGAATTTCTTCAAAGAGACCACTGTAAAGGTATGAAAGTAAAGTCCAAGGTGCAATGGAGACCCCAGGATACTGGTGATGCCAGGATGATGAGACATCAGAGACATCAGCTGAATTAATCTACAGGAATAGAGTGGAACTAGACCAAGAAAGAGTCCATAGGTAGCAGAGCTACGTGGGGTGATACTGCTCTAATTCCTCCAGAGTCCAGATGATTCCACCAAAGGTCCCAGCTGAACACAGAGCTGCAGGATTTGGTGTTTGCTCTGCTGGACTTCAGTTTTGCTTTGGTCTAAGCTTTCCTTTCTATGCCTCAATTTCTCCATTCTGAAATAGGAATGCTTGTCTTATGTTGTAGTATATGAAAAGTCTTTCATTTGGTATTAAAGGCTACAAAGGTTTACAGTTAAGTGGTTGTCTTGAGTTGAAGAAGAGACAATGCTTTTTAAATAGTATCAGAACAATTAAAAACAATGGAGACTTTAAAGTTGGGTTGACTGCATTTCAAATTATGATATTGCTGTGAATTTATGGGTACAAAGGGAGTAAGTCTATGGCTCAAATGTGATGTGTTTGGGTGTCAAATCAAAAGAGACAAACTTGATGGTAATTTTGACTACCAACTTGACAAGATCTTGAACCATCATGAGGCATGTGTCTGAGCATACCTGTGAAGGATAATTTAGATTAGGCTAGCCTCTGGGCATATTTGGGAAGGGTTTTCTTGATTAGGTTAATTGAAGTGGAAAGACTTAATTTTCATACCTGCCACCCTGCTTTCTTCACTGTGATGGATGGGATCCACTAGGACCACAAATCAGAGCAAAACTTTCTTCCTTTAGGTATATTTTTGTCAGATAGTTGGATAAGGCAATGAGAAAAGTCTCTAATATTCATATGCTTTAAAAAACTCATTCTTTAAAACAGGAGTGATTTTGTGTCTCAAAATTACATTTTGGTTGGCTTTCCCACAAATGAATCAGTGATATCCTTGTATCATAATTGGCACTACACATTTAGTTAAGAGTTTAAGAATGAGGATTTTGAATGTATCAAATGTTTTACATGTGCCCATCATGACATATGTTATTAGAGTTTGAAGGAGTTCTACTTTCTGTCATACTCAGTTATCTGTTTTAAATGTCACACAGAAGTCAGATATCGCCAAGTTAAATATTAATTTCTTAGATGTTATCTTATGTCTACATTCACATTCATTTATTTAGCTTTTAGCCTCCATTGTAAACCCTGTTAAGGTATAAATATATGGAGTTGTCTTTGCTCCTAATCTAAGAACATGTGACACTGAATGAGAGGTATTTGTTATTATAAAGTTTGTTATAGTTAATTGTCTGTAGGAAACTAAAAACTAAAAAGTTTACTTCACTCAAAAATTTCTAGAGTTTCCAATATATATTTTATAGAGCAGAGATGTGAAGGTGGGGATGAGAAGTGTCTCTTACCACCTCTTTTCTTTTCCTTTCCATTTTCGGGTTCTTAGGGGAAGTGTAAGAACAGAGGACAAAGGAAGTACTCACTACTTGTGAATATCTTGGTCCAAACCTCACAGTTTTGATAGCTTGACAGGAACCCATAGGAAACCAATTTGTTTAGATGTACAGCCACAGTACAATGCCATCCATCTTCTACTTCCATAGGCAGGTCACATGGCTATACAGTACATTCCAGCTAGACTGCATCAGATAAAAAGGGGTCAATTTTCTTCTGTCTAGAAGAGCTAGTATTGACATCTCATGAATTGGACTACTCATTTTGATAAAATAGGCAGCAAGCACAGCTTGCCTTATCCCCAAGAGTTCTAGTGATGAGAAAGCAGGGCGAGCTTGAGGAGCCAGGCTACACAGTACACTGTTACTAAAATCAAAGGGCTGAACATTCTCCTGCTCGATCTTACCCCTTCAAGATTCAATACAAGAAACAACACAGAGATAGAAGGAAGGTTTTCCTAGAGAGTTCCCCCTTCTCCTGCACAATGCTATTCTCTAATTCATCCCAATGAATGTCTTTTATTTTTATTAATCACTAAGAAACAGCCCTTCTCTGTGGGACTGGGGTGAAAAAAGAGTCAGGGTTTTCACTTGATACTATAAGTACCAATGTTTACATTCTTGGTTGAATGAGTCTGGAGTGGAGCATAAGCAGCTCTCTATGACATGATCATAGAATCAATATTCGTTCTTGTTTTGAGAGGAATCATTGTTTAGAAATATTTATCTGTCTTTACCCTTTTGATTCTTATAATCATCTATATAGCAACTACATAGCAGGTTTGATAATAAAAGAGATGACTGAGCATCAGACTGGCAAACCCCCATCATTTATGTGCATCCCATGTTTACCCATCTACAGTCTTACAGAGTACCTAGGCATATTTATGCAAAGCTTAGTGTTTAACACAGTTGCTTCCAGGGCATGCCCTGCTGTAACAGCTGTCAGTGACAGCAGCCTCAAGAATTAGATTTCTTTTAAGCCTGAAAATTTTTTTATTTGGTTTAATTTACATGGCTGCCTATGAGTTTATAGAATATTCAATTATTGTTCATGGCTAATGTATAGTACTGCATATCTTATGTGATATTGGGAATCAATTTCTATTTAAATTTGCTTCAAAATTGCATTTAATAAGATGTGTAAGTCTTTGGTGATGAAGGGAAAGAAGAATGCCAAAACCAAATAATTAGGACCAGAGAAAATAATTTAAATTTTTCTTCTATCTGAAATTGTGTACAGCAGTATGATGTAATCAGATAATTATACAAACTGAAACCCCCTCTACTATTTTTTTTTTTTTTTGCAAAAATCATCACTCAAGTTGAAGCCATGAAGCTGGTGACAAAATGATGTTTTATCCATTTTTATGTGTTCCTGGGGCTGGCTGCAGCTGTATCCCAGTTGCTCACCACTTTTAATCTTCATGTATAAAACTCCTTTTTTTTCCTAGTAGAAACTAAATTCACCCAATGTATTATGTTATGTTTCTTCAAATTCATAGCTTTTGAGTATTTATTTCTAATTAATAAGGAATTGGGAGCTGCTTTATTGGATTAATGAAGTATTCAAGATCATGCCTTTCAGTCCATTTCTCTCTGCAATTCCTCCCAGCTCTTAGTGATCTTAGTATTTGGGCCCAATCTGCATGAAGTCACTTATGAAAACAAAACTGTTTCTTTCAAAGGATCTAATCCTATAATTGAAACAAGCAAAATGTTTACTAAATCGAGAAAATGTAATATTCCCTCACCAGTATTAAATAAGCTAATTTGCAGAAGTGTTTTACAATGCAGGAGTGTAAGCCATGCAATGTCAGAATTAGCAAACAGTGCTGGCGAGGGAAGGGAATGATCTTGAGAGTTAGTACTCAGTTCGGAGGAACAGAGTGAATTGGGACCCTACTACCATGTTTTACACCATCTGTTCAAACTGATTAGTTCATTGGAAATCTGTGACTGGATGCTTTCAGTGATTTCCCTTTTGGTCACTCTCTAGCCACCATCCAAGGCGTTATTTAGCCATTCACTGGCTTCCAGTATTCGACTTGTTTGTTTTGTTTCTTTTGCTGCTAGTAACGCATCTTAATGTTTTTTCACAGTGAACATCCTTCAGTAAACTTTAATGTTTTGTTTTCTGTTAGCCATATTATTGATATTGTTATCTGTTCTAGTTTCATTGCTAAGATTTGATTTTGGATATCAGTACCTGCTTACATATGTTTCAGAACTGTAAGAAGGAAAAGGCAGTGCAAGGCAGCTATGACCAAACAGTCATATTTGTCTTCTGTGTGCATTTCTCTGCTTATTTTCTCCCTAAATGTGAGCTGACTCTGCTAAATAACTTTTCTTGTCTTGTTTTTTTTTTTTTTTTTTTTTTTTTTTTTTTTTTTGTACTACCTATTGTACCATTGTGTGGATCCAATGCTTGCTTTTTCAATCTAATCTAAAAGCATATACATTGATTTTCAATTTTGGCTCTATAAACTAATGCAAAGCTTCTCAAATTTCAAAAACAGAAATGAGTAGGTTAAAAACAAAACTAAACTAAAACGAACAATCAACCTATATTTTCAGGACAAGGGATGTAGCTCAGTTGTCGAGTGCTTATTTAGCATGCGGTCTACCCTGGATTATGTTCCCGGCACTATATAAAACCAGATGTGGTGGTGTACACCTGAAATCCCAGTACTCTAGAAATGGAGGCAGCAGAATCAGAAGTTGAAGATCATCCTCCATTTCAAGGCCAGCTTGTGCTATATGTTTGCCTCTAAACAAACAACCAAACAACCAAGGAAACAAACAAACAAACACAGAAAATAGTTTTAGACTAGAGAGATGTGGTAGTTAAGAGCACTCACTTGCTGCTCTTCCAGATGACCTGAGGTTGGATCCTGACACCCACAATAGGCAGACCACAACCACATGTATCTCCAGCCTCACAGCCTCAGGGGACTTTTCAGGTACACACACACACACACACACACACACACACACACACACACACACACATACACACACAAATAAAGAAGAAAAAGTTCTCTCATTTATGTTTTCAGATATGTAAGGTGCCATCTAAGAGTTAAAGGAATGTGTATATTATTGTTCAGAATGTCTTTCCCCCCAGTGGTCTATACTACCCACCACCGTCTTCTTTGATATATACACCTAGATTGCTTGCTTGTGAACACGTAGATTTCTAGTTACTTGATTTTGTTTATTTGTTGTTATTTGATTTTGACTAAATAAGAACAGTTTCCAAATATTCAACTGAATTGGGGATTTTTCTTTCATTATTATTATTTTTAAAAATTTTCTTCCCATGATGATATATTGCTTACTGCCTTTTCCCACCTGGGGCCTTCATTTTCTCTGGAATGCTTTAATCTTGTCTGTCATGGCTTTTATATTTTATATTCATAAAGTGCCATCTCTCTAAGATACACCACTACCACTACTACATACCCAAAATTAGCCTTCCGTTAAAAAAAGTTTGTTATTTTATGCTTGCCTGCATATATGCGTGTGTACCACCTGTGTGGCTTGTGTCTAGGAAAGCTGAAGAGGGTGTCAGATTTCTGGGAATTGTAGTTTAGGAGGGTTGTGAGCTGCCGCGTGGATGTTTGGAATCAAACAAGAGTCGGCTGCAGGAGCAGCAAGTGCTCTGAACTGCTGAACCCTCTCTCTAGCCTACACAACTGACTTCTTGATAACTATGATACTTTTGAGACTGAGCAATCAACTGAGATTTTTATCAAGACGTCTTGTTCTTTTGAATGAGAAAGAAACATTAGTTTGCTTTTAAATTTGCTTTCCAAGTAATTCCTTATAGTTTTCTTAAGATACATTTTGATACCAATCCTATAGCATAAAGGAATTCATTAATGTGTTTTTTAAATTTGCTTTCCAAGTAATTCCTTACAAATTTCTTATTATACATTTTGATACCAATTCTATAGCATAAAGGAATTCATTAATGCGTTTATCGATTAAGCAAGTAGCAACTTATTAGTCTTTAATGTGAAGCCCATTCGTTCAAGGTTATATATCTGAGGATCTCATAGAACTGTGAAAAGCAAAGAGCTACGAAAAGCCATGCCTTAGCCTCCCAACCTGTGGCAGGTGTCTTGAGTTGCTCTGATTTATGACTATTCACAGAGGTGAGAAGAGGAAGATTTCAGTACAGATCTGTTGGACGTGAGCTACTCATCCAGCAGTGTGTTAAACTCTGCACACTCCACGTCTGCTCTTAAGCTTACATCAGCTCTCTGAGTAGGTTTGATTCTTCTACGGGTGAATTTACAAAGGGAAGCTTCAGAATTTCATATGACTTTTCAGCAGCACACCTACTCAGTGCCACAGTGGGGGGCAGATGTCAGATAGTCTTGATTTCACAGGCCTGTGCACATATCACCTGATCTATGTAGCTGCCGGTGTTTGTCACTCGGGCTATAAATCTTTAATATGGGGGATTCTAAAATGAAGCAGCTGAGGTTAATTCTTTTTGTTATAATTAACACTATTTTATGTTTCAAAGTTTTTAAGATTAAAGAAATTGCTACTAGTTTGTGGTCAATTCTTTTTTTTTTTTCTCAAAGTGATTTTAAACTTAAAGTAATTAACAAGTCAAGCTCCATAGTTACATAGACCAGGATTCGTAGTCTGCCTTTGAACTGAGCTGTTACATGACATCAGGCAAATTAATTAACCTCTAAATCCCTCTGTATTTATCTTCTGTGAAGTGAAGTTAATAGGAGCCCTGACTTTAAAGGATTGTTAGGTGTGTTAAATAAAAGTTAGCTTTTCAAGAACAGAGCATTTATTTATTTTCATATTCCAAGTAGCCAAAAGAATGTCTACACTTAGAAACTACTCAATAATTGAATAAGTGTAATAAAAACTTATTGTAACTCTGTCACTGTTGAACAATACAGTGACGATAATACACACTCATATAATTCTCTTTAAACATAGAAGGTAATTTAAGAACCATAGATAAGTAAAAGTTTTCCATTCTCTTGGTACATTCAGTAAAAAAACAAAAACAAACAAACAAAATAAACAAACGACAAAGGTAGGATCTGTTTACCAACCAGCCTCTCTTGCCTTTATGTATTCAAGAGATGTTTTACATTCTTCCTCATAAGTACACAACAAAGGGTGATGAATTAGTGGTATTTGTTATTTCAAATTTTATTAATGAATAATGATGTTTCACTTTTTAAGTAATAATTTTAAAGTCCGTCACTTTCCTGAGACATGCTATTGGCTGTGGAGCTGATGTGTTTTGAAGAGAACAGCAGAAGGGAGGGATCTTGGAGGACTAAATCATGATCTTATAATGCAGCTTTCCATTTTATAATTCTGATGGGGCTTTGTGTTAGTTCCAAAGGCAGGAGATGTGCATTCATTGCTGGCTCAGTGACAGCCACAATGGCTCCAGGAAGGAGGTAGGTACAGAACCAAGCCTCAGCTCTTATGTCAGGGTGATCCGTGTAGATGCCTGCTGCCACTGGAATGTAGTTCAGAAACAAGCATTCAAAAGTATTGGTTGTAGCCTTCATGTGGCTCTCCTTTTTAATCAATGTTTATGACTTGTTTACTTTGCTTTTCCATGGGGAAGCATGTCAAGGCCATATATATGCTAGGGTACTTCATACAACATGCTTTGCTTTTATTTATTATTTATTTTACAAATCATGAGCGGTTAAGCAACTTGGGCTCTCAATATAGTTTTAAATTGAAATAAAAAATGATCATCCCTCAGGCACAGACACATAATAAATCATTAGCAGATATTATAAATGAAAAACATGGTAAAGCAAAACAAAAGCCCTTCAGAAGACAAATGCCCTGTCAACTTGTGTGATCTGTAGCAGGTATTCAGCTTGGGGATTAATCTTTTAAGTCACATTTTTCTGGAAAGTCAATCAAATTAGTTTCAAATAAGAAAAACATAGAGCAAAGCTATGCTATGGTGTTTTGGAGTTTTGAATATGGATATTATCTTTCATGTTTACCAACATGAGAAGACATGGCATATTTTTCAGCCATGAGGAATATTTTGAATACATGCATGTATGTGTCTAAACTTGCATGTGTAACCACCTCACATCACTGAGAGATAAGTTGCATTTGGGATTTAAATCATTGTTTTGTGAGCTGACGAGGTGTTTTGACAGACCGTTAGACTGATGCTGCCGTGAAGCTGTTCTCATTTACTTTCCAATGCTCAATTATTTGGAGCCTCGCCCAAAACAGGATTCATCACCTCTAGAGAGATGTCAGAAGATGTCAAGATGCAGATTTGTCTTTTTTATCCTTTCCTTCCAAATGAGATTCAATTGTCAAAATGACAGAAGATTTGAGCTAGGAAAAGGCCCCCAGTAAAATGTCAGAACTTCATCACTGGATGCATTTCAATTGACACATTAGCAAGCATTCATTCATGTTGGGCTTGACCTTAAACCAACCATTACGTTTCTGGACAGAAACCACACAAACACTAATCAAATTTATGGGTTACATAAATTACGAAGGGTGAAGTTTAAAGATGCAGGAGAGGTCGCTTTTGTCAACCACTGATCTGTTCTCCTTAGAACTTTAGCGAACTTCCCTAGTGTGTGACTTTTTGAAGTGGAAGCCAGTCAACACGTAAACATTGTTTATGGTGATGTCATTGGGCCAAGTGCTCAGAGAGTGATCTGGTCTTGAGAAACAATGGACTTTGATCTGGAAAATTTGTGCTCAACTCTTTCAGAGCAGGTTTTCCCATGGTGTAAAGCTGGTGTATTGTATGGCACAGAAACAAACCTTAGCTGGTGTACGGGCTTTCTATCCATTTTGTCTCTTTGACTTTCTCTCTCATGTAATCCAAGAAACACCTGTGTCTCTCTACACTGGGCTCAACTCCTCACACACACACCAGCTTAGATTAAAAATAGCCAAGGTGATATCAGTCCCATTGTCAACTTGGTTTCAGGTGTATAACCAAATTCTCACTAATGAGCTAACTAGAGTTTGAGGTCAAAAGAAAGTGCAGTTTTAAGAAAAATCGAAAGTACTTTTCCAAGATGAGACATCTGGAGAAGTGGACATGTGTAGTGATATATTGTGCACCCCAATATATTGTTTACCCTAATAGTGTACCCTAATGAACTTATCTGGGATCAGCGGACAGAGCCAGCCACTAGATTAGACATAGAGGCCAGACAGTGGTGGGACACGCCTTTAATCCTATCACTTGGGAGGCAGAGGTCCTTCTGGATCTTTGTGAGTTCAAGGCCACACCGGGAACAGAGACAGGCATGGTGACACACACCTTGAACCCCAGAACTTGAGATCTCATGTCTTTGCTTGGGAAGGACACATGCCTTTAGTCCCAGGAAGTGATGGAAGGATGCAGAGAGGTATATAAGGTGTGAGGACCAGGAACTAGAGGCTTTTTAGCAGCAGTTCAGCTGAGATCACTTCTGGGTGAGGACTCAGAGGCTTTCAGTCTGAGGAAACAGGATCAGCTGAGGAGTTGGCAAGGTGATGTTGGCTGTGGCTTGTTCTGGCTCTCTGATCTTTCAGCATCCACCCCAATATCTGGTACTTTTTTTTAATTAATAAAACCTTTTAAGATTCATGTTACAGAAATGACCCCAGGATACCACCTCCTTCTTGTTTCCAGTGTGGAAAAGGATCTGACAGACAGCACCAGGGAACTGGAGACAAAAGAACTCCAATATATTTGTATATTTGGGACAGTTTGTTTGTTTGTTTGTTTTCTGTTATACTTAAAAACTAAGGAAAGGGAAAATTAGTTTTCTCCAATGGCATGCCACTAAGTATACCAATCATATTCCAGGGCAGATTTCCATGCAGATCAATTTTAAGCATCTTAAATCCTTATTTGGCAAGAAAACTCATCTACTGAAACATGGGCTAAAATGAAGACAGGCATAATGTAGAACATTATTTTAAGGTGTGTTACTTTTGTTTATGTTGCATTTGTTTAACTCTGTGAAGCTGTGATACTGTGCCTGTCTAAAACACCTGATGGTCTAATAAAGAACTGAATGGCCAATAACAAGGCAGGAGAAAGGATAGACAGGGCTAGTAGACAAAGATATTATATAGAGGGAGAAATCTGGGAGAGGAGAGACTGAGGAACCAAAGAAGGAGGAGGACGTCAGGGGCCAGTTCTGTGGGATGTCTTTCTGTATGCTGTGAATATGTGTTACTCCCATTGGCTAATAAATAAAGCTGCATCGGCCTATGACAGGGCAGGATGGAGTCAGGTAGGGAAATCCAAGAGAGATAATGAGAGGAGAAAGGAGAGTGGGGGAGAGATGCCAAACTACCTTCCAAGGAGCAACATGTAGTGGGACACAGGTAAAGCCACAGAACGTGTGGCAATGCATAGTTTAATAGTTATAGGTTGAGTTAAGTTGTAAGAGCTAGCTAGCAAGAAGCCTGAGCCAATAGGCCACAGAATTTGCAATTAATATTAAGCCTCTGAGTGATTATTTTATAAGTGGCCATGGGACCAGTGGGGCAGGGTGAGACCTGAGAAACTTCCGGCTACAGGCCAGCCACCCAGCTACACAGCAAGTCATGGAGTAAGAGTAAGATTTACAGAGTAAGAGAATGGGAAAAGCCCAGAGGCAAAAGGTAGATGGCATCATTTAAATTGAAGAAAGCTGGCTAGAAATAAGCCAAGCTAAGGCCTGGCATTTGTAATTAAGAATAAGCCTCCATGTGTGATTTATTTGGGAGCTGGGTGGCAAGCCCTCCAAAAGAGCAAAAAACAAACAACAATACAGGCACATACAAACTACAAAAGGTATAACATTCTCTCATGCCTCATAGATTTTACGGAGTAAGACCTGAAGGAATCTCATACAATGGTGTCATAAAAACACAGAAAAGGAAGGAGAGATAGGATGTAGCAGACGTGACCTGTTCCTAGTATACACATATATGAATTTGGCTACCAATGAAGTTATTAGAATAAAGACTATTGGGATGTTTCAAGTACACTTCCTTTATATAGGTTATTCTCCTCTTCTCCATAGGAAGAGACAAGTAGCTTAATTACAACCCAATGTTCCACAAGCAGCACAGATTCTATAAAACAAATAGCTAACAGGAATATTATGTAAAAATGCAAGAAAGAAAACAAATGTTCCCAAAGAAAGCAAATTACAAAAACTAATACATCATATAAGCACACATACAACATTGATGGAAATGCATAAAAAGTAAAAGGAAGAAAAATGTTTCTTAGAATTAGTGTACAGAAGTCATGAGAATGATTTACAACCAAGCAAAGATGTTCTAGATTATTGTGTGTCCTGGATAGTTCAAGGGATGAAAATTCAGCGGAGACACGAGAATGTATCACAGCAGGGGCTGATGTTTGGCTTCTGTGTGTACCAACAGCAGTAGCAGGTTGGTGGGGTTGATAGGACACAGAGAAAAGTGGATCCAAGAAGAAACAAACAAATTACTACTTGTTTGTGACTTTCCTAAGAAGCAAAGAAAACAAGCACACAGATTGTCCACGGAAGACCTTGTTAAAAATGAGTGAGACTGATTCATTGCTAATGCTCACCAGGTATAGATTTCTATCAGTCATTTGTATATGTAGATGGTGGGAGGCATGTGCATATACATGTATTTTTATATATTTGTTTCAGGCCATTAATGCACATAAAGCAATCTAACAGCAATTACATTTATAGATAGTGTAGCTTGAAATTCTCAAATAAATTGTTCAGCAAAGTAAATCTCTAAAATAATAGTTTTATTATAAATATAGTTCTTTTGTTTTGAAATTCTTTAGGTCCATCATAGTAAATTTTGCCTTTCAGGGACTCAAAGGACATTGATGTTTGCATAAAAATTCTGAAAAATACTAAAAAAGTAAGATGAAGTAAATTTTCTTAAATGATGGGTGAGCCAATTTAGTCTCATAAAACTTAAAAATACTATATAGGTAGACAAAAAAATCTTTCAGATTTTAGGGTGCTTTTTGACAGTGCTTCATTGTGCCTTTGTAAATATGATGATATATGGGTTGTGCTTTTCCTAAAATTAGGTCAGTTTGAGGCTGGTGGAATTACTCTGCAGAGAACATATTGACTAATGGTTTGCTGCCAACTCAACAGAAAATTCTCTGACAGCATGCCACAGAGCTCTGTCCTTGGCACTGCATGCCTAGTTGGTTAATAAATAATTTGGCTAGAGATCTGAGAAGCGTGGCTTGCACTTTAAAAGGAGCAATGCCAGGGGAAAGCTTCTGTTCTGGACACTCTAAGAGTGTCACATAGTAAGAGAGAAAGCATGGCTTGTGAGATGTACCTGAGATCAGCTCCTAGCTTTCCTGTAAGTACTGTTTGTCAGATGTACCTGAAATCAGTTCCTAGCTTTCCTATGTATTCTCATTCCTAAATTATTTAGTCTTGAATAGTTTCTGTTTTCTGACCAATGGAAGCAATTGTCTCAAAAAACATAAACAAACAAATAAAAACAATAGTGAGTTAAACATTAAAAGGCTCCAATCCTAGAGGGAAAGCCACAGGAAAGCAATGGCCCCTGAGAGAAGGCGAGCAGGTTTTCTCCAGGGAGGAGCCTCCTGCCAGGTTACCTAATCCCAAGTGATCAACCTTTAATACATGTACACACGAGCAATTCTAACTGGACTCTGTAGAGCTGTGTGTGTGTGTGTGTGTGTGTGTGTGTGTGTGTGTGTGTGTGTGTATCTGTATATAACAAATAATTAAAGCAGAAGAGGTCGTAGAGGTCATGAATTTGAGAGTGAATTATGGGGCATAGGATGGATTTGGAGACAGGGTGAGGGAGGAGTGAAAATGATATAAGCCCAGTACCCATGTATAACATTCTAAAAAAATTAAGTTTAAAAAAAAGATTTTTGCTCAATGAGTATAATATAGAAAAGGCTGTAGTAGATCCAAGAGGCAAACTGAATTTATAGGATATAACAAAAATAAGAGCTATGTTTTAAAGTTTAATTCTCTAATTTGACTTTACTGGTATGTGTGAAAAATATTCACCTTCACTAGAATTGGCTGTTGTTCTGTACCTGGGAAGGTTATCTGGTTTCAATATCATGAATATTGTTGCAGCATTTCAGAATTAATTCAGTCAAAACAATGGCCCTATAATGTCCAGAGCAGGCAACGTTTATTTTAACAGTGTCTGTCCATACCTGAGTGACTCTGCCTGGCATAAACTCTACAGTGACAAAGTCTATCATATTCACTCAAGGGTAACTTGAATACCAGGCCACCTTACAAGGTGTTTTGTAAGAGGGAGCAGAGCTACGGAGGAGTCACTGGGTATGGCTGTGTGAACAATTATTGGACCACAGCCTTCAGGAGGAAGGACTTCCTGTTTGTGTCCTTTGATCTTCTGGGGATCTGAAAGTGGTTAGAAGTTCTGGGGGAAAAAATAATAGTTGATACAATAGTGAGTATTCTTATGTTCAAAGCTGTCAATATTAATCCTGGTTCCAGGAGAACGAGTTGTGTTATTAATAAAAATTCTGGAACTTCTTTCTCGGAGACAGTGATTTGGAAGGCAAACGACAGAGATTGTTGCCAGTTCATTTCTTAGCATGCATGTTCTCCGGCCGAAGGAAGTGAAAACACATGAGGGAAGGAACAAGGAAGAAAACAATTGATAAAATCTGCCTAACAAATTTGGTTCAAAGGGTGAAGGATTTAGTGGTTTTTTACCCCATTTTTATTTACATTTATATATTTTAATTAAAATACAGTTGCAATGTTTCTCCCCTTTCCTTCACTTCCTCCAGTTCCTCCCAAGTTCTCTCCTTCCAACTCTGTCCATGTCCCCTCCACTCTCGAACTGATGGCCTCTTTTTCTTTGATTATTGTTACACACACACATGCACACACACACATATGTATGTATGTAAAAAATATATAAATACAACAAGCTGAGTCTGTTTTGTTCTTTGTGATTGTATGTGTTGGGGTTGATCACATTTTATTGGTAGTTATGTTTATTTTAGGCTGTTTTATTAGTTTCTCTTTTTCATTTTTTTATAAATCTTGTCATGCATCTAACATCTTCATGGGCATGTGTGATAGGCAATTTAATGCGTAAAGTTGACTTGGCCACAGGATACCCATATGCTGGATGAAGCTTCAGTCTGGTGTGTCTGTGAGGGTACTTGCACACAAGAGTAGTGGTTGAATCTGTAAACTGAGGACTGAAGATTATACTCCTGGTGTATATGGACCTTATCCATTCTGAAGATTTCTGAGGGTTTCTGGGACTTATGCAATTGAGGATTTCAATAGAGGAAGAGGCTGAGTCAGAGAAGACATTTACTTCTTGCTTGATTTTCTTTGAGCTGAGACGCCAGTCTTCTTGTTGCTTGTGGCTGTGCTAGTTCTCAGGATCATGGAGGAGGACTGCAGTTTTGCTTTCATGGACCTGTTTATCATATTTCACAAACCAAATTCTTACAATGCATAGATGGACAGATATTTAGATGATAGAGAGGTAGATAGATAGATAGATAGACAGATAGATAGACAGACAGACAGACAGATAGATAGATAGATAGATAGACAGATAAATGGTAAAATTAGAGTAAAATCACCCATTGCCCACATGGCTCTGTTTCTCAGAAAAAATATTTAATGCTATACCACCCATTTCTTTACTCAGCCTTCTACTTTATAGAGTCTACTTTTCACCCGAGAAACTTAAAGCATTTAGAGCAGCTTACCATGCTTATTAAACTTCTATGGCCCCCTCTATTGTGCGAAGCATTTTCTTCATTGCTCTCCCAAAGCACCAGATCTCAGAACTTCTACACAAACCCTTACCCGGACAGATGTGTAGTATTGACTACGCACTGTGAAGACAGAGGCAAAAACAGCTGCCAGGACTCTGGTTCCTTGAATCAGACACCCCGAGACTAAGAGTGTTTTCCTTGGGATGGCATTAACTATGTCTGCCATTTAATTATTCTTATTATGAAAATGTTATGCAGATTATTTTAATAAACATTAGAAACTGGACAGATAATAATCTATAATTATGCTTATATTTATTGTGGGTTATATAATAAAAATAAATGCAGAAATTGAAAGTCTCCACAATAATAAAAATATATAGTAACAGATAATAACATAGTTCTCATAAAAACCTATGAGTTAGCTAATGTGCTGCACTTGCTGTAAAAGAGAGGCTCAGAGACTTAGTAAGTGCTAAAGCCAAGATTTGACCTCATAAAACCTAACTCCAGGGTGCTTGTGCTTTGCCATAGAGCTTTATTGTGATGAAGTCATGTATAAGGGACAAGAGCCTGGGAAGATGATGCAGTAATGTGCTTGGTGTGGAAGCACGAGGACCTGACTTTATATTACTACCACGTGTGGTGACAAAGGCTTATAATCTTAGGACTATGGAGGCAAAAATGGGGACTTCAGGGGCTGGCCGACCAGCCAGACTGACCAAATTGAGGAACTCTGGGTTTAATGACAAATCATGCCTTAAACAAATAAGGTGGAGAGCAGTTGAGGAAGATACCTGACATCAGCCTCTGGCCTCTACACATAGCCCTGTGTGCTCATCACTGGGACACACATATGCCCCTGTGCACACATATACAGATGCATATACACACACTTGAACATGTACATATACATATATACATTATTCACTTACTAGAAAAGAGGCCCTGCATAGAGTTAAGTAATTGAAGAATAAATCCAGTATATTCAAGCTTCCTGGTGTCATTATTAATCAGGAAAACACAAATCTTAAAAACTAACTTTTATGTTGTCTGCCAAAATGGCAAGATTAAATGAAGACTAATAATAGCTAGCCCTGGCAAGATTGTGGGAACTAAACAATGTTTGTGCAATATAAATAGAAAAGAACTTGTTCTGTGAGAAATTCAGCGTTATAAATCAAATCACCAAACACAATATTTCTATCCCTTAATACTTCAAAGATATCGTACAGATATACATATGTATGAAAAACATATCTTTTGACTAGCTGTCCCATTATTTTCAACAGTGAAGTAAATTGGAAATACTCAGATGTCTAAAACAGTAGTGTTTTCAGGTGGTGATGATAATAATTATTTATAGAGACACCACTGTGTCACACGCTGTACTCAAATTTTTATGGGCATTATGTCATTTAATTAAAATGAATATTAGTCATCAGGTGTATAAATAGGTCCACTTATATGCACAGAGAACCTGGTTCAAGGTTACAGGGCTGTCTGCTCTAGACCCAAGTGTGGAGTGAGTCAGAATCCAAACCCAGAAATTAGTCTTACATACAGGAGCATTCTCTCTAGTGATTAAACAGAGAGCCTCTTCCAAACAGAGATACCTTCGAGATGTATGCTAAATGGAGAGAATGAATTGTGGTGTGTGCTTTTATTAAACTTTATTGCTTTTAGTAAAGAATTGAAGCTTAATCAATTTGCTGATCCTGGCTCTTTGTGTCTTTGTTTGAAATGACCTAACCTAAGATTGTATACTATTTTAGTCCATGTTCTACTGATATAATAAAGGATCACAGACTGTATAACATGCTAAGCAAGAACTCCCTCCTTCATAGCTAAGAAGGGTGCAAGCGCAAGGTGGAGGGGCTGTCATCTATTGTCGGTCATACTGCTGTGCCACACTTGGGGGATAGGAGTTGTACTGGTAATGGGGAGGGCACTAGTAAACCTACCCCTGCTGTAACAGCATTAATTTCAGTGTGATCACAATCCTCTCTTCACACCTCACCTCCCAGCACTTTTGCACTGTGGGTCTTCCTTTTCAGCTGTTTCTCACACACGTATTTGAGGACAAATGTAAAACACAGTAATTGCTCATAAAATTTCCAAATCTTCATGTCTCTCTTTTAAAAATACCTCTTCTGTGTAGATAATCATTCTTGTGTATTTTGAGCATATTCATTATTTTAATAACTAAGCTATAGATTTACCTTTTGTTCATCTTATTTGTTATATATTCTGGCTTTCAAACTTTATTTATCTATTTATATTTAAAACCTGGACATATACCTTATGTGAATCTGTGTGATTGGTCTCATAGTGTTAAAGGTTTGTGCTGTGTTTTAAGTATTTTGCAAGATTGTTCTTATTTAAAGTCACTTATACTTCCCTTTGTTAATGCAGTGACTTTAAAGAGCATGCATAGCATCCTTGGATTGTATAACAGAAGAATGAAGAAATGAGCACATTTTCAGCTTCTCACTCTCGCTATCTTCTTTTATTCAATTTTTTTTCGGTACATTTGTTTGCCTTCCCAACACTGCCACTTCCTAACAGTTTAGCTCTTTGTGTGGTATAGCTTGTCTGTGCCTTGGGTTCCTCTCCTATAAAACCTGAATAACAGGGGTTGGAGAGATGACTCAGAGGTTAAAAGCACTGGCTGCTCTTCTAGAGGTCCTGAGTTCAATTCCCAGCAACTACAAGGTGGCTCACAACCGTCTATAATGAGATCTGGTGCCCTCTTCTGGCATGCATGCATACATGCAGGCAGAATCCTATATACATAATCAATCAATCAATCTTTAAAAAATCTGAATAACAGTGGTAACAATGAAATTGTTACACACTGGTACTGTAATTAATGTTATTATTAATCTCATTGTTACCCTAATGGTACCTTTAATATATTAAATAGCACAGATAAACCTGGAATTGTGATTTATCATTCTAAACAATAAGAATAGTAAATTAGCATGCACAACTTTTTCTTCATTCTTATTTACCTAATATTGTTACCAATATCTCAATGTTAGTGTCATTACTTATTTGAAAACTTTATAATCTATTCAGTCTGTGTGTGTGTGTGTGTGTGTGTGTGTGTGTGTGCGCGCATGTGTACATGTATGCACACATGTGCAACATGGCATACACATAGAGGTCAGAAGACAACTTTTGAGAGTCAGTTTTATCCTCCCACAATGTGAATTTTGGAGATCAAACTCAGGTAATTAGACTTGTGAGAAAGCACCCTGACCTGTTAAGCTTTCTCACTGGCCTTATATTATATTATTGCCTTCAAAAAAAAAAAGGCCAATAGACTATAGCCACTAGGTCTCAGTTTTTAGTAGGATGATACTTTCTTCTATTAATCTGTATTTAAAATTTCATTCATTTTTTTACTCTGAGTTATTCAAAGCAGTATATTTGAGAATAAGTTAGGAAGTGGGGAACAAAAAAGTTTTGACCTCATGATAACAAATCAACATCCTTTCATCAATTCCTGTAACAGGAGCTGAGAAGGTGGAGGAGGAACAGTGTTCAAGCTTTGTGTAGAACAAGTGCCTGAATTTGAGCACATAATGGACAAGTCTCTTGGGATCTTTCCCAAATTTATGATATATAAATAAAATTGCATGATGTCATACTGAGCTATAAGAACCTACCAGATAAAACTCCTTATGTACCAGTTTGGTGGGTTTCTTGCTATCGTATAGTATATAAAAATGTATCACACGTTCAACCATCACAATTAAATGACAAATGTAAAAATATAGCAAAACATACCTCTCATTGCTGTATTTTTGAAAACGTTCTTTATTGACACATTTTATTTCACAAATAAATAAATGTTAAAATGATTTATTTTTTACCAAAATGACTTAAAATTTTAATCTACATTGTAATACATTATTTATTTCCTTTAAAAATGGTCATGTTTTTCAAATTGTGCCTTCTGGCATTCTCTTCTGTCTCTACAATTTGTCTGCCTTTGAATCTTTTCATGAGGAAGATCATGTGGTACACCCTCTTTGTCTTGTTTGTTTTACTTAGCATAATTTATTTTTCTTCCCTTATCCTTCCCATTGTCAAAAGTGGCAGGGTTTCTTCTCATTATGGGTACATAACTTTCCATGTTCAATATTTATATGTGAATACAGTGCTTTCTTCACTGACCCTGTAATGGCACTTTGGTTATCTCCATAGCTTGGCCATTGCAAGTAGGACTTCAATGGACACAGGAAGGTAGGCAATCTTTAAAGTATTGATTCAGTTTCCTTTGGACTTAAGATGTTGGCAAGTCTTTATAATTAGTAGTAGTGTGTGTGTGCAAAGGTACTTGCCTGCATTTCTATGCCATGACATGCATATGGAAGTCGGAGGACAGTGGGGTCCATTCTCACTTTCCACAGTTGCTTCTGGGGATCCTAATTGAGCTGTCAGCTCACGTGACATCTCCTTCCCTCTGAGACATCTCCTTGGCCCTGGCTTTTTATATCTTTTCTTCTCAGCAATCATGTTTTCTACAAGAAGTTTCACTTTTTCCTTCCAAAACTTTATGAACTTACTTTCTTGTTTAATTTTATTGACTATAATCTCTAGCCCAAAAGGAAATAGAAGAGATGAGAGAGGACATCCGTGCTTCATCTTGACGCTGGCAAAAGCATTCATAATTTTACCATCAAGAGTACATTTCCTGAGCATTTCCCATTAAATATCTATTGCTAGCCAGGTGTGGTGGCTCATGCCTTTAATCAGGAGCCAGAGGAAGGTGCATCTCCACCAGTGTGAAGCCAGCCTAGTCTACAGAGTGAGTCCCAGGACAACCTAGGCTACACTGTGGGACACTGTTTCAAAAAGGAAACAAAAGTTTTATTGCCAGATGGTCCAATGAGATTTTCATAAATGAATGCTGGATAGACTAAGGATCTAATTCCCTAAGAAACCATTTGGCAATCTCTAGAAACTTTGTTTCCAAAGAATGTTTAAAGGTTTAAAAAAGATACATTTTCAGTGCAACTGTAGCTACATTCTACAAAATTGCCAGCAATGTTTGTGATTTTATTCACTGTAAAATATTTTATCATTTCCCCTCTTCTTTGGCTTCATAGGTATGCAGATAATCTATTGTTTAATTTTCAAATAATTGAGGATTTTGTTGATTCTTGTGTTTATAATTTAATGTTTTACTCATATGTAATATCTTCTATTATTTCATTTCTTTGAAATATTGAGATGTGTCTTGCTATGGTATTTAAGTTGACACATGCTACATGTGACCTTTAAAATAATGTAACTATCCAAGTATTAAACACAGTGTTCTGTAAATTCCTGTTAGAGGAAGTTGAAAGAAAAATCCAGTTCAGATTTTCTATAGACTCACTTATTTTTGGTCTGCTAAATCTAACAAACAATATGAGGAATGCATTAAACATCCCAATAGGATTGTAGGTTTTGATACATTTGCACTGTGAAAAATGTTATCATGTTTATGTTAAATTTTGCATACTTTGATACTTTTCACAAATTTTCAATGAGTTAATGTTTCATCATTACAAATTGTTTTACATCTCTGGTGGTGTTTCTTGTTGTACTACTGACTGATATGATGGGAACATAGTCAAATCAGTTCCATATGATTAGCATTTATATAATATATTGTATTCCACACTTAACTCTCAGTTAATATGTATTTTTCTAGATGAATCTTTTCATTTGAAGCCAGTGTAACTGCTTCTAGCTTCCTCTTGTATGTCATCCTGGAAATGTCTCTCCTCTGAGTGGAATAATTACCTCATTTATACTTAATGCTAAAGATGATACTGTGTGATTTCTCTACCACCTGTTTGTTCTTTTGTATTTGTGTCATTTCTTTTCCTTTGTTTCCAAGTTTGTTTTTAAATTTTTTTGCATTTATTTCTTTCATTCTTTCATGTATCAATGTTTTGCCTGTGTGTGTCTGTGCATTGTGTGTGCCTGGTGCTCACTGAGGTCAGAATAGGGTGTTGGATCCCCTGGAACAGGAGTTATGGATAGTTGTGAGCCACCATGTGGATACTGGAAATTGACCTTTGGTCCTCTGCAAGAACAACAAGTGCTCTTAACCACTGAGTCATCTCTCCAACTCCAGTTCCTTAGATCCTGAATTGGCTGCTAGCATGTATTTTTTTAACATTCTATTGCATAACTTTTGTTAAGCTTATCTTCCAATATCTCTTTTTTTAAATCCATTTTTAGTGGTTCTTTTAGAAATTACTATGTATCTGTTTTAAATGATCATAATCCATCCTGGCACAATACAGTGCATCTTAAGATACACAGTAAATGCCCCACAATGCCATGGTTCCACTTGTTACCCCAATATTTGATGGTTTTCACTAAACTTAAAACCACGAGATGAAACCATAACACGAAGTTATTGTTATTCTCTGGCTTGAAAGACTTACTTTACTGTTTTGTGTGAATAAGTTCTTGAAGCATGTATTTTTATTCCTACTGGAATTAGATATTCACATGTTTTCATTATCATAAGACAATACTGTTTTAGCATGGACAGATTCAAGATTATGTTATGCTGAGTTCCAAGAGTCAGATTTAAAGGAAAGTAAAGGAGAATAGTTAGGTTGTATAGTACTAGACAAGGAAGGACAAAGAAAAATATAGCAGTGACTGAATATCTTTGTATGGAAAAAATGGAATGCTTTAGGTATGGGTTTTACTCTTATATGTTTATCATAAGATCCTTTAGTTCATAATGATGTTTGGAGGCATAAGAAGGAATTAACCAAAGATCAAAGCATAGAATATTTTCCTTTCCTTTCCTTTCCTCTCCCTTTCCCTTCTCCTTTCTTTCTTTCTTTCTTTCTTTCTTTCTTTCTTTCTTTCTTTCTTTCTTTCTTTCTTTCTTTCTCTCTCTCTCTCTCTCTCTTTCTCTCTCTCTCTCTCTTTCTTTCGTGTGTGTGTGTGTGTATGTGTGTGTGTGTATGTGTGTGTGTGTGTGTGTGTGTGTGATAAACCTCATTTGATTCTCAGATCAACTGAGTTGTGTCAGCTTTATCATGGTGATGTCACAGATTAAAAAGGCATGTAGCTGACCACTGTATCCATGTTACTGTCCATGGTTCTGGAGGGTGTTGGCTCTTAAATATGAGTGTTAAGCAGTATGGACCAATTCTCAACTAGGAGTGAACGGAAACAAAATATAATGCCAGGGCCTAAGACTAGAACTGTTAGGAAAACCACCCTGATGCCATTGTATACCACCATAGGACTTGATGTATGTGAGGTGAGGCTGAGGTAACGCCATAGCTCAGTAGTCACATGACTATGCAGGCTAAGGTTAGACATTGCAAATTGATTCACATTCTCTTTGAGGTTTCCTAGCTTGTTCAGTTTTGTTCTGGGAACCGAGCACTAAATAGCAACTTAGTGTCTATAGGATATGAAAAGTTAGAATGACATTGTGGACTGATGAAGCCAAAAACATTCAATTACTCCATATTTTAAAACAAGACCAAATTAAACAGAAAATTGTTGGTGGGTAATTTTCACTGTTGGAACTCCTGCCCATTCTCCTGTGACCTCCAAAGACTGACAGCAGAATGTCCTTTGATGTCATTTTTTAAATTAGATAAGTCGTCACCAGTATTGAGAGCAGACACTGTGCCCTTCTCCTGTTCCTCCCCCTAAATCAACTCTCACATTTAACTTTGCTGCACTTAGTTAGATTTACCAAAACAGAGAGAATGTGATAGAAATCCTAACCCATCCTATTAGGATCTTCTTTTTCTGATGAGATCATATGCTACTGGAAAATATCAGTTAAGGGTCTGTTAATGAAGGAAGTAAAAGGCATCTCTGACTATCAAGGCCACAGCAAATAGGACGAAGAAATAGCCATTTTCCACAGCTGTCCTGCATGTTTATTAGTGCAATGAATCATGTTTATGAAGTCATTACAAAGTTTTAAGCAGTTACAATATATATAGCAATGCAAAGCAATAGTCAATATGTAACCATTTTATTAACCACAGTAGATCAACATTACAGTTAACTGAGGAAATAGGGTATTATAAGTCATTTCAAAGGAAAAGAAAAGAAGTTGCTGAAGGTCAACCTCATGAATTACTTTAAGAGTACATCCTGGATCTCGGCATAATTAGTTGTTCATACCTGAAATTCCAGCACTAAGGAGGCTGAGACAGGAAGATTGCTGAATGTCTGAGCCCACCTGAGCTACAGAGTTTAACACTGTCTTAAACAAAAACAGCAAAGTCCAAACTCTCGTCAGCTGAAAGTAGTTCTGTAGTAACCAACATGTACAAAACTGATGACGCCATTCTTTCTTCAATGATATTTAAGCTCCATAAAACATTTTAAATTATTTTCTTTTATTGAATATAGATTTTTTTCCCTCAAATAATATATCTTGATTGTGGTTCCCCTCTTTCTACTCCTCCCAGTTCCTCCCTATGTCCCCTCCCATCCGGATGATTCACTCTCTTTCTGTCTCTCACTAGAAAAGAACAGGCTTCTAAGGGCTAATAATAACACAGAACAAACTAAAATATGAGATAAAACAAAAGCTACCACTTTGAAGTTGAGCAAGACTAACCAACAGAAGGAAAACAGCCAAAGACAAGGCACAAGAATTAGAGCCTCACTCATTTGCACACTCGGGAACCCCATAAAAACACTAAACGGGAAGGCATGACCTATATGCAAAGGATCTGCTGCAGACCCATACAGGCCTTGTGTGTGATGTCTCAGTCTCTACAAGTTCATATGTGCTTTGACCATGTTGATTTAGAGGGCCTTGTTCTTGGTGTCTTCCATCCTCTCTGCTCTTACACTCTTCATGTGCTCTTCCACAGGGTTCCCTGAGCTCTGAGGGGTGGGAAGATGAAGACATCCCATTTAAAACTGAGTGTTTCAACGTCTCTCACTCTCTGCCACAATTTCTGGCTGTGGATAACTGTATTTATTCCCACCTGCTGAAGGAGAAAGCTTCACTGATACTGGCTGAACAAGGCATTTATCTATGAGTATAGCAGAATATCGTCAGGAATCATTTTCTTACTAATTACTTATTTATTTATTTGTCCATTCATTTATTTATTTATTTTTGACCAGTAATATTCGGTTTTACCCCAGGTCCCTATATTATATAGTCTCTGGTTCTTGGTCACCTGAGCAGTGTTGGGTATAAGTTCCATCTCCTGAAGTGGGCCTTAAGTCAAATCAGACATTGGTTGGTTACTCCCACAAGCTTTGTGCAACTGTTGCCCTAGCATATCTTGCAGACAAGACAATATTGCAAATCAGAGGGTTTGTGGCTTTCTTGGCATTTACATTTCTCTTTTGGTAGAGTGCAGAGTACCTTCCTGTAGTAGGACAGGCCTATAGGGTCGAGGAAATTGGCTCAAACCAGTTGCCAAGGCATGCACATAATGTACTTCCTGTGAGCCAAACTGAAGTCTGCCTGAGGGCAGTGAACATGGTTGAGCAAGTGTCAATTTAGATCTGTACCATGTTTATTGGATTACTTGTTTTCTTGATTTCTTTATATATATATATTATATTATTTATATTAATATAATAATTTAATATAATATTAAATATATTTCATCCTCTATTAGATGTGTAGTTGATAAAAATCTTTTCCCATTCTGTAGATTGCTACTTTGTCTGAATGAGAGTGTCCTTTGCCAAGCAGAAGCTCCTCAGTTTCATGAAGTCCCATTTATTAATTGTTGATCTTAGAGCCTGTGCTATCCATGTTCTCTTCAGAATATCTTCTGTGACAACAATTTCAAGGCTGTTCCCCATTCTTGATCCATTTGGAGTTAAGTTTTATGCAAGATAATAAGAATGGATCTATTTGCATTCTTCTACATGCATCCAGTTTAACCAGCACCATTTGTTAAAGAGGTTGTCTTTTTTTCTAGTGTGTATTTCTGGATTCTTTATTAAAAATCAGGTATGCACAGGTATGTGGATTTATGTCTGGGCCCTCAATTTGATTCCGTTGTTCAACATGCCTATTTTTATGCCAATACCATGCTGATTTTTTAAAAGCTCTAGATAGGTAGCACAATTCTAAATAGGGAATGGTGATACCTCCAGCAGTTTATTATTCAGGGTTGTTTAGCTATCCTGTTTTTTTTTTATGTTTCCATATGAAGCTGAAGATTGTCATTTCAAGATGGGTAAAGAATTCTGTTGGAATTTTGATGGGGATTGCACTGGAACTGTAGATTGCTTTTGGTAGAATGGTCATTTTTACTATATTAATCCTATCAATCCATAATCATTGGAGATCTTGTCATCTTCTGATACCATCTTCAGTTTCTTTCTTTGATGTCTTAAAGTTTATTATACAGGTTCACTTGCCTGGTTAGAGTTACCCTAAGATAGTTTTCATTATTTGAGACTGTTGTGAAGGGTGTTATTTCCCTGATTTGTTTCTTAGTCCGTTTGTCATTTGTCTGTGTGGGACTACTGACTTTTGTGAGTTAATTTTGTGTCTAGCTAACTTTGTCGAAAATGTTAATCAACTGTAGGAGTTTCCTGGTGGAATTTTTTGAGTCACTTATATATGCAATTGTATCATCCACAAATAAAAAAATTTGATGTCTTCCTCTCCAATTTCTATCCCCTTTACCTTCTTCTGTTGTCTTATTGCTTGAATAGATATGGAGAGCAGATAACCTCGTCTTTTTCCTGATTTTAATAGAACTTATTTGAGTTTGTCTCCATTTAAGTTGATGTTGGCTGTTGGCTTGCTGTAAACTGCCTTTGTTATATGGAGGTATGTCACTTGTATCCCTAATCTCTCCAGAACTTTTATCATGGAGGGGTGTTGGATTTTGTTAAAGGCCTTTTCTGCATCTAATGAGATTATCTGTGGTTTTGTGTTTCATTTTGATTATATCATGGATTCCATTGAAAAAATGTATATTTTTTTCAGTCACATCATTCAACATATGTGATTTTAAAAACATTTCCAAAAGTTTACTGATAATTAACTTGATAATCTCAAGTAAATCATGAAATGTTAGTCCTCGTTTGGTTAAGAATGTCTGTACAAGAAAGTGACCTACTCTATGCAAAAGAAAACTTAATTATTTTTAATTCCTTCCCCCCTTAAAATACCATTGTGTCTATGGTGATTGAGGCTGCAACAATTAGTATTTTAGTGATAAATTTATTTAAGACTTTACCCTAAATAAACACATGATCTGGACTGTGTTAATAGTGCATATTCAATCTTAGAAATCATTTCTCACATTCTTTTACTTTCAGTAACAACAAACTATCCAGTAATAATACACTCAACTTCATAAGAACATTGTCATATGCCACATGTGAACAGATGTGTATGGAAGATTTTAAGTCATTTAGTGGTGATACTACATTGGTATTCCAACTCAGCCTGGGCCTGATTCAACAACACTTACCATCTCAACATTTCTGTCAAAAACATGGGCTCCAGAGTTTTCCCACTCTACAGAAAGCCTTTCTCAATCATAGAACCATTTCCTGGCTTTGTGCCAGCTTTTTTCTCTCTGCTGGGCTTTAGTAAAGTAGGAAGCCTAGTGCACTGGATTAGCTGAACAAGACTCCGTGTGTTCCTGCTCTGGAAACACTTTCCAACATTGATGTGTTCTAGCTGCTGGTCCTAAAGAGGGGAGAAGCATGTTGAGCTGAATGAATAAGGGACACCTAACTGAAATTCTCTGGTTTTCAATTGAGCAGGAATAGTTATTTCTCTTTAAAAAGCAAACAAACAAAACAACAACACTTCTTGAAATGCCACCATAACTCTCAACTCTCACCAGTAGTTTGAATCCAGATGAGGTTATAACTATTGCCATCACATTTAGATGATTAAAAGTATTTTAGTTCACTAGTAACAAAGCATTATTTCTGGTATCTAAGCTTCAGTTTTGACTTACCATTAGAAGTATTATCATAAAGCATTCAGCACTCAGCCCATTGATATTCTATAACCAGCATTTACATTTTATGAAGGCTAAATATATATGCTTTTTCTTTTTTGTTGAGAAATGATCTTGCTATATAGCCCATGCTGGCTTCAAACTCATGATCATCCTGCCTCAGCCTCCAGAATTCTGGGATTATAGGCATACAATACCATGCCTAGGAATCAAATAGATATTTATCATCAAGGTTACATAACATTGCTGTAGCATGATGTGGCTTTTTGTTTAATGAGAAAAGTTACAAATTACAAATAGTTCTGTCTTTATATATAGTGATACAACTTACATTATTTAAATATTGCATCTTTGTTCTTGCCATATGGAAGATACTTATTTATAGATTATTCTTGGATCAGCTGAGCTATTAACTTAGAGGTAAAATCATCTCTACAAATTTAAACTCTTCATCTTTCTAAATCTGGTAGTGTGCATTAAAATCAGATTGCTTGATGTGATTTTCTTCCCAGCATGCCTTGAGGTCAGTAAGGTAGAATGTTCTCATTTCCTTATGGACAGAAAGAGGGATTACCTGAGCAAGGCCAAGCCAAAACCATTACCTCAATTATAATTTTAATACAGTACTTTTAATAATTTCCATGATAATATCACCCCACTCTACTGTCCAGAAAGGTCATATTTTCAAACATTTTGCATCTTGTATTATGATCCAGAGATTGGGAACAGTCTTCAGCCTTTCTGTGCTTGATGCCAGTTTATCTCTCTCTAAACTTCCAGCTGCTTTTGTTAATGGCATCACCTTGATTTAGTGTATGGAATATGAAGCTTTCTTTTACAAGATGTGGAACAGATCAGATCAAAGCCTTACTTAACTGAAATATAATTGTATTAATTTTCTATAATATAATACTCATGTAAAAATAACCAACCCCCCAGGGACAAGACATCTGGTCCTTAATCAGGTGTATTCTTGTTTAAATGAGAGAAATCAGTGCAGAGGTGATGAGAGAGAGCAAGCTTTGTTAGTGTCTCATCTCTATATCAGAAAGAGAAAGATAAATTACTCTGGATAAACTCCATAAGTTTTATTGCTTAGTTCTTTGCAAGTTGTAGTGGGAAAATTCTTTTGTAAAAATTCAGACTGCTAAAGTCTTTGTATTTTAAAAGCTCTTGTATTCTCTAAATTTCCATAGAAATCCCCTTTCTCAATAAAGCCATTCTGTTTCTTTTATTTTTTTATTTTTGCATTTAAATTTTTGCCTCTTGTGGGCCTCAATATTATGAGACAAATATATAAAGGTATTAGTATGTGACAACCACAGCATCCAGAGTTGTAGACTCCTTTCTCTCATTTTGCATACATCTCTATATGTTTATAATGAATGTACACTTTATATATCACACACTCACACACATGCATACACACACACACACACACACACACACACACACACACACACACACAGAAGAGAGGTTGAATTAATTACTGTTCCTCTAAAGTTATGAATTCATCTTGACCTCTGGGTGACAGGTACATGGAAAATGCCATCTTGAAGTCATACCACCTGGACCTTATCTTAATTTTTAGCTCTTCAGTATTCAGGGGTCTCTCAGAGATGGTGGTGGTGATAGTAGTCATATTGGAGGGAAAGTGGGTTGTGGTTTTGCTATTTAATTTTTTAAGAGAAATAGAAGTTGTAACACACTAAATTAAAATCTGTCAACTGTTTAGTATTTCTGAACTTGGAATCCTGGAAGAGCAGATTTCTCTGTTCCTCATGAGTGGAGATAGTATCAGCTTAAAGGCACTGAATGTTCTACTCTAGTATTAAACCGATACCCTTGTACATTCTTTGTTACCTATCTGCATCCAAACTCTCCCTGCTTTCTTCCTCTCTTGGTCTTTCTTTTCCTATTTCCACTGTCCCTCTCTTTCCTCCTCCCCCCTTCCCATTTTTTCTTTCCCCCTTAATCACTTCCCCAAATTGTTTTTGTTTAATGAAAATTGTTTCTTTTGAGAAACTTAGTAACATCTGGGTAATCTTTGTAATGACATACATTTGTAGAGCATTTAGAAATTTTTATTCACGAGAGAATAAAAACATAATAAGAGCAAAGGAAATTTTTGTAAACTCTAATTTTTATATTCTTTAATTTGAAGTTTCTTGCTTCTAATCACATTGTATCTCGCCTTGGCTTTCTCTAGATAATGATTTCTCAGATGACATTTTGTATCCAATTATGTTCAGAGATCTATTAGGGAGAAAGTTTAAGAAATGGATTAGTTTAAGAACCAAAATACAACCTCGCATACCTATGAAATTAAATAAAGCTCTGAGAGAAAGTAAGAGTGCTTCCCACTGGGCCTTTATGCTCGTAGCACCACATACAGCACTAATCAGAATGAGAATTCCAATGCTAAACTATGTTGTGCCAGATGTGGGTTGGTCCTCAGCCCAGGTGCAAATAGTTGTAGTCTCCCTAGTTGTACCACTGATTAACAACATTTGAAGACCTATGAGATAGAAGGAGTACGGCTGTTTAGAATGAGGGTAAAATGACAATTCTTTATCTTTTTCTTTATCTTCATCAGAAAGTACAGAACGGTAGTAATAACGAATGTCGTATGCAGTTATCTCTACTCCATGGACTGTTGTGGTTATCATACAACCCTAAGTAAAAAGAAGAAGGACTAAGACAAAATGTAAAATGATGCAAAAATAATAAAACCTTAGTAGAATTTAATATCAAGAATGGGATGGTACATGGTCCCACAGCAATATCAAATAATTTATAACTCTCTAACTTTAATGAATGAGCCTAGAGACCGACATGAGAGATTTGGCAGTTTTAAAAATAACAGATGAAGCATAGATAATGTCATGTGATTTACCTTTATAAATGTACAGTCATCATGGATTTTTCACAAGAAACTTTAATTTCATAGGGGACTGTTCTTGTCATAGAAGTGAAAATATTACATTTATTATCTATCCTAAGTTTGAAAATGGGCTTCACTTGTTAATTGGATGAATAATTTGATTCTTAATAAAGAATGTCTCCCTTTTAACCTTTTCATTTTGTTGGAGTTACCGAGTCTGAGTAACCCAATTTCCTCTGTTTTCTTTGTCATTTGAAGACATATCACTTTTTTTGGTAAATTTTGCATGCCTCATTTCTACATTCCCTCTAGGAAAGGAGGCTTTAACCACCGCTGAGGGGGTAAATAGAAAAGAACACAAGTGGCTAGGACCTTCCAAGACAATGACTACAGGAGCATAGGAAGTCCAACAGCGAAAATGTCAATCTGGCTCACTCCTGTGTATGACTTTATTGACTTTAGGTTATCATATTACAGAACTAGGGGGGGAGGTGAAGAACTCTAGATACTAGAGAAAAATCTGTATTTGTCTTTTAAGTTTTTAAGTATTATTTCACTTTCTTCTGTTTTTTATTGTTTTTTTTTGGGGGGGGGGGAACAGGGTCTCTGTCCATACCCCTGGGCTGTCCAGGAATTCACCTGGACAAAGCTGATCAAACTCACAGAGATCTGCCTGCCTCTGCCTTCTTAGTGCTTGGATTAAAAGTGTGTGCTACCATGCCTGGCTTGTTTCATGTTTTTGAAGGTGGTATCTCATACCTGGTTGCTATTTTTGTACTCCATTCATAAACTTCTGTGCTTTCTCACGGAAGTCATTGTTCACTTTCACAGGTAAATTTTCAGTTCTTCAGTCAGTAATTGGTACATTTCAGTGTCTTTGAAATGAATTCAGTATGTGAGGAGATATGTTTTAGAGGTGTTCTATTACATTCTTGTTTCTATTTGTGTGTGTGTGTGTGTGTGTGTGTGTGTGTGTGTGTGTGTGTGTGTGTGATTCTGAGTTGCAATTTGCATACCTGTTACTTGGACATCTCTTCCAATTTAACTTGGAGGTCTTCTTAGTGAAAAGTGTTCTTTGGGACATAATTCCCAATAGTATTCAAAAATGAAAAACCAGAATGCTCTAACATTAACAAGCAATATATAGAAAAATATTTAGAACTATGTGAAGTCTACTAGTCCTCCACAAATTATCACGAGAGAAACTAACTATATAATGTGGAGTATACTATTGTCTTAGTGACTTTTATATTGTTATGAAGAGATGCCATGATCAAGGCAACTTATAAATTAAACCATTTAATTGGGGGCTTGCTTACAGTTTCAGAGGTTGAGTCCATGACCATAATGGTGGCATACATAGCAGCAGACAGGCAGGCATGGCGCTACATAGTAGCTGAGAATTTCCATCTGATCCACAAGCAGAAGGCAGAGAGCTAACCAGGAATGGAGTGGGCTTTTGAAACCTCAAGACCCAACTCCAGTGACACACCTTCTACTCCTTCCCAAACAGTTCTACAAACTGCCAACCAAGCATTCAAATATATTAGTCTATGGGTGCCATTCATATTCAGGTAACCACAACAACGAAGTATAAATTAATTTAGAGCACATGTAGAAAAAGCAAATGAACAAAGTAAAGAAGGGGAGCTGTTCTAGATAATTTTTTTTTTGTCAACTTGACATAAGAAAGTTATCTGAATGGAGGAAGCCTCAACTGAGAACATGCCTCTATGTTATATATTATAGAAAGAGTCTATAAGACCAGAATGTAGGCAAGCTTGTAGGGCATTTTCTTAATTAGTCATTGATGAGGGAGGGCCCAGCCCATTGTAGGCACTGCCACTCCTGGGCTAGTGGTTTTGGGTTCTATAAGAAAGCAGGATGAGCAAGCTAAGAGGAGCAAGACAGTAAGCAGCACCCCTCCATAGCCTCTGTATCAGCTCCTGCCTCCAAGTTCCAGCTCTACTTGAGTTACTGTCCTTAATTCTTTCAGTGATGGACTTATATGTGGAAATATAAGCTGAATAAACACTTTCATCCCCAGCTTGATTTTGGTCATGATGTTTTACCACAGCAGTAGAAACCCTAACTAGGACAGGGGCAGAGACTAGGAAAATAAATGTGAATAAAGCTAAATTCAAGAAAAGAAAAAGAACAGAAGAGTATGGAAGTTATGATGGGAAGAGGAAAGAGCAAGAAACTAATGAAGGAGAAAAAGAGATTGCCCAATAATAAAAAGAATCATGAGCAAAGTTAAACAATTGTAAGGAAAATATAAAGTTTTTTTTTTTAAAATAAAATAATGAATGAGGTATGGTGGCAAACACCTTTAGTCCCAGCAAACTCCATGAGTTTAAGGCAAGCCTGCTTCACATAGTAAATTTCAGGTGCACCAGGATTACAGAGTAAGATCATGTCTCAAAAGAACAAGGGTTGGCCATGTGAGGGTAGGAGAGAGAGGACCTATGTCTGTGGTCTGTCCTATAGCATCCAGATACCCTGGACCCTGCCACCCTACATATAGCACCACAGGAATCATCTTCCAGACCACAATAACAGACCTATAAAGGGCTGCCTCCAAAGCTCTTGGCCAGGATTTAAGAAGGGCTTCTACTCAGAGAATGACTACCTCTTGATATGAATCAGTGACTGAAATTGGTGTCAGCCTGTGGGATGCTATACATGGCCCCAAATTCCACACAGTGTCTACTTTATGGCCTTCATGTGTGTGAGAGGTCCTAATGGAGGAAAATCAGGAGGGGGCCTTCCCATGAGCACAGTTCCTGAGGTTGCCTTGCTGAGGAGGCTGGCCTTTGAGCATCCTCATGTAACTGCTTTTTGCAGACTCACTTGGTCTGTGTCTCTGTGATTTCCATCAGTTTTATTACCTCCTTTATGCATTTCCAATGCTCCTCTTCTGTCTGGAACAGACTCTATCCCTCCTTATCCAGGCTCTTCTCCTTCACTGCATCACACGGAGGCAGCATCTAAGTTACTGTCTTAGCCAGTAGCCTTGCAGCTTTCCTCCAGTTATCCCTTGGTTCTCTAAGTAATTGGTCTTTTCTCTTGAATGGTAATAGACAAAGAATACTAACTTAGGCTTGTCCTCATTTGCCTCCAGAATGAGCTCAGGAGTTATTTTCACTTTGTTTTCTATTTTCCCTAGAGAGGGAAGTAAATGCGAGCATCCTTTTATTCACACATTCAGGAAAGACTTGTTAAATAAGCTTGGTGTCTCCTTAGGCCTATGGAAACCAGTGTCAGTGTTTGTAAAGGTGAGCACAATGCAGTAGGAGAAGCAGGTAAGCAAGATGAATGACATCATTAAGGATTCCATAAACCATCTCTGAGTAAAGTGGTAAAGAGGTGCAGCTGTGGCTGAAGAATGTGGGGAAGGCTATAGATGCATGAGGAAGGGTGGCTATCATGAACAAGGCTGATGCATTGGCTAAGGGATACTCTGCTGTCAGTAGAAGGTGGGGCCTTGAGGTGGGAATTGACCAAAGAAGGACCTTCCAGCTGTGGGAGTCAGTGATGATCCAGGATACCCAACATTGCTGCTTAGCTTCAGCATATAAACATAAAAGAATAAAATCATCATGGAATTTTAAAAGAAATGACTGTTAAAAAATAAAATGTTGACAAGAACATATGTTCTTTCCACATGTGACCACACAGCGTTTTCACTTCCTACCTAGTGTCAACATGGCAGGAAGGCCTCACCAGGCACCATATGCCTTGATCTTGGACTTCCCAGCTCCCAGATTGGGGAAAGACAGATTTGTATTGTTTATAAATGGCCTTGTCCCATGTTATTTAGTTAGGATATCACAGCTAGTCTAGGATACTACTTCCTAAGTGTACCAGGACAAATAAGGTAGTTCTTGCCCAGGAATTATCTTAGTTTTCAGTAGAGAATACAGGGTTGGGTGATGGAGGGAGAAGGAGTGGTCACCATGATGTGGAAGTTTATACATTCTGATGTGGGTTTGGACAAACTCATGTAACCCATTGTTTCCTTGTATGTAAAATGTACAGTTGGGGAATTATTAAAACTACATACACATGCTCATTCCAGGAAAGACAAAAGAAAGACATCACTCTAACCTTCTTATGTCCTTGGCCCTATATGCAAGCAGGAATTAAAGAGTGAAGCAGAATTCAGAACTTCCTAGTGGAGCCAGGAGACCTGTCTCAACACACACAGAACTCCTTCGACAGAGAAGGAGAATTCACACTTCAAGGTGTTTAGGAAAGGTTCTGATCATCATCTTGGGTTTCACGAATCCTAACTGGTCTTACAGTAAAACCTTGAAGCCAGATATTAGGGTCAATGCTGAAAGATCAGAAAGACAAGGGAACAAGCCACTAGAGAAACTTATCACCACTACAGAGTCCTCAGGCTGAAAGGGAGGTGAGATTCTGTCTCTACAATCCTCAGACTGATGCCTCTGAGTCCTCAGCCAAAAGGGCTTGAGTTCCTGTCTACTCCCGCCTTATATGCTTTTCTTTGCCCAGCCATATCACTTCCTATCTCAACCTTCCTAGTGCTGGGATAAATGGCATGTGTGCTTCCCAAATACAGATAGCAAAGGCATGAGATCTCAAGTGCTGGGATTAAAGGTGTGTGCCACCACTGCCTGGCTCTGTTTCTCTTTTAGATGGGATTAATCTCGAGTAGTCTAAAGTGGCCTTGAACTCACAATGATTTAGAGGGATCTCTGCCTTTGCCTCCCAAGTGCTAGGATTAAAGGTGTGTGCCACCACTGCCTGACCTTTATGGCTAACTCTGTGGCTGGCTCTGCCTTCTGATCTTATAGGCAAATTTTATTTGTTGAGAGTACAAACAAAATATCACCACAATCTTCTGCTCCCAAGAGGAGCCATCACAGCCAAGGAGCTGAAATCCAAATTCCAAAACACAGCAGGAGGTCTCAAACTTGCTGCCAGGCCGTCAGTAGAAGCCTTCAGCTTCATCTAAATTGTATTCATAGTAACAGTCATTCTGCATAGGAGAAATGCATACAGATGCAACATCACAAAAGCTGTGACTGATGAGAATAGATGCATTATTGACAGCAAAACTATGCAAAGTACATTTAAGTCAGTGCATTATGACAAACTCATAGTCATTGTGTTTGGGAAACTTGGCAAAACTTCAGAGATCGTAAAAGCTCATAAATTGACGCAAGGAAGCCTTCCTCCAAGGCTGATATGCCTTGGGAAGATGTTGAGTAACCCAACCCGTTTGTCTTTAAATGAAGCCATTCATCAGGATTTGGTTTCCCAGCTACAATAGATGGGATTTTCAAAAGAGGAGACACTTAGGCGTGTGCATCTTGGTGGAAGGAAAGGGAAGCTGGTGTTTTCCTTCTTACCAGGTGATGCAGGTGACTTTGAAAGCACAAGATTAGTGAGACAGAGAAGTCCCCTGTCTGTCCAGGAACACTGTCTGAAGATGAAGATCAGACACTGAGGTGCCCCCAGAATTGGAAAAAAGAGAAATCAGTTTGTTCATTTCCCTTTAAGCACTGACTACATAAAGAAAGATATGTACGGCTTTGTGTTTAAGATTAAATTTGAGATATGGGAAGAAAAACATGTAGTTATCACTGTTTCAGCTCAACTAGCTGTCACTAGGAAAGAGTTGATTTGTCATGCAAACAGAGTTAAAAGCACATTGGAAAGGATAAGTGAAGATTCTTGTGTTCTCTTTCCATTTTCCTGTCTGAGTAACTCAGTTTTGTTCCTCAAATCTACTAGAATTGGTGGAAAAACAATAACAAGGGCCAAAACCTTGCTGTATATTTAAGTCAACAAAACCAGGATTAAAACAGAGAATTTATCAATTCTAAAACCTAAATCTTTTTAAGTTGAATAAAAGTAGCTTAGAAGCATACTGGTAATAGAGCTTAAACAGCTCTCTGGAGTTAGGATGGGATGGATTCTTCAGGGACAGAATCAGCCTTGCTGAGGGTATAAAGAGTATAGACATTCCAGGGGTCAGGCATGCTGCCCCTTGAAATCTTTTCTTTGTGCTATGCTGTAACTCACAGCCAGCCATGTGTGTTGACTGCTAATGTTTAGAACAGTCTGGAGTGTAGATACCATTCTAGTGAAGGGTATTTATGCCCAGTTAGTTAACACTAAAAAATTTGTATTTATTCTGCAGCCATACTCTATTAAATTCTGATATAATTAGGAGACGATCAATTGTGTTTATAGATTACCACACTGGAGAAATTGTTTTAATTGGCCTGTAGCATATATGAAATTTTTTTTCTCTTAGTGTATGCTTTCTACCAGCTTCCACACACATCTATCTAATTTTAAAATTATGAAATTGTATCTAAAATTAATTTATATACAAATTTTAAGAAATAAAAAGTGTTTTTAATTTAAAAATAACTATTGAGATATAATTAATATATTTTACGATGTGTCCATTTACAGTACATTTATTTCATTATGTTTTTAAAGTTGTGCTAAAACACATATAACCTGAAACTTATCTTTTTGAACACCCCTCACCTCCAACACATACCTTTTGATGCTGAAGATAAAAATTCAGGATTTGGGGCATTCAGTACAAGTATTCCACTACTGAGCCCCCATTCTGACATTTATTTTAAAAAGTAAGATTTATTTTTTAATTTAATTTTTGCATTCTTGTGTGTGTGTGTGTGTGTGTGTGTGTGTGCACATGCATGACATGCATGTGTGCTACTTGTGTTTTGTCAGGATCTGTTGAGGATAGAAGAATAAGTCAGACATGCTGGTACTTGATTTATAGGTCATTGTGAACCACCTGATGTGGGTGCTGTGAACTGAATTCTGAGCCCCTGAAAAGTCAATAAGTAATCTTAACTGCTAAGCCCTGTAATGTATGTAATCTAGTAGCATTAATTACATTCACATCATTGTGAAAGCATGGTTACTGACTATTCTCTAGATGTTTCCTATATCCAAACAGAAATTCTGTAATCATTAAGCAATAACTCCATTTTTCCTCCACTCTCAGCTTCTGATGACCTTGAATCTAACTTTCATCACTATAAAAGTTTCCTAAATGTAATCATACAAGGTTCGTCCTTGAATCAATCTGGTTTACTTCGCTCAGCATGACATTTTTAGGCATTATCCATGCTTTAACATGTCCCAAATCCTCATTGCTATGTATGGCTTTGTTATGTAAAATAAAAGTAAAATCAATATAATTACACATTATTATTTACCCATTTGTCTGCTCATAGAGATTTGGGCTTATAGGATCTTTTCCAAGTCTCTGCCTTCAGTTCAGTGGTAATTTTACACTCAGCTTTTTGAGGATACCAAGCTCCTCTACCGAAGTTGAACCAAACATAAATTTATTCTAGTATAATACATGAAATATGGAAAAGGTTAGGCTGAATGAGTATTGGTTTCAGTGCATACCAGGTATTTTTCCAAAAGAAAGAAAAGGAACAGAAAGCATATGTGGTATGTTTGAGAGCATGCTTATGTGTAAAGAACTATTTCTTAAAGTGAATTTTAAAAACTTGAGCCTTCTGGTTATATGCAATCCCAGTGTTGCTGTAATATTTTATAGAGCATGATCATTGGAATTGAATGTTATTTGAAATGTAACATTATTAGTTCTTTGAGAATTCCATACAGTGTAATTTTGATCATATTCACTCCCCACTCCTTCCCTAACTCTTCCCAGATCCACCCCACCTCCCCATACCCTCCAATTTCATGAATTCTTTATTATTATTATTATTATTATTATTATTATTATTATTATTATTTTAAATAACCCACCAAGCACAATTTGTGTCGCTCATGCACTCATGGGTGTGGGCTATTCACTGTAGCATGATCAATATGCTACCATGGGCCATACCCTTAAAAAATGCTGACTCTCCCATCCAGAGGCTTCCAAATGTCAATAGCTCCTCAGGAGTGGAGTCTGTGAGCCCTTCCCTCTTCCATGCTGGAGTGTTGACTAGATTGATCTTGTGCAAGTCATATGCTTTGAGTTCATGAGTGCTGCCATTCCATCATGCCTAGAAGACACTGTTGCATTTCTGTCCCTTCTAACTCTGGCTCTTAATCTCTTTCTGCCTCATCTTGTCTGTTGATCTCTGAGTGGTGTGTGTGTGTGTGTGTGTGTGTGTGTGTGTGTGTGTGTGTGTGCATGTGCATACATGTCTGAGAGATACAGATGTTTGATTTGTGTACTTTACTGACACTTATTCTTTATGCTATGGAAGCACAAAGGACTCAACAGAGTCAAAACAATCCTTAATAACAAAACTCTGCTGGAAGTATCACCATTCTTGATTTCATGCTATACCACAGAGTCACAGTTGTAGAAACAGCATGGTACTGGTACACAACCAGACACATTCATCAGTAGAATAAATTAAGGACCAAGATATAAGTCTTTTTTTTTTTTTTTTTTTTTTTTTTGGTTTTTCGAGACAGAGTTTCTCTATGTAGCTCTGCACCTTTCCTGGAACTCACTTTGTAGACCAGGCTGGCCTCGAACTCACAGAGATCCTCTTGCCTCTGCCTCCCTAGTGCTGGGATTAAAGGCGTGCGCCGCCGCCGCCGCCGCCGCCGCCGCCGCCACCACCACCACCACCACCACCACCACCACCCGGCAATATAAGTCTTATACCTACAGTTATTTGATTTTTTTTTTAGATAAAGATTTCAAAAATATACATTAGAGAAAAGACAGCATCATTAACAAGTGGTGTTAGAAAAACTGGATATTTATATGTAGAAGAATGAACCTTGATCCTTCTCTTCTCACTCTGCACATAAATCAATACCAATTGAATAAAAAAATCTTAATGTTGGACCTGAAACTTCTAGAAGATAGAGTGTGCAGTACAACTTAGGGTATAGGCTCAGGTGAGGACTTTCTGATATAGGATGTTGGTCACCCAGGAAATAAGACCACCAGTCAACAAGTAGTAATAGAAAAGCTTTTGTACTACAGAGGAAACTGTTTATTGACTAAAGAAGCAGTGCAAAGAATGGGGAATAATCCTTGACAGCTGTACCTCTAGTAGAATGTTAGTGTCTACAATACGCAAAGAATTCAAAACTAAATATCCAGGAAGCACAACCCCATCTAAAAGTGGGCTATAGAACTGAACAGGATATTCTCAGAGTAAAAAATACAAAAGCCTAAGAAATAGTAATACAAGTGTTCACTATTCTTAGCCATCAAGAAAATGCAAATCAAAACTACATGTGCAATGTACTTGTTGCAGACCAAGGAGAGTACACCGTGGATCACAATCTGAGTGCTCTTACTTGGTTGCTATTAAAAGAAGGAGAAGGAGGAGTAGAAAGAGAAGGAGAGGGAGAAGAAGGAAAAAAAGAAAGAGAAAAGAAGAAACAATTCACTGAAGAAAAACAAGGAGGAGGCTGCAGAAGACACTGACATTTTGGTCAAGAGAATGAAAGAAGCCAAAGAAAAACATCAAGAACAGACCACCAGGAGATGTGGGCTGTCCTCATTGAGCATTTCTACTTCTAAGTCTGAGCTCAGTGAAAAATAAGTCTTTAAGAGTAACATATAAATAATCAGGCTTTTAAAACACAGAAAACAAAAGACATCAAAGGTTGCAGGGAGTTTGGAGCCCCCCGGTCCATTGATGGGAGTGCAAATTGTTGCAACCATTATGGATATAGCATGGTGGTTGCTCATAAACCTAGAAATAGATCTACCTTGTGACCCAGCTCTACTACTTCTGAACATATATGAAAAAAGCTTTTTTCCTACTACACAGACATGTGGTCATTCATGTTCATGACTGCTGTATTTATAATAGCTCAGGAATGAGAATGGTCTAGATGTCCATCAGATGATAAATTGAAAATGAAATGTGTTATCTATACAAAATGTCATAAAGAGTGAAATAATGAAATTTGCAGGTAAGTGGATGGAACCAAAGAACATTATACTGAATGAGGTAACCTAGACTCGGACAGACAAATTATCCATATGCTGACTCATACGTGGGTCTTAGTGTCAGATCTTTAGATTTGTGTGTTTATCTTGGAACATCTGTAGCATTAAGAAAAAAACTGGAAAGGGACAATTGTGAGGCAGGATAAGAAGGCTATAAAGTGAAGCAGGATAATATAACACACGTTGCATGATGGGGGAAAGAGAAAATACTGATGAGCAAGGTTTAGTTGGGGAGAGAGATGTGAAAGTAGAGTGAAGGAGGGGTATGGAACGACAATTAACACTAAGGACGTATGAAAAAGACCTACTGTTTTATAGGTGTCAAACACAAACATATTCAATGTATTCATAGAAAAACTTTAATTGAATAAGAATAGAATCCTACATAGGGGATAATGGTGTTCCCCAGAAGCTAAAGAAAAAGCTCACTGCCAGGTCTGGGATATGCTCCCTGATTTTGGTTAGGGGTGCTCTGGAGACCCCCAGTATAAATACTGTATTGTTGCTGCTCTTGGTGGCCCACCAGAACTTGATTGGTAAAGCCTGATTGCTGAAAATACCACACACTTTGGTAACAGGACACGAAGAAATCAAGTTGGTAATGTCCAGGAAACTTCTTAATTCATAATACCAGTAGGTGCTTCATGGGCTGTTGAGGCAAAACAGTCATCAGTAGTTCTACCAAGCTGTGAACTATAACAATCACTAGCACTGAGAAGTATTCCCAAGGGCTCAATAGTGAGATGAATGATATGGAGGTAACCAGGTGCTTTCTCACTGGATTTAAGGCCTACTCTGCAGGAGGAAATGCCTGTGTGGTAGTATAAATCTGGCCAGAAACCTGTAGTTGGGGAGCTCAGAGGCCCCAGGGGTGAATCTACTACTAAATGAATGTAACATCAAACTGCCCTCTAAATTAGTATCTCTTCACCTATTGATTAGGGCTGCTCTCAGACCCCATCAGAAAAGTTCCTTTGTGCAGTGGATTTGAATGTGTTATTCCCTAGGAACTCTCTTATGAAATTGTAGATATTGATATTTCATACTTATTTCTTATCACATGGTGTACTTCTTCCCATTTTTAAATTTTTACTTTCTTAGTATTATTATGTCACTCATTTATATCTAACTGGAAATTAGTTACAATGTACTTTCATTAACTAATATTCATTTTTCCTTTATTAACATTTTCTAGAAATCAGTGTGACTTTGGAGAATGATGTTTCCTATAATTTTTTAGCTAAGTGAGGGATCACCAAACAAAAGGCAGGGATTATTTCACTGTCTTGGTAAGAATGTAGCACTCAGAGAGTAGGGATCAATAGGAACCTATAAAAATTAAATTTCTCATGGGCATACATTGTACATCAAAAAATCCTCCCCAGCCCTGTTCCCCCAACACTCCTTTTTTCACCTTCTCCCAACCCATTAGTTCCTCATATTTCCCTAAACAACTTAATTTCTACTTTAGTTTAATGTATACTGTATTATGATTTCATGTGACTGTATAGAAGTCTAGGAACCACAGATGTGAGGAAACACACTTTTGTCTTTCAGAGACTTGCTTTTTCGCTTGATATAATTGTCTCTATTTGCATGCATTTTCCTATGAGTTATGTAAATTCTTCTTCATGGAATAAAAGAATTCCATACTACATCTTCTTATTAATTCCTCGATTGTTGAAAACCTAGGCTGGTTCCGTAATTTATCTACTATGGGTATTAATGCAGTGAGCATTGGTGTACAGATTTTTCATAATTTATCTACTATGCGTGTTGATGCAGTGAGCAATGGTGTACAGATTCTCTGCTTTGTTCACTTGGAGTCCTTTGGCTAAATATGGAGTCATAGAGTCGGACCACAAAGTAGGTCTATTTCTAGATTTTTGAGAAACCTCCAAACCGGTTTCCACAGAAGCAGGACTACTTTCTATTCTCACCAGTAGTGGATGAGGACGCCCCCTTCCACATCCTTGTTGGCCTTTGTTCCTTGTTTCCTTCGTGTCTGATCTTCTGGCTGGAGTGAGATGGCATCTCAGTGTGATTTATTTTCCATTTTCCTGGTGGCTAGTGAAACTGAGCATCTTTTCATATGTTTATTGGCAATTTATAATTCCTCTGTGGAAAACTGTCCATTCACTTTATTAGCTATTTTATTGATTGCTTTGCTTGTTTCCATGATGTTCAGGTTTTTGTTGTTGTTATTTGTGTATCTAGATGTTTGTCCTCTGTCAGATATCTAGCTGGTGCAGATTTTTCTCCAACTCTTTATGCTATCTCTTCCCTCAATAGCTTCTCCTTTTGATGCACAGAAGCTTCTAAAATCTCTTAATGTCCCATTGGTTGGCCTTTTTCCAGAGTGACTGCCCCCTATTCAAGAAGTCCCTTCCTATGCCTGTATGTTGGGGTGTTCTCCCTACTTTTTTCTTAAACGGTTTCTGAGCTTCAGCTCTGATATCAAGGTCTTCCACCCATTTGGAGTTGCTTTTTGTGCAGGGTGAGGGGGAGAAGGGATTCAATACACTCAGGAAGATAGGTCGCAAAGCTGGCAAATATCCAAACTTAGGTCGATCTGATTTTCTAACCCGCATTTCACTGTTTCCCATTTCTTGAATAATCACCATAACAGTCAAAATATGGAAATACATGTCAGCATTTCTGAATGCAATATTCAACCATCACAACTGTCGTATGAATCTTGATTGACAGCAGTTATCCTATATGACACTGTTGCCTGATTTCTTATGATGCCATCTGTTTTCATAAAAATAACCTTAAGCTATCCTGCAATCCAGTACTCTGCTTTGCCCAAATATTTTCCCAATGTAATTATATTAAGTATCTACATGAGAAACCTGAGTGGTCCATGTGTCTTGAGTAGCTACTGTGTGCACAGCACCGCAGTAGTGCTTGATTCATTTTTTTTTTTTATTTCTTTCTTTGCACTGAGGAAAACATGTAATTGGGTTGGTCTTTTTCATTTTCTTTTTTTGATGCCTAATGGATTGACACAGTATAGAACACAAGTAAAAGGAGAAAGGAGAATTCTGGAAGCAAGAAATGTATAGGTTCATAAAAATGTTGCATTTTGCATTTTGGGGTTTGTTTGTTTATTAGTATGTTTGTTTTGAGACAGTGTCTTGAGTGGTATAGGTGGATAAGTACATAGTGTTCCTTCATTTAGGTACTGTGTTCTACCAGAAAACTGCATTTTTCTAAGTTAAGGGTCATGATTAAAATCTCATAAAATTTACTAGGAAAATATAGTGGTTGTTTGATAAACTGCCAATAACCTATAAGTGAAGAGTAAAATACTCAGCTGAAGGAAGTCTAAGAAGCAGACACTTCTATGGAAAAGGTAAGCATCCATAATACAAATCAGTATTGCTCTGTGTGTTCATAAATAGTTTATACCTGAATCTCTTCACTTCTGTTGAGGATCGAATAAGAGGAAATGGGCTTATCCAGAAACCTTGTGGGTTTTGAACATAAGGAAACAATATTTTTTTTGTACTAAAAGACATTCCAGTGTGAAAGGGTTGAGGAAAGAAGGTATCTAAAGAACTTAATTCATTTCTGTCTGTCTGAGATGGCCCACTTCAGAGCTGTTCTAGAACAGCTGATCTTCCTAAGACTCTTTATATTAAACTCCCATTCTTTACCACGGTTCATCATAGTTAATCATAACTAAAACATGGAAGATTATTGTCACAACTGAGTTCAAGTAAGTATTGGCAGAATTTACCATGAATCAAGTCAATAAAATGGATAAGCAGCCGACTTCCTTCCCTTGTTCACCACCCAAAAACCCTTTATAACAATATTCTTTCTTGTGGCAGTTCAGAATTTCCTCTTCTGTCCCTGGTGAGAAACTCAACTTCTTATACCTTTTGAGATTGTTCTAAAGGAAGACTAGGCATTACTTGTAAAACACTAGGAAACTTTAAACTACTCTTTGTAAATATTAAATTATGGCCAAGTTAATTGTAGACATTCTAAGTAAGAAATTTTTTTCCCAAACCATTTAGTATCTATGGGAAAAGTTGACTAAAGTTGGATACACACACACACACACACACACACACACACACACACACACACACTAAAACAAAAAAAACCCAAAAAACCCAAAAAAAAACAAAAACAAAAAACCCCACATCTTAAGTGTCCTAATGTTTTTCCCTCTCTCTTTAAGTGCACTGTATCTTATGTAATGTTCGTAATCAGCTCAAGATAATGGTTTAAAAGTCTATGAACAAGGGAAAATGTGAACAGTCTCCCCCAGAGTTATTGCATATGATATGTTAAAGTACTTCTTTATGACTGATACTCAAAACTCTTTGCCCCAAGGTGTTAAGGTATGTGGTGCTAATAAAAATGAAAACTAATTAACCACACTTCAATATAAATTAATGATAGAAAAAAATGTAGTTTCATTAGCTAATGGTATTGTGTTTCTTCCCAGTCATTGCTTTCATTGTCTTTTATGAATGCAGAGGTGGGAAGCATTCCTGCCCTGCAGGATTTGTGATTGGGTCTAAGGAGGTCATCTGCCTGTCATCAGTACTCCCATCAGTGGCTCTGGCCTCTGCTATAGGAGACTCAACAATCCTCTGGAGTCTTTGCCATAACATGATAGCATTGACATTCCACACACAAACTGGAAACCTCATTTCTCCCAGGGATGCGTGTTGCCAGGGTATCCAAATGCTCTGGGCTTTGCATCAATTTGTATTTATGTCTTCCCAGGGGAGCTGTCTTAGCAATGTGTTTGCTCAGCTTGCTCTTTGTTAGTGCCTAATTGGGGCATTTTGGACTGTGATGGTGAGGGTGCCAGCAGCACCACCTTGTCAGGCCTGGCCAGAGTTTCCCAGGCAGTTTCTAGCTCATGGTTTTGCCACACCTGTCCTATTACCCCTGCCTTATGGAACACTGCCTACAGTGCTCCAACACAGAATATCACAGAATATATAGAGCCAGTGAAGTTTTTACTGCCCTCTGGCAGCCTTGCTGAATGATTTGTTTTATGATGGAGTGCTCGTGAATGACCTCAGAAGTTTCTCTGTGAGAGGCAGAAACCTAAATCAGTTCCTTGTTCTCCATCTGCTGTTGAGTTCTGGTTAGACCTGGAGTGAACATGGCAGGCCTTGCATGCACATCAGCAGGGCGTGATTTTGCTCTAAGAACAAGTTCTTAATGGACCATTCACAATTTTAATGCTTTTAGGACACAGGGCTCAGTTGTCTCACCTAGTAGAACCCAGGCACACTCACTATGCAGGATGCCCATTTTACACATATTGGCTTATACCTTCTTTACAAGGCTTTACTTATTATCAAAATCTTATTTTCACACAAGAAACTACTGTTTAGTGTTTTAGAGTTCAATGTAACCTGCATTCAACAAGTAAAAAGAAATTTCTAGAAATTTGGTCAAGCAACTATTCTAGCAGCACATATTACAAGGGAAGCTTATACTCACCCTTACCTGGAGAAAAGTGCAAACATTTGCTTGTCCCCTGCTTAAGTGACCTGTTTTCCTTAATTTTTAAGTCTTGAAGATTGTAGAATCCAGATCCTGTCTCAGGTATAAAACATTAAGCTTCAGCAGCTACATTCTGGTAATATCTTCAATGATACGATTTTCTACCCTTGGGCTTGAGTTGGGAAAGCTAAAGGTTGATTTAGTCAGTTTTCCTTTCATACAACTGGAACTTTAGAAAAAGACTGCGCATTAAATACTACTGGCAAAGTTAGTCTCTACTTACAGAATATAATAACACACTGTGAGCACAGTTTTGCTTTTTGTAAGATGTAAAGTGCCTACAGACCAGGAAGTCAGAGGGAGACAAAATATACCCCAGGTGGAAAGCACCAGGAAAATGACAGTTATGACGACCCACCTCTGGTTATTCTAGCCCAGGATTGCTCATCACACACACACACACACACACACACACACACACACACACACACACACATACACACACACACACACTCCCACACACCATACCTTATACATTTGTAATTGGGCAGACTTACTAACATGTTGCCAATTTATGAATTTATGAACTTCATCTTACAGCCTGAGGATGAGGAACACGGAGTCAGAGTAAGACATTGTTTATTGTTTAACTTTTAGAATAAAAAATGCTAGAATGAGTTACTGCCAGGAACATCTTTAGTGTTCCTTCACTTGCTTCCATGGTACTGAGAATCAAAAGTGGCATCAATGTCATCTTCCTGAAGGTTTAGCTCTGGATGGGGATTTCTTTTTGGTTCCCATTAGAGAAAAGGCCTTGTATATCTTCAAAATGCCTCCTAGTACTCAGTAGGTATTTTATCATGTGGGTTCTTCTCCAACACTCTGCTTACCTCCCACCCTTGTGAATTAGTGAATGGGTCTGAGTGGAAACATCTTTGCGTCCTCTAGGCCATTTGGTTACAGGAAGAGAAAAAGCAGGTGTATAGCCACAGCCTGGATATTTCCCTGCTCTAACTATCCTTCAAACAAGACAGGCTTTCTCACTAACTCTGTTCATGAGAGCATCCTCCCTCTTCCTTCAAAATAGGTTTTGAATTTCTTCCATGACTTAGATGGTAAAAGAATTCTCCCCTCTTTTAAAACTTGATGATGATGTTGTTTTTAAAACCTCCTTCTCAAAGTAAGGAGTAAAACCTTCTTCCCTCTTCCTTTAAAATAGGTTTTGAATTTCTCCATGACTTAGATGGTAAAAGAATTCTCCCCCTTTTTAAACCCTGATACTGCTGCTGTTTTTCAAACCTCCTTCCCATAGTACCATATTTAAACACATGCAAATACCACCACTTCAAAACTGAGAAATTTGATTATGCATATCTTGAAGACAGCAAACTCTCGGGTCAATGGCACCTGTCAAATGAAGTCACTACAATCTGCTTGCCATCTTTGGAGATAGACAGGTTTGCCTTCCTACTCATGACTTCAACCCCACATGCCATTTGCTTATTGGCATGAACTTCACTGTCATAATGGAAGACTGCAGCTGAATATCCACGTGTACAGTCAGTCCATTCTCTCTTGACCTTCAGCATTTTATTAAAGGGGGCAGAAAGTACCACCTATGTGAACATCTGAGAGTACAAAGAAAAATATGAGCAAGGAAAAAAAAAACAGTCATAGTTTTCACTTCTGTGTCTGCAGTCTGCATTACTTTATTTTCCTTGATGTGATCAGCCTCCCAAGTTTATTCTTGCCTCAGCCAGCCTTAGTTTCTGGGAGGTGACAGTGTTCCTTTTCAAGTCAATTTGAGTTGTGTCTTCAGTGAATTGCCTTGAGGAAATATATTAAAATATTTAGCAACCACTAAATCTATTACATCTTTTGCAGTGTGTGTGTGTGTGTGTGTGTGTGTGTGTGTGTGTGTGTGTGTGTGTGTGTGTGTGTTGTATATGTGTATTGAAACTCTGGCCAACAAAAAGAATACTAAAGAACTAACTCCAATCTCTTCCTCTGTATTTATTCTCTTTCTCTATCAGGAAATCACGGTTATCTGTCTCTGTCTTGCTTGTCGTATATATCTCAGTGATTTACTTCACAATGATGTTTGTGTTGTATCCTGGGTTCCCAGATGCTTTAGGACACTTCTGTCTTCTTCACCTCCCATCTCCCATTGACCTATGCTCAGTGTTATATTTTGGAGCACAAATTTATACATTTTTAAAGATGGAAAACATGCTGGAAATAATCTTGGTTATTAGAACTTGTTTTTAAATTCTCCCATACTCATAAATAATAATGCAGCATAGAAATCTGTGTGGATATACTTTAATGCAGAACAAAACATAACACATGTGACATATGAATTTAAATGAAAAACTTTGCTCCAAATGTCTCTGTGGAATAAATCACTATAAAAAACATACATTCCCCCAATTACACTGGGATGTCTCCCTTCAGAATCTCAGCTCTGAATCTACTAGGTGAATTCTTCTTCTCTGGAGTCCACAAGACCAGCACAGGAAGATTTGTTTTGACATAGATTACAGTTTTACTCATCTTCACTGTTGATAGTCTCCACACAGCTAAGAAATACAGGAGCGAGGAGAGTCATGGAAGTTCTGTTCTGCAACTTCCTGCATTTCTAGTTTCCTTCATCATGCTCTGGGCTCCTGGCTTTCTGCTTTGACCCAACTGCAGCATTTTAATTTTTTATGGGAAGGAGGAGGAGGCCTCACATTTATAATTCTTCTCTTGAAGCAAGGAAAATGTGAACTTAACTGCTTGGATGCCTAATTTGAAGTGACTTGAGATGGTGGATGTTAATGATGTGTAAAAGGCCTAAAGCCAGAACAGCTTAAAGCTCCTTTTATTACACAACACGAGCTTCAGTTACACCTGAAAGCTTTACTATTTCACAGCGGCTATAACTTTCCCCCAATTTTTATTTTATTTATGTCTAAGCTCGATTATGCATTTGGTATGATCTCTTCAACTTTTAATGCAAAATAATGTGTACACGTGTACACACATGCTCACCTATCTTGAATTTCAGAGATAACTTGAAGTATAATATATCCTTAAGTACTAATTTTGCTAGTTGGGGTAAAATAAAGATGAGATTTATTTTTAACATCCATTTGCACTTTTGCCTGGCCTGTAGTTACAGACCTTGATCTTTCATAATAGGGCTTATTTAGCAATTTTCCGTAATGCGTCTTAACAGGCACCAGGCTCTGACTTCTCTTCACATGCACCATTATAAACCTCTTGAACAGGGTTCCACCATGTACATCCATCTCCTTCCATCCTATATGGTTTTAATTAAATATCTGCACATGCCTCTTTCTATCTGTACACACTGCATTGCTACATTTTAAATCTCTCTCTCTCTGTGTCATACACAGTTAGAAAGGCAAGGACGGGGCGATGTCAGCACCCCAGATGGTTTGTTAATGAATGGATTAACTATAATTTTTTCCCTAAGAATAATGAATAGTTATATTTCAAAGAACCAAAGTTGTGAATATTTGAAATGTTTTGTCAGATTGCTCTTTTTTAACGGAGAGAAATGTGTCCATCTGTTTTTTATTTGTTCAGTTTTAATCCCCCCTCACAATACTTAAGATGCTGTACAAGTTTCCTTCAGAAACTTTAATATTTCATTTTGGTCTACTGTATTCAGAAGCCATGAGGGCAGCATCACAAACCCTGTTTATATTGTGCCCATTGCCAGTAACTCTTAAACCCAACCAGACCATCTCTATGTCTTAGCCCCTCTCTTTCTCTCTTCTTGATACAGCAAGATGCTGGCATTAAATTATTACATCTCTAAAGTTCAGTTTGCATTTTTTGCTATGGTGTATTTGTCCTCTCAAAAACTCATTTTAGGGTTTAATTGTCATTGTGATCATATTAAGAGGTGGACCTTGTAAGCAGTAATTAAGTCGTGAGGGCCGACTCCTCATGAATGGATCAATGTTATTTCAGTAGAGGATCCTTGACCAAAGGCAGGTTTTCTCTCTCTGTCTCATATACTCAGTTGCCTCTTGCCTTCCTCTGTGATGTGGCATAGCACAGAAGCCTTTCCCCATGTGCCAGCTCAGTTCTCCTGAGCTCCCCAGTCTCCAGAACTGAGAGATGTGGCCCCTCACAAACACCCCCACAGGTGTTATTGAGTTACAGCAGTAATGAACTGACTGTGACAATCTTTATGATAACAACTTGAAATAGTAAAACACCTTGTTCAAAAAATTAGCAAAGATCTGTGGAAAAATAGCCACCCAGTGACAGGCCACTTTCAATGAGCTCAATATGTCATTGTTTTCAAAATAACAAGAGCAAGTTACACTACCTGCATTTTAACTAGATGGTATATTTCTCTCTCTCTCTCTCTTTTTTTTCTGGTAATTAACTCTCAGTTTAGAATGGACTGAGGTTAAAATATTGTGAAGACCATCCCGTGTTCACAGCTACCCTACATTCAGTTTTCTCACTTGTTTGCCTCTTCCTGGTTAGTTTTCACGGAAGAGGAACACATACAAAGATAGGCCTATGAGCTACAAATAAGATTTCAATCCCATTTCATAGATTTATCTATTTTCCACCCCTCCTTTTGGTCCTGGCTCTTACCCATCCTAGAAGGTTTCCATTTTTCAAATGTGTTCTCTCCTCTCCTTCCTCGTCTCCTTTTGCCATTTCGATTTCATATGGATAATACTTACCGGAATCACTCTGCTCCTTTATCTTTTTGTTTTACTTTCTGCTTTTCAGCTTGTGAATGTTCTACTGGGATTTTCCAGGTCATTGACTGTGTGTGTGAACATTCTTAACATACTAACCTTAGTTGCCTCCAATTCCTTCCCTGACATTTTCAACATTTGTGCTGTGTCAAAGTGTGGTTCTGATGATTAGGTCCAGTTGTATTATTTCTTGGCTTTTTCATGCAATGCTTATTTTGCTATTAGTCATGCATGTTGTGCTAGTTATTAGAAACAGTGGCAGAAAGGCTTTCAGTTTCAGAATTTTATTAATTAAGTTGTGCTGTGGATATCGTTCTGTATAAATAAAACATTGATTGGCCAGTGGCCAGGCAGGAAGTATAGACGGGACAAGGAAAGAGGAGAATTCTGGGAAGTAGAAGGCAGAGGAAGGAGACACTGCCAGCAGCCGCCATGACAAGCAGCATATGAAGATGCCGGTAAGCCACAAGCCACGTGGCAAGGTATAGATTAATGGAAATGGGTTAATTTAAGTTATAGGAACAGTTAGCAAGAAGCCTGCCACGGCCATACAGTTTGTAAGCAATATAAGTCTCTGTGTTTACTTGGTTGGGTCTGAGCGGCTGTGGGACTGGCAGGTGACAGAGATTTGTCCTGACTGTGGGCCAGGCAGGAAAACTGTAGCTACAAAGTTGGGATTGCTGTAGGACACAGTCCACGAGATCCTCTAGTTACAGCTTAATATTCCTTCTCCCAGGTAGCCCTCATCTTGAAGCTCTTTGGGCTGCCATCCCTTTTATTGTATTGAGTCTGTGGGTGTAATGGTGAGGCGGGTGAGAGAAAAGCTGTCGATGTCAAAGTTAACTCTAGTTCTCCAAACTCCAAAAGGCAATCCATATATTCAGAAATGAACTCAAGGTGGTCTGTAGAAGGATTTCTGGTGATTAAATAAAAGTCAGCATTCCTCAGGAACGTTGTAGAACTGGTACCAGAAGGTCAAAAGGAGCCATTTCCCTACCTCTGGCAGATGGGAAATATGGCTACCTGTGGTGGTGCCTATCAGCATATCCAAGTTCATGCTGGCCTCCAGGCTCCTGCAGTCCCTACTCCTCCATGCCTGTTATACATTTCAGTGTCTACACTAGCCTCCTGGTCCTACCCTCCTCTGAACTACTCATCCTCCTCCAGCTCTCTCTTGCTTTTCCCCTTCTTGCTGTGCTTTATTCTCTGCCCCTTGCTGTCTTGTTATCTCTGCGATTCCCTCTCTCATTTCTCTCACAGACAACCTTGGCCATGCCCAGTCTCTTTCTCACTGCTCTGGACTCTTCCAGATGCTTCTGGCTCTTTTCTTTCTTATTCACAATAGAAAACCTTCCTCCTAAAAATGGAGCAGTCGTGTTGGCCCCCTCATATACAGAAGCATTCTGTGACAGCCACGCTTCCAAGTCCCAGTCTTTTCCTGTACCCCTTTCAATGCCGTGACTGCCTTTCCAAAGTGTTATCTAATAAGAAGACTTACATTCATAACTTTGAATTCAAACTCTTCCTTTGCTTTAGTATTTCCTACTTCCTGGAATCCCTGACCTCTGACCTCTGTTTAGCATGCTTTTTTTTTTTTTTTTTTTTTTTTTTTTTGGCTGTTGTTTGTTTTTATCACACAAGAGAGAATGGCTAGAAGCACAGGGAGTCAGATGAATACTCTTTTTACCAGTGGAATAAGACACTGGCAATCTTTCCTCTACAGGGCAGACCATGGCAAAGTTTCAGATTGTGTTCTACAATGACTACTCTCCCCTTTCTGCCAGAGCCATGAACAACCTGTTCTTTCTCTGAAAATCTGGTAATTAATCCCATGAAAATTTTGGTTTTTACCAAACTGTCCACCTTCTCAAACTTTCTCACACTTACACTGGCCCACACTTACCATCCAGAAATTCATCAAACTCACAGTTGTAGCTAGCTATCCACAGGTCTGTTTCCACTGAATGGGTTTTGGCAATGTTGCTTCAGGTACATGAGTCTCCTCAAATGTAGGGGGTAGTGCCATCTCCTGCAATGTTTTTCTAGTAGAGCAACAGAAAAATAATCGACTTTCTGGCTATTATTTTCCCTCAGCTTTCTCCTGTTGTAAAGAGTTGTCACTCAAAAACCCTTCAAAGCCAGGACAGAATCACTGCTGTCTCCTGAGTGCCCTTGTGACATACATGCAACTCAAGTGTTGATCTTTGAGTTGTCTATGTTGAAGAAACTCAGTATTTTTTTCCTGCACTTTCCACATTTCTGATTTTGCTCATTTTGTCCCTATATTTCTTCCATTTAGTTAGATCCTGGGTCATCATCTTTCTTCACTCTCTTTGGAGAATGGAGGGTTGCCATATTCAAATCAGATTGTTTTCCCCCCCAAGACTCCTTCATTCAGGAGGCCATAAAATCAGTTTTGTGAAGCAAATAGGTGTTGGCGATTTATACCTAGATCCATTCATCAATCATAGGTTGCAAAGTGGTGATTATCATCTTTTATTATAAATTTCTGACTCATCAGTGCAGTGTTTCTGGAAGGGAAGTGTCTCTCATTTATCATTTGGTTAGCTGGCTATACAGGTGTTATAGAAAAGATGGGATAGATGAGAAATTCTGTCCTTGGATGTACCAGTTTTAAAAATAATAATTTAGCTTTCAAACATCCTTTAAAATGGAGATGTATATATCATTTATGCATTTGGATATATGTATGGTTGCATGATCATTGTAATTCTAACCATTTGGGAGGCTGGGTCAGGAGGATCAAGAGTTTGTGGCTAGTTTGGTCTACATAGTTAGAATCCATCTCAAAAACTATGATTTAATGTATTCAATTTTTGACAGGATAAGCCATATTGGTATTGAAATTTTATTTGTTCTTGGCCAGTAGGAGTCTGTGGTTACTGGCTCTCACTGACAATTGTCTCTTTAGACATTATAATGTTGTAGCTTTTGTTATACCTGTACTTCTCCAGATTTGAAATAACTTACTGCATTAAAATGTCCTATTTGCTTACTGGAAAATGATTGCAGACTATAAAAGAGCTATGGAGGGATCATTATTTCTAAGCCTGTTATTATCTCTAGACTTTTAAGCAGATGGTACTATATACCTATTCTCAAAATAAAGATAGACAAATAACCCCACTATATGTTTATATAGGCATGCACATATAATATGTAAGTTTGTATGTGCTATAAATATAAATTAACCATGGGAATAATTTTAACTTCTTTAATCATATATTTCTCTCTATATGTTGCTTTTATGTTGAAAAGCTTAATAATAACAATATTGAAATATACCTTGATGGTTAAGTTGTTTTAGCCCAAAAGATATTCATTGATGGCCTCAAAATATCAATACTAACATAATAATAAGAATGTAATTAATGAAAACGATTACCTATTTCTTAGTTACTTTTTTGCATTTCTGAATCTGATTTGTTTCATTTCACATGGTGCTCTCTGGTTGCATACAGTATCTAGGAAATTCTATAATTTGATTTACAAATGTTCCTCTTTTCTACATTCACTTATTTAGCTGTGTGTGTGTGCAAAGTGCACAGTGGTCAGAGGACAATTTACAGGAGTCAATTCTCTCCTTCTACCCATGGGCTCCAGGAATCAAACCCAAGCTTGATGGCAAGTGCTTTCACCCCTGAATGGTCTTGAAGGCCCCACACTTATGTTCTTTATGGCTGAATAAAACCCCGTCGTTTATTTATCACACACTTTCTTTATTCATTCATTTGTTATCAGACATATAGTTCTGTTACGTTATTCTGGTATTATGAATAGTGTTGTAATAAACGGATATGCAGGTGCTTCGTGGCATATAGGCTTATAGTTCTTTGGGTATACATCCAGACATTATAGAGAAACCTCCATAGTGTTTCCTTAATGGTGAACCAGTTTACATGCCCTCCAGCAGTACATAAGGATTCCTTCCACTTTTCCTACACCTAGCGTTATATTTCATTTACTAATAATAACCATTCTAACTGTGGAAAGATAATCTTACAATACTATTAATATGCATTTCCAAAATTGCTAAGAATGTTAAGCATTTTTACATATTTGTATTACCTACCTGTAGTTCATCCTTTGAAAACTATTTGTTTATTTTATTAACTTATTAGCTAATTTATTAAATGGTAATGCATTTATTTATTTATTTATTGTATTTTTTGAGTTCCTTATATAATCTTGATATTAAACTTCTGCCAGATATATAACTAACAAGTATTTATCTTATTTTATTGTTTCGATTGCCATGGAGAAAACTTAATTTCATGCAGTCCTATAGGTCAATTCTTTTGATGGCCTTGAGATGTTCTAGAAAATCTTGGCCTTTGACTATATAGTAGCATGTTTCCCTTCCCTTTTTCTTGATCAATTTCAGAGTTCCGTTTACTCAAGGTCTTTGATTTGTTTCGAATTGACAATTGTACATGATGGTAAATAGGGACCTGTCTTTATTCTTCTGTAGATAGATACCCAGTTTGCCCAGCACTGTCCATTAAAGAGTCTGTTTTCTCCAGTATGTGATCTTGGCATCTCTATTAGTTATTTTTCTCAATACCGCGACCAAAAATCTGACAATAAAGCAACTTGGGGGAGGAAGGGTGATGTTTTACCTCCTCACAGTGTCTGTGCTTTAACCTACTAGCAAGCAGTTCTGCCGCTCAGGCCTTAGCCTGGTGGGGATTTTGTTCCCCCAGACAATGGCTCTATTGCAGCCGCTAAAGGTAGCTTTAACTAAATCTCCTTCGTTTTAATAAAACTCGAGATTCAAAGGCTAGGGTGAAAACCTGTGAATTCAGAGAGTTAGAATAGCAACTGGCTAACTTTCTTCGTTGATGTCCCGGAAGCCTCTCTCCTCCCACACTGCACCCAACTAAAAAACCCGCCTATGCTCCTCCCCGCTACTTCCTGTCAGCTAGTTGCTACCTCTGCCTCTCTGAGTCCAGGTTAATTTTATTTAATTAATGCAAATACAGCACATCTTTATGTAGTTAAACAAATGCAGCATAAACAACTGTAACACATCTTTGCCTAGTTAAACAAATATTCCACAACAGAAGGGCATATTCTGGCCTTCAGTTTAAGAAGGTTTAGATCCCATCCTTGTTGGGGATGGCATAGGCCTAAGAAAGGTGAAGCTGCTGGTCACAGTGTGTCTGCAATCTGTAAGTCTGCAGAGAGTAGGCAGGAATGGAGGACAGTTCCAACTCAAGGTTCCCCTTGTTCTCAAGGAGCCCCTAGAAGTGAGACCCTCCACATAACTCTATCTCCTAAAGGTTCCCATCCTATCAAAAGACCACCACCGGGTAGGGAACAAGCTTCAAACACATGAGACTATGGGAATAGTTCACATTTAAACCAGACATTGTTGCAAAAATAAATAAATAAACAAACAAACAAGCAAATAAATAAATCCCATTGCTGTCGTTCTGCTGTCCTGTCTCCCATTCTTTGTTCTGTTCTGTTGATCAATGTGTCTGTTTTGTGCAAATACCATGCTGCTTTTGTTACTATGGCCCGGAATTAAGACCTCAAGTCAGACATCCTGATACTTTCAGTAATGTTCTTTTTGCTCTTCTGGCTACAAAAAAATGTTTCTGGCCCCATGTGGATTTTTGGATGTTTTTCTTTTTCTGCTAAGAATGTCATTGGAATATTAATGGAGGTTGCACTAAATTTAATCTAAATCTTTAGATTGCCTTGTGTGATATGACTGTTTTCACTGTATCAATTCTATTGACCCAGGAACATGGGAAGTCTTCCATCTACTATGGGCTTTTTCAATTTCTATTTAATGTTTTACAGTTTTTGCTGTAGAGATCTTTCACTACCTTGGTTAAGTTTACTACTAGGGGAGGTGGTTAATTATGATTGTCAACTTGATTAAATCTGGAATCAATTAAACAACACATCTCCACTTGGATATAGGAAGACATTCCCAGGAGGCATTAACTGAGGGAGGAAAGTCCTCCCCAAGCATGCAGCACTTTTTGCTACCCAGCCAGATATAAAGAGGTCCCAGGAAAGAACCTTGCTGCCTCCACCTGTGAGTACATACTACTGTTGCTGCTGCTACCATCCTCCACTGCTATGGGAACTCAGGTTCATTGGCTTTTCTGTGTGGGCTGAAGGCCTGAGGCTGCTTAGAAATCCTTTGGCTTCCAACTGTGGATTAGGTCCTCTAAGATTTCCAGTAGTGAAGACTCAATAGCTATAAAGTTCTCTGTCTCTCCAGTGTGCTGTCAGCCATTGTTGGAATACACACACTCATAGTGTGTGTGTGTGTGTGTGTGTGTGTGAGAGAGAGAGAGAGAGAGAGACAGACAGACAGACAGACAGACAGAGACAGAGAGAGAGAGAACATATCATTTATATTCCTTGAAAGAACCCTAGTACACTAGATGTTTTTTGAAGCTATTATGAGTGAAATTGTTTCCCTGATTACTTTCTCAGCTTGCTTTCTATTGGTATATAGAAAGGATGATGATTTTATATGTTGCTCTTTTGCTAAAAGTGTTCATAAATGCAGACTTTTTTTAGTTGAGTCTTTATTTTCCCTTTTGTACGATATCATAGTCTGTGAATATGTTTGATGTCTATCTTTCCTATTTGTTTCTTTCGTATTTCTGTTTCTTATCATATTGCTGTAGTGAAGAGTTCAAATGCTATATTGAAAAAGAGTGGAGAAAGTGGATATTCTTGTCCCATTTCTAATTTTACGAGAAATGTTTTGCTTTCTTTTGTTTCCTATTCAGGTATTCCTATAGCCATACCAGCCTGAACATGTCTGATCTTGTGTGTTTCCTATTTAGTATAATGTTATTATAGGTTTGTCATATGTAGCCCTTAATATAGTTAAATATGTTCCCTCTGTTTCTAATTTGTTTGGGGGCTTTTATTATGAAGGGAAGTTGGAATCTATCAAAGGTCTTTTCTGCATCTATTGAGATAATAATGTGATCTATATCACTGAATATATTAATATATTATTCAGTTATATAGGTTAAAACAACCTTGCATCTTTTATGAAGCCCACTTAGGTATGGTGAATTATTTGATATTTGGTTTAACTTGGTTTACAAGTATTTTATTGAGAATTTTTACACTTGTGTTCAGTAGAGAGGTTGTACAATACTTTTTGTGTTTGGTTGTGTACTTGTCCAGTGTTTGTATGATTGTTATAGTGGCTTCATAAAAAGAATTTGACAGTGAGCCTCCTCTAAGTTTATGAAACAGAGGAACATTTATGATAATTCTTCCTTATGGTTCTGGTAGAATTCAGCTCAGCCTGAGCTTAATCTTCAGTTAGAAGAGATTTAACTACCATTTTAATCTTGTCACTTATTGTAGGTGTATTTAAATTGTTTCTGTCCTCTTGGATTATTTGTCTATATTTCTGATGTATTATTTTTGTGCAATTATAACTACAACTATTTTTATTATTCGTTTTTAATTTCATGACAGTTAACAAATTTTTGTACTTGTTCTCTCTGGTTATGAATTTATTTTTCATGGAATCATACCATACATTTTAGGTAATATTTTCTACTTTCTACTTACATCATGTCTTCTCATATTTTATTATGTCATTGTTTATTTCCCTTTTGTTAAAAAAAGTACCTTAATTTTAGTTTTAGGCCTTTTAAGGAAGTACATAATGCCAATACATATTAGAGTGTTTTTCTTTGTTTAGTCTTCAATACTGAAAGGATTAACAATTACTTTCCAAGCTCTATTATTTCAATTCTGAATATTTTTCAGTGTCTTAGATTGTTTTTGAAATTTTTATTAAGAATTTCTAGCCGGGCGGTGGTGGCGCACGCCTTTAATCCCAGCACTCGGGAGGCAGAGGCAGGCGGATCTCTGTGAGTTCGAGGCCAGCCTGGTCTCCAAAATGAGTTCCAGGAAAGGCGCAAAGCTACACAGAGAAACACTGTCTCGAAAAACCAAAAAAAAAAAAAAAAAAAAAAAAAAGAATTTCTAGCTTATTTTAAAAGATTGCATTAGTGCACTAATTTGTATGTGTCTCAGACAGACTATTTCATATGGATCATAATGACAAGAAAGAGGCCATTTCTATGGGGAAAGCCAGAGATAAAACTGTCATTCAGCAAATACTGACAAATATTGAAAAAACAGTGCCATCCACTCAGTCCCCAGTTGTCCTCCTACCAGTTAGTGAGACTCCTTGGTTTTGTTTTTGTTTTTGTTTTTTTTTTTTTTGAGACAGGGTTTCTCTGTAGCTTTGGAGCCTTTCCTGGAACTCACTCTGTAGCCCAGGCTGGCCTTGAACTCACAGAGATCTGCCTGCCTCTGCCTCATGCATGCTGGGATTAAAGGCATATACCACCACTGCCTGGCTTGACTCCTTGGTTCTATTGGAGTTCTCTGTCCATTTTCTATAGATTCTAGAGCCCTCTGTTCTGATCTTGAAATTTTGAGGTATTTCTTTACTATTCTCACTTTCAGTGTTCCTAAGTAAAATGTGGCAATACCTACTGTGGGAAATCACTGTAAACTCAACTGACCTTGGTCTCCCTGTGCCAGTTACTGTGTGATTGATTAATCAGTATAAATTACTAAATCTCTCAAGTTAAAATGCTAAGCCACTCTCTTAGGGATTTACTGCTGTGAGGAGACACCACGACCATGACAACTCTTATAAAGGAAAACATTTAATTGTGGCGAGCTTTCAGAGATTTAGTCTGTTATCATCATGGTGGTTAAACATGGCAGCATGCAGGCAGACATGGTGCTGGAGAATGATCTGAGAGTTTACATCTTCATCTGCAGGCATCAGGGAGAGACTGAGACACTAAGTGTGGCTTGAGCATATAAGAGACCTCAAAGCTCACCTCCACAGTGACATACTTCCTCCAATAAGTGACACACCTTCTCCAACAAGGCCACACCTCCAAATAGTGCCACTTCCTGTGCGCCAAGCACTCAAACACTTGAGTTTATGGGGGCCATTCCTTTTCAAACCACCACAACCACCTTCCTCTAGGAAAGTGATAATGATATTTCTGACTCTATAACTTCATATTTCCGCTGCCGCTTAACTCTCTTCCCCATTGTGTACATTTAGTCCTGGTTTCTTATCCAAAGCATCTTCTCTTGTCTTACTGTTTACCACTTTATTTCTGTGATTGTCTGACTTCTTTTCAACAAAAGAAAGCCTTCACATGCTGTAAAGTTGACAGATTCTAAGTCAATGTCCTAATAAGTAGCTAACCTTAAATAGTGTCAGAAAATGCCTGTATCATACATCTTTAAAAAATGAAGGAAGGGGCTGTATAGGGAGACCCATTATCCTATTATATGATTACCTTGTGTGATATCTGTGCCCTCTAAATGGGTGTTTTCTCTATTTTTATAATTATTTTGTGTTTATTCTGTTTCTTTCTTTCTTTCTTTCTTTCTTTCTTTCTTTCTTTCTTTCTTTCTTTCTTTCTTTCTTTCTTTTTTTTTTCCAAGACAGAGTTTCTCTGTGTAGTTTTGGTGCCTGTCCTGGAGCTCACTCTATAGACCAGGCTGGCCTTGAACTCACAGAGATCCACCTGGCTCTGTCTCCAGAGTGCTGGGATTAAAGGTGTGCACCACCACTGCCTGGCTCATTTTTTTTTTTTTTTTGATGAAACATATTCTGATTTCAATCACATTCCCCCCCCCCAGTTCTGACTTGTTTCATTGGATTTGACTTGAACACACAAGGCATGTAAAGGATATATGGGAGGGTAGGAAGACAGATATCTGAAAGGAAAGAAGGGTCTTTTATCTCAGGGTTCCCAAGGGTCTTCCTTAACACAAACTGAGCTTGAGTGTACAGTATTAAACTAATGAACTTCGTAAGCAGGTCACTCACCATGTAAGAGAAAGATCACTTTAAGTTCAGGGCCCAAACATTGAATTATATGGAAAAATAAAACAGCTTTGTTTTTTAGATATATCCAATTCATTATTTAAATCTCCAAGGCTATTGCAGATATGTTTGTACACCCTCCAGGATAAAGTGGTGCTTACTTATCCTGCTTGTGAATTGGGATACTTTAAAAAAATGCAGATCGCTCTCCCAGCCAGTGTGATTCAGAGGCTGAAAGTACAGGCAGAGTTGTATACCTCAGTTGATCCCCTGCCACAGAAATTACTACTGGGGTGGTCTTGAGTTGCTTGCTCACTGTCAATAGGACTTACTCAAATTTTTTAAATGTAAAAAAGTTAATAAAATAGAGCTATGATTTGATATTTGTAGGGGATTAGTTATAGAATCCCCAATACTCTCCAAGGATATTAGTATCTACAGATACTCCAATCACATATAAAATAGGGAAGTATTTGTATATAGTACACACATAGCCTTCCTTTATCTTGTCATTCCTGGAGTATTTATATTACATAGTATAATACAAATGATATATGGATAGTTGTCTGTTTTGTTCAGGGGTTAATGACAAATAAAATGGCTAGGGCCATTAACTTGATAATCTCAAGTAAATCATGAAATGTTAGTCCTCGTTTGGTTAAGAATGTCTGCAGATGTAGTTTTCCTATGAATATTCTCAATCTGCAGTTGGTTAAATCAGTTGGTGCAGAGTGCATGGACTAGACTTTTAGGGTAACTGGGAGAGTTGCCTATCACAGTGTTTCAGTTGGATAAGGCATGAATTTAACAGTGGCTACTGCTTTTCCTAAAAGCATTTGAATTGTAGATTTAAATTGACTCAGGCAGGGGGTTCCCTTGTGGGATACACAACTCAGAATCAACATTGCAGTGCCTTTGTGCTCTGTTCATTTCATCTCCAAACTTTTAACTTTGACACAAACGCAGCTTTTTGTTGCCTCTTCTGGATCTCTCTCTGTAGATCAAGCTGACCTTGAACTCACAGGGATCCACCTGGCTCTGTCTCCCAAGTGCTGGGATTAAAGGCGTGGGCCAGCGCACACCCGGCACAAATGCAGTTTTGACAAGAGTCAATTGCGGTGCAAGCTGATCTTCCTTCTCTTTCCCCAACTCTTCATGATTAGACTGAATGGAGAAAAAAAAAATCACTAGCACATTCTCCAGAAAAGATGTCTTAGCAATACTTCCTGTGACTGTAACCTGGGCACTGACTCTCAGCAGCAGTGGAGTCTCAGCTGGGAGAGGGAGGGAGGGCTTCCCATCCCAGCTCAAGAGCAGAGACACAAGTTTTACAGCTTGTGCAATTATTACCCTTGCAGCTTTGTTAACCAATCCCACTGAGATAGCAAGAATTTTTAAAAACATTTTCAGTTTTTCTCTACTTTGTAATCAATTATGACAGCAGGAGAGGAAGGATTATTATAAAGGGTATAAAACCATATAAAGTACTCATTTAAAGATTCATGCTATTTCTATAAATTTTATATAAAGGGAGTAAACTGGTCAACTCATAATAAGCCCCTCTGAGAAAAATAATAAATCAAATGCAGTTGGCCCTAAACTGAAAGTTTATTGTTGCCAGGAAGTAATTCAGTGGATTTTTGATTATTGCAATCTCTCTTATCTTAAGTAAGTACACAGGAGTCCTGTTAGGATTTTGTGCATTGTATTTTCTTCCTGTCTATCACTTAGGTTATTTGTTTCAGATGTCCCACATACATTAGCCACTGCTGACTTTCATAGTTGATGGTGTCTAATGGAATGCCAATATCAACTGCTGTATCTCAATCTCATATTCATTCTGAGACCTTCTAATCCTCCTTCTTGGTGCTGCTATTCTTTGTACTGCCCCAACAGAACTGAGCTTTTATTTTGCTCCATTTCCTACAAAGGAGCATATTGCTCTGTTGCATTTGGTTGTCAACCTTCCTATTGCTGTGACCCTTCATACAGCTCCTCATGTTGTGGTGACTCAAACCATAAAATTATTTTCATTGCTACTTGATAACTGCAATTTTGCTGCTGTTACAAATTGGAATGCAAATATCTGATATGCAGATGGTCTTAGATGACCTCTGTGAAAGGGTCATTAGATCCCCAATGGACCACAATCCACAGGTTTGAGAACCTCTGCTCTATTGATTTTTTTACTGTTCCATTCTCATTTTTTTTCTGTTTCTTTCCCTACTCTCTGTCGTCATGATTCTCCACTCATTAATATACTAGAATATCTTCATATGAATGTACATTCTTCTATATAATTTACAGTTTAATATTTTTGTTTGTTTTTACATAGTTTGTGAATCTGATGTGGTTATAGACTGATCAGAAGTCTAAGAAGGTACAAGCATTGCTCACAGGATATCTAAGAGCACAGCTGTTGGGTTTAGAGTTGGATTTACATTTTATCTACGCCACCTACCACGTGTCTGACGATGAATGATGTAACCTCTCTTACTCTTGGTTTCCATATCTGTATGATGGAAATAAAGAACTTCATTTAAAAGACTGTTACTAAATTCTAGAAGCTGTCTGGCATAAAGCATATGCTCAATGGGTGATAGCCATTATGCTTCTCATGATTTTCAGTAGTTGTAGCACACATTCAGTTTTGAGATACTAACCAGATGAATTCATTGACACTATAATGTATGCCACAAACCCCTTTTATATTACTAATCTTAAAAACATATTGTTTTTGAACACTATAACTTTTGGTATTTTAAATTTGAGTAGAGAATTTTCAACATATATGTTGAGTTTATTAAATAATAAAGTCACAAGATTGGAAGAGATGGATTGGCAGTTAAAAACACTCAGAAGACCTGGGTTTGATTCCCAGCCATCTACATGGTGGCTCACAACTGTCTGTAACTCCGGTTACAGGAGACCCAATGCTCCCTTCTGGTCTCAGTGGGCATTGTATGTGTGTGTGGTACACAGACATATATGCAGGCAAAACATGAAATAATACACATCAAATAATAATAAGTAAATCATTAAAAAGAATAAATCAAGTACCTGTTATATTTTAGCAAATCTCTCTGGTTTAAAAGAATACAGTTGGTAGTGAGGTCAGTCACTGTTTTCCATCTGCTACAATGTCATACATCCTAGAGCTGTGAAGAACTGATGACTCACTCAAGGAGCCCAAACATGAAAAGGAAAAAAAATGTTCCGTTATTATCATTATTATTATTATTATTATTAATCTGCCTTTTAAGACTATGTTAAAAAAATCTCAGGACCCCTTAGTATTATCA